>NW_027469209.1:0-371215 GCF_051020765.1 Lasioglossum baleicum | reverse complement strand
CGCAGGCTAGTCGAGTAAAAACACGTGCGAGAGGATGCTTCCCGCAGGCTAGTCGAGTAAAAACACGTGCGAGAGGATGCATCCCGCAGGCTAGTCGAGTAAAAACACGTGCGAGGTTTTGTGGGATGCGCATGCGCAGGCTTTTTGGATGCGCATGGCTAGTCGAGCATAAACACGTGCGAGAGGATGCATCCGCAGGGTAGTCGAGTAAAAACACGTGCGAGAGGATGCATCCCGCAGGCTAGTCGAGTAAAAACACGTGCGAGAGGATGCATCCCGCAGGCTAGTCGAGCAAAAACACGTGCGAGAGGATGCATCCCGCAGGCTAGTCGAGCAAAAACACGTGCGAGAGGATGCATCCCGCAGCCTAGTCGAGCACAAACACGTGCGAGGTTTTGTGGGATGCGCATGCGCAGGTTTTGTGGGATGCGCATGCGCAGGTTTTTTGGGATGCGCATGCGCAGGTTTTTTGGGATGCGCATGGCTAGTCGAGCAAAAACACGTGCGAGAGGATGCATCCCGCAGGCTAGTCGAGTAAAAACACGTGCGAGAGGATGCATCCCGCAGGCTAGTCGAGTAAAACACGTGCGAGGTTTTGTGGGATGCGCATGCGCAGGTTTTGTGGGATGCGCATGCGCAGGTTTTTTGGGATGCGCATGGCTAGTCGAGCAAAAACACGTGCGAGAGGATGCATCCCGCAGGGTAGTCGAGCAAAAACACGTGCGAGAGGATGCATCCCGCAGGCTAGTCGAGTAAAAACACGTGCGAGAGGATGCATCCTGCAGGCTAGTCGAGTAAAAACACGTGCGAGAGGATGTATCCCGCAGGCTAGTCGAGCAAAACCACGTGCGAGAGGATGCATCCCGCAGGCTAGTCGAGCAAAAACACGTGCGAGAGGATGCATCCCGCAGGCTAGTCGAGCAAAAACACGTGCGAGAGGATGTATCCCGCAGGCTAGTCGAGTAAAAACACGTGCGAGAGGATGTATCCCGCAGGCTAGTCGAGTAAAAACACGTGCGGGAGGATGCATCCCGCAGGCTAGTCGAGTAAAAACACGTGCGAGAGGATGCATCCCGCAGGCTAGTCGAGTAAAAACACGTGCGAGAGGATCCATCCTGCAGGCTAGTCGAGTAAAAACACGTGCGAGAGGATGTATCCCGCAGGCTAGTCGAGTAAAAACACGTGCGAGAGGATGCATCCCGCAGGCTAGTCGAGTAAAAACACGTGCGAGAGGATGCATCCCGCAGGCTAGTCGAGTAAAAACACGTGCGAGGTTTTGTGGGATGCGCATGCGCAGGCTTTTTGGGATGCGCATGGCTAGTCGAGCATAAACACGTGCGAGAGGATGCATCCCGCAGGGTAGTCGAGTAAAAACACGTGCGAGAGGATGCATCCCGCAGGCTAGTCGAGTAAAAACACGTGCGAGAGGATGCATCCCGCAGGCTAGTCGAGCAAAAACACGTGCGAGAGGATGCATCCCGCAGGCTAGTCGAGCAAAAACACGTGCGAGATGATGCATCCCGCAGCCTAGTCGAGCACAAACACGTGCGAGGTTTTGTGGGATGCGCATGCGCAGGTTTTGTGGGATGCGCATGCGCAGGTTTTTTGGGATGCGCATGGCTAGTCGAGCAAAAACAAGTGCGAGAGGATGCATCCGCAGGGTAGTCGAGTAAAAACACGTGCGAGAGGATGCATCCCGCAGGCTAGTAGAGTAAAAACACGTGCGAGAGGATGCATCCCGCAGGCTAGTCGAGTAAAAACACGTGCGAGGTTTTGTGGGATGCGCATGCGCAGGTTTTTTGGGATGCGCATGGCTAGTCGACCAAAAACACGTGCGAGAGGATGCATCCCGCAGGCTAGTCGAGTAAAAACACGTGCGAGAGGATGCATCCTGCAGGCTAGTCGAGTAAAAACACGTGCGAGAGGATGCATCCCGCAGGCTAGTCGAGTAAAAACAAGTGCGAGAGGATGCATCCCGCAGGCTGGTCGAGCAAAAACACGTGCGAGGTTTTGTGGGATGCGCATGAGCAGGTTTTGTGGATGCGCATGCGCAGGTTTTTTGGGATGCGCATGGCTAGTCGAGCAAAAACACGTGCGAGAGGATGCATCCCGCAGGCTAGTCGAGCAAAAACACGTGCGAGAGGATGCATCCCGCAGGCTAGTCGAGTAAAAACACGTGCGAGAGGATGCATCCCGCAGGCTAGTCGAGCAAAAACACGTGCGAGAGGATGCATCCCGCAGGCTAGTCGAGCAAAAACACGTGCGAGAGGATGCATCCCGCAGGCTAGTCGAGTAAAAACACGTGCGAGAGGATGCATCCGCAGGCTAGTCGAGTAAAAACATGTGCGAGAGGATGCATCCCGCAGGCTAGTCGAGTAAAAACACGTGCAAGAGGATGCTTCCCGCAGGCTAGTCGAGTAAAAACACGTGCGAGAGGATGCATCCCGCAGGCTAGTCGAGTAAAAACACGTGCGAGAGGATGCGTCCCGCAGGCTAGTCGAGCAAAACCACGTGCGAGAGGATGCATCCCGCAGGCTAGTCGAGCAAAAACACGTGCGAGAGGATGCATCCCGCAGACTAGTCGAGTAAAAACACGTGCGAGACGATGCTTCCCGCAGGCTACTCGAGTAAAAACACGTGCGAGAGGATGCTTCCCGCAGGCTAGTCGAGTAAAAACACGTGCGAGAGGATGCATCCCGCAGGCTAGGCGAGTAAAAACACGTGCAAGAGGATGCTTCCCGCAGGCTAGTCGAGTAAAAACACGTGCGAGAGGATGCATCCCGCAGGCTAGTCGAGTAAAAACACGTGCGAGAGAATGCGTCCCGCAGGCTAGTCGAGCAAAAACACGTGCGAGAGGATGCATCCCGCAGGCTAGTCGAGCAAAAACACGTGCGAGAGGATGCATCCCGCAGGCTAGTCGAGCAAAAACACGTGCGAGAGGATGCATCCGCAGGCTAGACGAGCAAAAACACGTGCGAGAGGATGCATCCGCAGGCTAGTCGAGTAAAAAACAAGTGCAAGAGGATGCTTCCCGCAGGCTAGTCGAGTAAAAACACGTGCGAGAGGATGCATCCCGCAGGCTAGTCGAGTAAAAACACGTGCGAGAGGATGCATCCCGCAGGCTAGTCGAGTAAAAACACGTGCAAGAGGATGCTTCCCGCAGGCTAGTCGAGTAAAAACACGTGCGAGAGGATGTATCCCGCAGGCTAGTCGAGTAAAAACACGTGATGGAGGATGCATCCCGCAGGCTAGTCGAGCGAAAACACGTGCGAGAGGATGCATCCCGCAGGCTGGTCGAGCAAAAACACGTGCGAGAGGATGCATCCCGCAGGCTAGTCGAGTAAAAACACGTGCGAGAGGATGCATCCTGCAGGCTAGTCGAGTAAAAACACGTGCGAGAGGATGCATCCCGCAGGCTAGTCGAGTAAAAACACGTGCGAGAGGATGCATCCCGCAGGCTAGTCGAGCACAAACACGTGCGAGAGGATGCATCCCGCAGGCTAGTCGAGCAAAAACACGTGCGAGAGGATGCATCCCGCAGGCTAGTCGAGTATAAACACGTGCGAGAGGATGCATCCCGCAGGCTAGTCGAGTAAAAACACGTGCGAGAGGATGCATCCCGCAGGCTAGTCGAGTAAAAACACGTGCGAGAGGATGCGTCCCGCAGGCTAGTCGAGCAAAACCACGTGCGAGAGGATGCATCCCGCAGGCTAGTCGAGCAAAAACACGTGCGAGAGGATGCATCCCGCAGGCTAGTCGAGCAAAAACACGTGCGAGAGGATGCATCCCGCAGGCTAGTCGAGCACAAACACGTGCGAGAGGATTCATCCCGCAGGCTAGTCGAGCAAATACACGTGCGAGAGGATGCATCCCGCAGGCTAGTCGAGCACAAACACGTGCGAGAGGATGCATCCGCAGGCTAGTCGAGCAAAAACACGTGCGAGAGGATGCATCCCGCAGACTAGTCGAGTAAAAACACGTGCGAGAGGATGCTTCCCGCAGGCTAGTCGAGTAAAAACACGTGCGAGGTTTTGTGGCATGCGCATGCGCAGGTTTTGTGGGATGCGCATGCGCAGGTTTTTTGGGATGCGCATGCGCAGGTTTTTTTGGGATGCGCATGGCTAGTCGAGCAAAAACACGTGCGAGAGGATGCATCCCGCAGGCTAGTCGAGCAAAAACACGTGCGAGGTTTTGTGGGATGCGCATGCGCAGGTTTTGTGGGATGCGCATGCGCAGGTTTTTTGGGATGCGCATGGCTAGTCGAGCAAAAACACGTGCGAGAGGATGCATCCCGCAGGCTAGTCGAGTAAAAACACGTGAGAGGTTTTGTGGGATGCGCATGCGCAGGCTTTTTGGGATGCGCATGGCTAGTCGAGGATAAACACGTGCGAGAGGATGCATCCCGCAGGGTAGTCGAGTAAAAACACGTGCGAGAGGATGCATCCCGCAGGCTAGTCGAGTAAAAACACGTGCGAGAGGATGCATCCCGCAGGCTAGTCGAGCAAAAACACGTGCGAGAGGATGCATCCCGCAGGCTAGTCGAGCAAAAACACGTGCGAGAGGATGCATCCCGCAGCCTAGTCGAGCACAAACACGTGCGAGGTTTTGTGGGATGCGCATGCGCAGGTTTTGTGGGATGCGCATGCGCAGGTTTTTTGGGATGCGCATGCGCAGGTTTTTTGGGATGCGCATGGCTAGTCGAGCAAAAACACGTGCGAGAGGATGCATCCCGCAGGCTAGTCGAGTAAAAACACGTGCGAGAGGATGCATCCCGCAGGCTAGTCGAGTAAAACACGTGCGAGGTTTTGTGGGATGCGCATGCGCAGGTTTTGTGGGATGCGCATGCGCAGGTTTTTTGGGATGCGCATGGCTAGTCGAGCAAAAACACGTGCGAGAGGATGCATCCCGCAGGCTAGTCGAGCAAAAACACGTGCGAGAGGATGCATCCCGCAGGCTAGTCGAGCAAAAACACGTGCGAGAGGATGCATCCCGCAGCCTAGTCGAGCACAAACACGTGCGAGGTTTTGTGGGATGCGCATGCGCAGGTTTTGTGGGATGCGCATGCGCAGGTTTTTTGGGATGCGCATGGCTAGTCGAGCAAAAACACGTGCGAGAGGATGCATCCCGCAGGCTAGTCGAGTAAAAACACGTGCGAGAGGATGCATCCCGCAGGCTAGTCGAGTAAAACACGTGCGAGGTTTTGTGGGATGCGCATGCGCAGGTTTTGTGGGATGCGCATGCGCAGGTTTTTTGGGATGCGCATGCGCAGGTTTTTTGGGATGCGCATGGCTAGTCGAGCAAAAACACGTGCGAGAGGATGCATCCCGCAGGCTAGTCGAGTAAAAACACGTGCGGGAGGATGCATCCCGCAGGCTAGTCGAGTAAAAACACGTGCGAGAGGATGCATCCCGCAGGCTAGTCGAGTAAAAACACGTGCAAGAGGATGCTTCCCGCAGGCTAGTCGAGTAAAAACACGTGCGAGAGGATGCATCCCGCAGGCTAGTCGAGTAAAAACACGTGCGAGAGGATGCGTCCCGCAGGCTAGTCGAGCAAAACCACGTGCGAGAGGATGCATCCCGCAGGCTAGTCGAGCAAAAACACGTGCGAGAGGATGCATCCCGCAGGCTAGTCGAGCAAAAACACGTGCGAGAGGATGCATCCCGCAGGCTAGTCGAGCGCAAACACGTGCGAGAGGATTCATCCCGCAGGCTAGTCGAGCAAATACACGTGCGAGAGGATGCATCCCGCAGGCTAGTCGAGCACAAACACGTGCGAGAGGATTCATCCCGCAGGCTAGTCGAGCAAATACACGTGCGAGAGGATGCATCCCGCAGGCTAGTCGAGCAAAAACACGTGCGAGAGGATGCATCCCGCAGGCTCGTCGAGCAAAAACACGTGCGAGAGGATGCATCCCGCAGACTAGTCGAGTAAAAACACGTGCGAGAGGATGCTTCCCGCAGGCTAGTCGAGTAAAAACACGTGCGAGGTTTTGTGGGATGCGCATGCGCAGGTTTTTTGGGATGCGCATGCGCAGGTTTTTTGGGATGCGCATGGCTAGTCGAGCAAAAACACGTGCGAGAGGATGCATCCCGCAGGCTAGTCGAGCAAAAACACGTGCGAGAGGATGCATCCCGCAGGCTAGTCGAGCAAAATCTCGTGCGAGAGGATGCATCCCGCAGACTAGTCGAGTAAAAACACGTGCGAGAGGATGCTTCCCGCAGGCTAGTCGAGTAAAAACACGTGCGAGAGGATGCTTCCCGCAGGCTAGTCGAGTAAAAACACGTGCGAGAGGATGCATCCCGCAGGCTAGTCGAGTAAAAACACGTGCGAGGTTTTGTGGGATGCGCATGCGCAGGCTTTTTGGGATGCGCATGGCTAGTCGAGCATAAACACGTGCGAGAGGATGTATCCCGCAGGGTAGTCGAGTAAAAACACGTGCGAGAGGATGCATCCCGCAGGCTAGTCGAGTAAAAACACGTGCGAGAGGATGCATCCCGCAGGCTAGTCGAGCAAAAACACGTGCGAGAGGATGCATCCCGCAGGCTAGTCGAGCAAAAACACGTGCGAGAGGATGCATCCCGCAGCCTAGTCGAGCACAAACACGTGCGAGGTTTTGTGGGATGCGCATGCGCAGGTTTTGTGGGATGCGCATGCGCAGGTTTTTTGGGATGCGCATGCGCAGGTTTTTTGGGATGCGCATGGCTAGTCGAGCAAAAACACGTGCGAGAGGATGCATCCCGCAGGCTAGTCGAGTAAAAACACGTGCGAGAGGATGCATCCCGCAGGCTAGTCGAGTAAAACACGTGCGAGGTTTTGTGGGATGCGCATGCGCAGGTTTTGTGGGATGCGCATGCGCAGGTTTTTTGGGATGCGCATGGCTAGTCGAGCAAAAACACGTGCGAGAGGATGCATCCCGCAGGGTAGTCGAGCAAAAACACGTGCGAGAGGATGCATCCCGCAGGCTAGTCGAGTAAAAACACGTGCGAGAGGATGCATCCTGCAGGCTAGTCGAGTAAAAACACGTGCGAGAGGATGTATCCCGCAGGCTAGTCGAGCAAAACCACGTGCGAGAGGATGCATCCCGCAGGCTAGTCGAGCAAAAACACGTGCGAGAGGATGCATCCCGCAGGCTAGTCGAGCAAAAACACGTGCGAGAGGATGTATCCCGCAGGCTAGTCGAGTAAAAACACGTGCGAGAGGATGTATCCCGCAGGCTAGTCGAGTAAAAACACGTGCGGGAGGATGCATCCCGCAGGCTAGTCGAGTAAAAACACGTGCGAGAGGATGCATCCCGCAGGCTAGTCGAGTAAAAACACGTGCGAGAGGATCCATCCTGCAGGCTAGTCGAGTAAAAACACGTGCGAGAGGATGTATCCCGCAGGCTAGTCGAGTAAAAACACGTGCGAGAGGATGCATCCCGCAGGCTAGTCGAGTAAAAACACGTGCGAGAGGATGCATCCCGCAGGCTAGTCGAGTAAAAACACGTGCGAGGTTTTGTGGGATGCGCATGCGCAGGCTTTTTGGGATGCGCATGGCTAGTCGAGCATAAACACGTGCGAGAGGATGCATCCCGCAGGGTAGTCGAGTAAAAACACGTGCGAGGTTTTGTGGGATGCGCATGCGCAGGTTTTGTGGGATGCGCATGCGCAGGTTTTTTGGGATGCGCATGGCTAGTCGAGCAAAAACAAGTGCGAGAGGATGCATCCCGCAGGGTAGTCGAGTAAAAACACGTGCGAGAGGATGCATCCCGCAGGCTAGTCGAGTAAAAACACGTGCGAGAGGATGCATCCCGCAGGCTAGTCGAGTAAAAACACGTGCGAGGTTTTGTGGGATGCGCATGCGCAGGTTTTTTGGGATGCGCATGGCTAGTCGACCAAAAACACGTGCGAGAGGATGCATCCCGCAGGCTAGTCGAGTAAAAACACGTGCGAGAGGATGCATCCTGCAGGCTAGTCGAGTAAAAACACGTGCGAGAGGATGCATCCCGCAGGCTAGTCGAGTAAAAACAAGTGCGAGAGGATGCATCCCGCAGGCTGGTCGAGCAAAAACACGTGCGAGGTTTTGTGGGATGCGCATGAGCAGGTTTTGTGGGATGCGCATGCGCAGGTTTTTTGGGATGCGCATGGCTAGTCGAGCAAAAACACGTGCGAGAGGATGCATCCCGCAGGCTAGTCGAGCAAAAACACGTGCGAGAGGATGCATCCCGCAGGCTAGTCGAGTAAAAACACGTGCGAGAGGATGCATCCCGCAGGCTAGTCGAGCAAAAACACGTGCGAGAGGATGCATCCCGCAGGCTAGTCGAGCAAAAACACGTGCGAGAGGATGCATCCCGCAGGCTAGTCGAGTAAAAACACGTGCGAGAGGATGCATCCCGCAGGCTAGTCGAGTAAAAACACGTGCGAGAGGATGCATCCCGCAGGCTAGTCGAGTAAAAACACGTGCAAGAGGATGCTTCCCGCAGGCTAGTCGAGTAAAAACACGTGCGAGAGGATGCATCCCGCAGGCTAGTCGAGTAAAAACACGTGCGAGAGGATGCGTCCCGCAGGCTAGTCGAGCAAAACCACGTGCGAGAGGATGCATCCCGCAGGCTAGTCGAGCAAAAACACGTGCGAGAGGATGCATCCCGCAGACTAGTCGAGTAAAAACACGTGCGAGACGATGCTTCCCGCAGGCTACTCGAGTAAAAACACGTGCGAGAGGATGCTTCCCGCAGGCTAGTCGAGTAAAAACACGTGCGAGAGGATGCATCCCGCAGGCTAGTCGAGTAAAAACACGTGCAAGAGGATGCTTCCCGCAGGCTAGTCGAGTAAAAACACGTGCGAGAGGATGCATCCCGCAGGCTAGTCGAGTAAAAACACGTGCGAGAGAATGCGTCCCGCAGGCTAGTCGAGCAAAAACACGTGCGAGAGGATGCATCCCGCAGGCTAGTCGAGCAAAAACACGTGCGAGAGGATGCATCCCGCAGGCTAGTCGAGCCAAAACACGTGCGAGAGGATGCATCCCGCAGGCTAGACGAGCAAAAACACGTGCGAGAGGATGCATCCCGCAGGCTAGTCGAGTAAAAACAAGTGCAAGAGGATGCTTCCCGCAGGCTAGTCGAGTAAAAACACGTGCGAGAGGATGCATCCCGCAGGCTAGTCGAGTAAAAACACGTGCGAGAGGATGCATCCCGCAGGCTAGTCGAGTAAAAACACGTGCAAGAGGATGCTTCCCGCAGGCTAGTCGAGTAAAAACACGTGCGAGAGGATGTATCCCGCAGGCTAGTCGAGTAAAAACACGTGATGGAGGATGCATCCCGCAGGCTAGTCGAGCGAAAACACGTGCGAGAGGATGCATCCCGCAGGCTGGTCGAGCAAAAACACGTGCGAGAGGATGCATCCCGCAGGCTAGTCGAGTAAAAACACGTGCGAGAGGATGCATCCTGCAGGCTAGTCGAGTAAAAACACGTGCGAGAGGATGCATCCCGCAGGCTAGTCGAGTAAAAACACGTGCGAGAGGATGCATCCCGCAGGCTAGTCGAGCACAAACACGTGCGAGAGGATGCATCCCGCAGGCTAGTCGAGCAAAAACACGTGCGAGAGGATGCATCCCGCAGGCTAGTCGAGTATAAACACGTGCGAGAGGATGCATCCCGCAGGCTAGTCGAGTAAAAACACGTGCGAGAGGATGCATCCCGCAGGCTAGTCGAGTAAAAACACGTGCGAGAGGATGCGTCCCGCAGGCTAGTCGAGCAAAACCACGTGCGAGAGGATGCATCCCGCAGGCTAGTCGAGCAAAAACACGTGCGAGAGGATGCATCCCGCAGGCTAGTCGAGCAAAAACACGTGCGAGAGGATGCATCCCGCAGGCTAGTCGAGCACAAACACGTGCGAGAGGATTCATCCCGCAGGCTAGTCGAGCAAATACACGTGCGAGAGGATGCATCCCGCAGGCTAGTCGAGCACAAACACGTGCGAGAGGATGCATCCCGCAGGCTAGTCGAGCAAAAACACGTGCGAGAGGATGCATCCCGCAGACTAGTCGAGTAAAAACACGTGCGAGAGGATGCTTCCCGCAGGCTAGTCGAGTAAAAACACGTGCGAGGTTTTGTGGCATGCGCATGCGCAGGTTTTGTGGGATGCGCATGCGCAGGTTTTTTGGGATGCGCATGCGCAGGTTTTTTGGGATGCGCATGGCTAGTCGAGCAAAAACACGTGCGAGAGGATGCATCCCGCAGGCTAGTCGAGCAAAAACACGTGCGAGGTTTTGTGGGATGCGCATGCGCAGGTTTTGTGGGATGCGCATGCGCAGGTTTTTTGGGATGCGCATGGCTAGTCGAGCAAAAACACGTGCGAGAGGATGCATCCCGCAGGCTAGTCGAGTAAAAACACGTGAGAGGTTTTGTGGGATGCGCATGCGCAGGCTTTTTGGGATGCGCATGGCTAGTCGAGGATAAACACGTGCGAGAGGATGCATCCCGCAGGGTAGTCGAGTAAAAACACGTGCGAGAGGATGCATCCCGCAGGCTAGTCGAGTAAAAACACGTGCGAGAGGATGCATCCCGCAGGCTAGTCGAGCAAAAACACGTGCGAGAGGATGCATCCCGCAGGCTAGTCGAGCAAAAACACGTGCGAGAGGATGCATCCCGCAGCCTAGTCGAGCACAAACACGTGCGAGGTTTTGTGGGATGCGCATGCGCAGGTTTTGTGGGATGCGCATGCGCAGGTTTTTTGGGATGCGCATGCGCAGGTTTTTTGGGATGCGCATGGCTAGTCGAGCAAAAACACGTGCGAGAGGATGCATCCCGCAGGCTAGTCGAGTAAAAACACGTGCGAGAGGATGCATCCCGCAGGCTAGTCGAGTAAAACACGTGCGAGGTTTTGTGGGATGCGCATGCGCAGGTTTTGTGGGATGCGCATGCGCAGGTTTTTTGGGATGCGCATGGCTAGTCGAGCAAAAACACGTGCGAGAGGATGCATCCCGCAGGCTAGTCGAGCAAAAACACGTGCGAGAGGATGCATCCCGCAGGCTAGTCGAGCAAAAACACGTGCGAGAGGATGCATCCCGCAGCCTAGTCGAGCACAAACACGTGCGAGGTTTTGTGGGATGCGCATGCGCAGGTTTTGTGGGATGCGCATGCGCAGGTTTTTTGGGATGCGCATGGCTAGTCGAGCAAAAACACGTGCGAGAGGATGCATCCCGCAGGCTAGTCGAGTAAAAACACGTGCGAGAGGATGCATCCCGCAGGCTAGTCGAGTAAAACACGTGCGAGGTTTTGTGGGATGCGCATGCGCAGGTTTTGTGGGATGCGCATGCGCAGGTTTTTTGGGATGCGCATGGCTAGTCGAGCAAAAACACGTGCGAGAGGATGCATCCCGCAGGGTAGTCGAGCAAAAACACGTGCGAGAGGATGCATCCCGCAGGCTAGTCGAGTAAAAACACGTGCGAGAGGATGCATCCTGCAGGCTAGTCGAGTAAAAACACGTGCGAGAGGATGAATCCCGCAGGCTAGTCGAGCAAAACCACGTGCGAGAGGATGCATCCCGCAGGCTAGTCGAGCAAAAACACGTGCGAGAGGATGCATCCCGCAGGCTAGTCGAGCAAAAACACGTGCGAGAGGATGTATCCCGCAGGCTAGTCGAGTAAAAACACGTGCGAGAGGATGTATCCCGCAGGCTAGTCGAGTAAAAACACGTGCGGGAGGATGCATCCCGCAGGCTAGTCGAGTAAAAACACGTGCGAGAGGATGCATCCCGCAGGCTAGTCGAGCAAAAACACGTGCGAGAGGATGCATCCCGCAGGCTAGTCGAGTAAAAACACGTGCGAGAGGATGAATCCCGCAGGCTAGTCGAGTAAAAACACGTGCGAGAGGATGCATCCCGCAGGCTAGTCGAGCAAAAACACGTGCGAGAGGATGCATCCCGCAGGCTAGTCGAGTAAAAACACGTGCGAGAGGATGCATCCTGCAGGCTAGTCGAGTAAAAACACGTGCGAGAGGATGTATCCCGCAGGCTAGTCGAGTAAAAACACGTGCGAGAGGATGCATCCCGCAGGCTAGTCGAGTAAAAACACGTGCGAGAGGATGCATCCCGCAGGCTAGTCGAGTAGAAACACGTGCGAGGTTTTGTGGGATGCGCATGCGCAGGCTTTTTGGGATGCGCATGGCTAGTCGAGCATAAACACGTGCGAGAGGATGCATCCCGCAGGGTAGTCGAGTAAAAACACGTGCGAGAGGATGCATCCCGCAGGCTAGTCGAGTAAAAACACGTGCGAGAGGATGCATCCCGCAGGCTAGTCGAGCAAAAACACGTGCGAGAGGATGCATCCCGCAGGCTAGTCGAGCAAAAACACGTGCGAGAGGATGCATCCCGCAGGCTAGTCGAGTAAAAACACGTGCGAGAGGATGCATCCTGCAGGCTAGTCGAGTAAAAACACGTGCGAGAGGATGTATCCCGCAGGCTAGTCGAGTAAAAACACGTGCGAGAGGATGCATCCCGCAGGCTAGTCGAGTAAAAACACGTGCGAGAGGATGCATCCCGCAGGCTAGTCGAGTAGAAACACGTGCGAGGTTTTGTGGGATGCGCATGCGCAGGCTTTTTGGGATGCGCATGGCTAGTCGAGCATAAACACGTGCGAGAGGATGCATCCCGCAGGGTAGTCGAGTAAAAACACGTGCGAGAGGATGCATCCCGCAGGCTAGTCGAGTAAAAACACGTGCGAGAGGATGCATCCCGCAGGCTAGTCGAGCAAAAACACGTGCGAGAGGATGCATCCCGCAGGCTGGTCGAGCAAAAACACGTGCGAGATGATGCATCCCGCAGCCTAGTCGAGCACAAACACGTGCGAGGTTTTGTGGGATGCGCATGCGCAGGTTTTGTGGGATGCGCATGCGCAGGTTTTTTGGGATGCGCATGCGCAGGTTTTTTGGGATGCGCATGGCTAGTCGAGCAAAAACACGTGCGAGAGGATGCATCCCGCAGGCTAGTCGAGTAAAAACACGTGCGAGAGGATGCATCCCGCAGGCTAGTCGAGTAAAACACGTGCGAGGTTTTGTGGGATGCGCATGCGCAGGTTTTGTGGGATGCGCATGCGCAGGTTTTTTGGGATGCGCATGGCTAGTCGAGCAAAAACACGTGCGAGAGGATGCATCCCGCAGGGTAGTCGAGTAAAAACACGTGCGAGAGGATGCATCCCGCAGGCTAGTCGAGTAAAAACACGTGCGAGAGGATGCATCCCGCCGGCTAGTCGAGCAAAAACACGTGCGAGAGGATGCATCCCGCAGGCTAGTCGAGCAAAAACACGTGCGAGAGGATGCATCCCGCAGGCTAGTCGAGTAAAAACACGTGCGAGAGGATGCATCCCGCAGGCTAGTCGAGCACAAACACGTGCGAGAGGATGCATCCCGCAGGCTAGTCGAGCAAAAACACGTGCGAGAGGATGCATCCCGCAGGCTAGTCGAGTAAAAACACGTGCGAAAGGATGCATCCCGCAGGCTAGTCGAGCACAAACACGTGCGAGGTTTTGTGGGATGCGCATGGCTAGTCGAGCAAAAACACGTGCGAGAGGATGCATCCCGCAGGCTAGTCGAGCAAAAACACGTGCGAGAGGATGCATCCCGCAGGCTAGTCGAGTAAAAACACGTGCGAGAGGATGCATCCCGCAGGCTAGTCGAGTAAAAACACGTGCGAGGTTTTGTGGGATGCGCATGCGCAGGTTTTTTGGGATGCGCATGGCTAGTCGAGCAAAAACACGTGCGAGAGGATGCATCCCGCAGGCTAGTCGAGTAAAAACACGTGCGAGAGGATGCATCCTGCAGGCTAGTCGAGTAAAAACACGTGCGAGAGGATGCATCCCGCAGGCTAGTCGAGTAAAAACACGTGCGAGAGGATGCATCCCGCAGGCTAGTCGAGCAAAAACACGTGCGAGGTTTTGTGGGATGCGCATGAGCAGGTTTTGTGGGATGCGCATGCGCAGGTTTTTTGGGATACGCATGGCTAGTCGAGCAAAAACACGTGCGAGAGGATGCATCCCGCAGGCTAGTCGAGCAAAAACACGTGCGAGAGGATGCATCCCGCAGGCTAGTCGAGTAAAAACACGTGCGAGAGGATGCATCCCGCAGGCTACTCGAGTAAAAACACGTGCGAGAGGATGCATCCCGCAGGCTAGTCGAGCAAAAACACGTGCGAGAGGATGCATCCCGCAGGCTAGTCGAGCAAAAACACGTCCGAGAGGATGCATCCCGCAGGCTAGTCGAGTAAAAACACGTGCGAGAGGATGCATCCCGCAGGCTACTCGAGTAAAAACACGTGCGAGAGGATGCATCCCGCAGGCTAGTCGAGTAAAAACACGTGCGAGGTTTTGTGGGATGCGCATGCGCAGGTTTTGTGGGATGCGCATGCGCAGGTTTTTTGGGATGCGCATGGCTAGTCGAGCAAAAACACGTGCGAGAGGATGCATCCCGCAGGGTAGTCGAGTAAAAACACGTGCGAGAGGATGCATCCCGCAGGCTAGTCGAGTAAAAACACGTGCGAGAGGATGCATCCCGCCGGCTAGTCGAGCAAAAACACGTGCGAGAGGATGCATCCCGCAGGCTAGTCGAGCAAAAACACGTGCGAGAGGATGCATCCCGCAGGCTAGTCGAGTAAAAACACGTGCGAGAGGATGCATCCCGCAGGCTAGTCGAGCACAAACACGTGCGAGAGGATGCATCCCGCAGGCTAGTCGAGCAAAAACACGTGCGAGAGGATGCATCCCGCAGGCTAGTCGAGTAAAAACACGTGCGAAAGGATGCATCCCGCAGGCTAGTCGAGCACAAACACGTGCGAGGTTTTGTGGGATGCGCATGGCTAGTCGAGCAAAAACACGTGCGAGAGGATGCATCCCGCAGGCTAGTCGAGCAAAAACACGTGCGAGAGGATGCATCCCGCAGGCTAGTCGAGTAAAAACACGTGCGAGAGGATGCATCCCGCAGGCTAGTCGAGTAAAAACACGTGCGAGGTTTTGTGGGATGCGCATGCGCAGGTTTTTTGGGATGCGCATGGCTAGTCGAGCAAAAACACGTGCGAGAGGATGCATCCCGCAGGGTAGTCGAGTAAAAACACTTGCGAGAGGATGCATCCCGCAGGCTAGTCGAGTAAAAACACGTGCGAGAGGATGCATCCCGCAGGCTAGTCGAGCAAAAACACGTGCGAGAGGATGCATCCCGCAGGCTAGTCGAGCAAAAACACGTGCGAGAGGATGCATCCCGCAGGCTAGTCGAGTAAAAACACGTGCGAGAGGATGCATCCCGCAGGCTAGTCGAGCACAAACACGTGCGAGAGGATGCATCCCGCAGGCTAGTCGAGCAAAAACACGTGCGAGAGGATGCATCCCGCAGGCTAGTCGAGTAAAAACAAGTGCGAAAGGATGCATCCCGCAGGCTAGTCGAGCACAAACACGTGCGAGGTTTCGTGGGATGCGCATGCGCAGGTTTTGTGGGATGCGCATGCGCAGATTTTTTGGGATGCGCATGCGCAGGTTTTTTGGGATGCGCATGGCTAGTCGAGCAAAAACACGTGCGAGAGGATGCATCCCGCAGGCTAGTCGAGTAAAAACACATGCGAGAGGATGCATCCCGCAGGCTAGTCGAGTAAAAACACGTGCGAGGTTTTGTGGGATGCGCATACGCAGGCTTTGTGGGATGCGCATGCGCAGGTTTTTTGGGATGCGCATGGCTAGTCGAGTAAAAACACGTGCGAGAGGATGCATCCCGCAGGCTAGTCGAGTAAAAACACGTGCGAGAGGATGCATCCCGCAGGCTAGTCGAGCAAAAACACGTGCGAGAGGATGCATCCCGCAGGCTAGTCGAGCAAATACACGTGCGAGAGGATGCATCACGCAGGCTAGTCGAGCAAAAACACGTGCGAGAGGATGCATCCCGCAGGCTAGTCGAGTAAAAACACGTGCGAAAGGATGCATCCCGCAGGCTAGTCGAGCACAAACACGTGCGAGGTTTTGTGGGATGCGCATGGCTAGTCGAGCAAAAACACGTGCGAGAGGATGCATCCCGCAGGCTAGTCGAGCAAAAACACGTGCGAGAGGATGCATCCCGCAGGCTAGTCGAGTAAAAACACGTGCGAGAGGATGCATCCCGCAGGCTAGTCGAGTAAAAACACGTGCGAGGTTTTGTGGGATGCGCATGCGCAGGTTTTTTGGGATGCGCATGGCTAGTCGAGCAAAAACACGTGCGAGAGCATGCATCCCGCAGGCTAGTCGAGCAAAAACACGTGCGAGAGGATGCATCCCGCAGGCTAGTCGAGCAAAAACACGTGCGAGAGGATGCATCCCGCAGGCTAGTCGAGCAAAAACACGTGCGAGAGGATGCATCCCGCAGGCTAGTCGAGTAAAAACACGTGCGAGAGGATGCATCCCGCAGGCTACTCGAGTAAAAACACGTGCGAGAGGATGCATCCCGCAGGCTAGTCGAGTAAAAACACGTGCGAGAGGATGCATCCCGCAGGCTAGTCGAGTAAAAACACGTGCGAGAGGATGCATCCCGCAGGCTAGTCGAGTAAAAACACGTGCGAGAGGATGCATCCCGCAGGCTAGTCGAGCAAAAACACGTGCGAGAGGATGCATCCCGCAGGCTAGTCGAGCAAAAACACGTGCGAGAGGATGCATCCCGCAGGCTAGTCGAGTAAAAACACGTGCGAGAGGATGCATCCCGCAGGCTAGTCGAGCACAAACACGTGCGAGAGGATGCATCCCGCAGGCTAGTCGAGCAAAAACACGTGCGAGAGGATGCATCCCGCAGGCTAGTCGAGTAAAAACACGTGCGAAAGGATGCATCCCGCAGCCTAGTCGAGCACAAACACGTGCGAGGTTTTGTGGAATGCGCATGCGCAGGTTTTGTGGGATGCGCATGCGCAGGTTTTTTGGGATGCGCATGCGCAGGTTTTTTGGGATGCGCATGGCTAGTCGAGCAAAAACACGTGCGAGAGGATGCATTACGCAGGCTAGTCGAGCAAAAACACGTGCGAGAGGATGCATCCCGCAGGCTAGTCGAGTAAACACACGTGCGAGAGGATGCATCCCGCAGGCTAGTCGAGCGCAAACACGTGCGAGAGGATGCATCCCGCAGGCTAGTCGAGCAAAAACACGTGCGAGAGGATGCATCCCGCAGGCTAGTCGAGTAAAAACAAGTGCGAAAGGATGCATCCCGCAGGCTAGTCGAGCACAAACACGTGCGAGGTTTTGTGGGATGCGCATGCGCAGGTTTTGTGGGATGCGCATGCGCAGATTTTTTGGGATGCGCATGCGCAGGTTTTTTGGGATGCGCATGGCTAGTCGAGCAAAAACACGTGCGAGAGGATGCATCTCGCAGGCTAGTCGAGCAAAAACACGTGCGAGAGGATGCATCCCGCAGGCTAGTCGAGCAAAAACACGTGCGAGAGGATGCATCCCGCAGGCTAGTCGAGTAAAAACACGTGCGAGAGGATGCATCCCGCAGGCTACTCGAGTAAAAACACGTGCGAGAGGATGCATCCCGCAGGCTAGTCGAGCAAAAACACGTGCGAGAGGATGCATCCCGCAGGCTAGTCGAGCAAAAACACGTCCGAGAGGATGCATCCCGCAGGCTAGTCGAGTAAAAACACGTGCGAGAGGATGCATCCCGCAGGCTACTCGAGTAAAAACACGTGCGAGAGGATGCATCCCGCAGGCTAGTCGAGTAAAAACACGTGCGAGGTTTTGTGGGATGCGCATGCGCAGGTTTTGTGGGATGCGCATGCGCAGGTTTTTTGGGATGCGCATGGCTAGTCGAGCAAAAACACGTGCGAGAGGATGCATCCCGCAGGGTAGTCGAGTAAAAACACGTGCGAGAGGATGCATCCCGCAGGCTAGTCGAGTAAAAACACGTGCGAGAGGATGCATCCTGCCGGCTAGTCGAGCAAAAACACGTGCGAGAGGATGCATCCCGCAGGCTAGTCGAGCAAAAACACGTGCGAGAGGATGCATCCCGCAGGCTAGTCGAGTAAAAACACGTGCGAGAGGATGCATCCCGCAGGCTAGTCGAGCACAAACACGTGCGAGAGGATGCATCCCGCAGGCTAGTCGAGCAAAAACACGTGCGAGAGGATGCATCCCGCAGGCTAGTCGAGTAAAAACACGTGCGAAAGGATGCATCCCGCAGGCTAGTCGAGCACAAACACGTGCGAGGTTTTGTGGGATGCGCATGGCTAGTCGAGCAAAAACACGTGCGAGAGGATGCATCCCGCAGGCTAGTCCAGCAAAAACACGTGCGAGAGGATGCATCCCGCAGGCTAGTCGAGTAAAAACACGTGCGAGAGGATGCATCCCGCAGGCTAGTCGAGTAAAAACACGTGCGAGGTTTTGTGGGATGCGCATGCGCAGGTTTTTTGGGATGCGCATGGCTAGTCGAGCAAAAACACGTGCGAGAGGATGCATCCCGCAGGGTAGTCGAGTAAAAACACTTGCGAGAGGATGCATCCCGCAGGCTAGTCGAGTAAAAACACGTGCGAGAGGATGCATCCCGCAGGCTAGTCGAGCAAAAACACGTGCGAGAGGATGCATCCCGCAGGCTAGTCGAGCAAAAACACGTGCGAGAGGATGCATCCCGCAGGCTAGTCGAGTAAAAACACGTGCGAGAGGATGCATCCCGCAGGCTAGTCGAGCACAAACACGTGCGAGAGGATGCATCCCGCAGACTAGTCGAGCAAAAACACGTGCGAGAGGATGCATCCCGCAGGCTAGTCGAGCACAAACACGTGCGAGGTTTCGTGGGATGCGCATGCGCAGGTTTTTTGGGATGCGCATGGCTAGTCGAGCAAAAACACGTGCGAGAGGATGCATCCCGCAGGCTAGTCGAGTAAAAACACATGCGAGAGGATGCATCCCGCAGGCTAGTCGAGTAAAAACACGTGCGAGGTTTTGTGGGATGCGCATACGCAGGCTTTGTGGGATGCGCATGCGCAGGTTTTTTGGGATGCGCATGGCTAGTCGAGTAAAAACACGTGCGAGAGGATGCATCCCGCAGGCTAGTCGAGTAAAAACACGTGCGAGAGGATGCATCCCGCAGGCTAGTCGAGCAAAAACACGTGCGAGAGGATGCATCCCGCAGGCTAGTCGAGCAAATACACGTGCGAGAGGATGCATCACGCAGGCTAGTCGAGCAAAAACACGTGCGAGAGGATGCATCCCGCAGACTAGTAGAGTAAAAACACGTGCGAGAGGATGCTTCCCGCAGGCTAGTCGAGTAAAAACACGTGCGAGAGGATGCATCGCGCAGGCTAGTCCAGTAAAAACACGTGCGAGAGGATGCATCCCGCAGGCTAGTCGAGTAAAAACACGTGCGAGAGGATGCATCCCGCAGGCTAGTCGAGTAAAAACACGTGCGAGGTTTTGTGGGATGCGCATGCGCAGGTTTTGTGGGATGCGCATGCGCAGGTTTTTTGGGATGCGCATGCGCAGGTTTTTCGGGATGCGCATGCGCAGGTTTTTTGGGATGCGCATGCGCAGGTTTTTTGGGATGCGCATGGCTAGTCGAGCAAAAACACGTGCGAGAGCATGCATCCCGCAGGCTAGTCGAGCAAAAACACGTGCGAGAGGATGCATCCCGCAGGCTAGTCGAGCAAAAACACGTGCGAGAGGATGCATCCCGCAGGCTAGTCGAGCAAAAACACGTGCGAGAGGATGCATCCCGCAGGCTAGTCGAGTAAAAACACGTGCGAGAGGATGCATCCCGCAGGCTACTCGAGTAAAAACACGTACGAGAGGATGCATCCCGCAGGCTAGTCGAGTAAAAACACGTGCGAGAGGATGCATCCCGCAGGCTAGTCGAGTAAAAACACGTGCGAGAGGATGCATCCCGCAGGCTAGTCGAGTAAAAACACGTGCGAGAGGATGCATCCCGCAGGCTAGTCGAGTAAAAACACGTGCGAGAGGATGCATCCCGCAGGCTAGTCGAGCAAAAACACGTGCGAGAGGATGCATCCCGCAGGCTAGTCGAGCAAAAACACGTGCGAGAGGATGCATCCCGCAGGCTAGTCGAGTAAAAACACGTGCGAGAGGATGCATCCCGCAGGCTAGTCGAGCACAAACACGTGCGAGAGGATGCATCCCGCAGGCTAGTCGAGCAATAACACGTGCGAGAGGATGCATCCCGCAGGCTAGTCGAGCACAAACACGTGCGAGAGGATGCATCCCGCAGGCTAGTCGAGCAATAACACGTGCGAGAGGATGCATCCCGCAGGCTAGTCGAGTAAAAACACGTGCGAAAGGATGCATCCCGCAGCCTAGTCGAGCACAAACACGTGCGAGGTTTTGTGGGATGCGCATGCGCAGATTTTTTG
This sequence comes from Lasioglossum baleicum, assembly GCF_051020765.1. Lineage (NCBI taxonomy): Eukaryota > Metazoa > Arthropoda > Insecta > Hymenoptera > Halictidae > Lasioglossum > Lasioglossum baleicum. The sequence continues at coordinate 350,888 of NW_027469209.1, read as the reverse complement.
GGATGCGCATGCGCAGGTTTTTTGGGATGCGCATGGCTAGTCGAGCAAAAACACGTGCGAGAGGATGCATCTCGCAGGCTAGTCGAGCAAAAACACGTGCGAGAGGATGCATCCCGCAGGCTAGTCGAGTAAAAACACGTGCGAGAGGATGCATCCCGCAGGCTAGTCGAGTAAAAACACGTGCGAGAGGATGCATCCCGCAGGCTAGTCGAGCAAAAACACGTGCGAGAGGATGCATCCCGCAGGCTAGTCGAGCAAAAACACGTGCGAGAGGATGCATCCCGCAGGCTAGTCGAGTAAAAACACGTGCGAGAGGATGCATCCCGCAGGCTAGTCGAGCACAAACACGTGCGAGAGGATGCATCCCGCAGGCTAGTCGAGCAAAAACACGTGCGAGAGGATGCATCCCGCAGGCTAGTCGAGTAAAAACACGTGCGAAAGGATGCATCCCGCAGCCTGGTCGAGCACAAACACGTGCGAGGTTTTGTGGAATGCGCATGCGCAGGTTTTGTGGGTTGCGCATGCGCAGGTTTTTTGGGATGCGCATGCGCAGGTTTTTTGGGATGCGCATGGCTAGTCGAGCAAAAACACGTGCGAGAGGATGCATCACGCAGGCTAGTCGAGCAAAAACACGTGCGAGAGGATGCATCCCGCAGGCTAGTCGAGTAAACACACGTGCGAGAGGATGCATCCCGCAGGCTAGTCGAGTAAAAACACGTGCGAGGTTTTGTGGGATGCGCATGCGCAGGTTTTTTGGGATGCGCATGGCTAGTCGAGCAAAAACATGTGCGAGAGGATGCATCCCGCAGGGTAGTCGAGTAAAAACACTTGCGAGAGGATGCATCCCGCAGGCTAGTCGAGTAAAAACACGTGGGAGAGGATGCATCCCGCAGGCTAGTCGAGCAAAAACACGTGCGAGAGGATGCATCCCGCAGGCTAGTCGAGCAAAAACACGTGCGAGAGGATGCATCCCGCAGGCTAGTCGAGTAAAAACACGTGCGAGAGGATGCATCCCGCAGGCTAGTCGAGCACAAACACGTGCGAGATGATGCATCCCGCAGGCTAGTCGAGCAAAAACACGTGCGAGAGGATGCATCCCTTAGGCTAGTCGAGTAAAAACAAGTGCGAAAGGATGCATCCCGCAGGCTAGTCGAGCACAAACACGTGCGAGGTTTCGTGGGATGCGCATGCGCAGGTTTTGTGGGATGCGCATGCGCAGATTTTTTGGGATGCGCATGCGCAGGTTTTTTGGGATGCGCATGGCTAGTCGAGCAAAAACACGTGCGAGAGGATGCATCCCGCAGGCTAGTCGCGTAAAAACACATGCGAGAGGATGCATCCCGCAGGCTAGTCGAGTAAAAACACGTGCGAGGTTTTGTGGGATGCGCATACGCAGGCTTTGTGGGATGCGCATGCGCAGGTTTTTTGGGATGCGCATGGCTAGTCGAGGAAAAACACGTGCGAGAGGATGCATCCCGCAGGCTAGTCGAGTAAAAACACGTGCGAGAGGATGCATCCCGCAGGCTAGTCGAGCAAAAACACGTGCGAGAGGATGCATCCCGCAGGCTAGTCGAGCAAATACACGTGCGAGAGGATGCATCACGCAGGCTAGTCGAGCAAAAACACGTGCGAGAGGATGCATCCCGCAGACTAGTAGAGTAAAAACACGTGCGAGAGGATGCTTCACGCAGGCTAGTCGAGTAAAAACACGTGCGAGAGGATGCATCCCGCAGGCTAGTCCAGTAAAAACACGTGCGAGAGGATGCATCCCGCAGGCTAGTCGAGTAAAAACACGTGCGAGAGGATGCATCCCGCAGGCTAGTCGAGCAAAAACACGTGCGAGAGGATGCATCCCGCAGGCTAGTCGAGTAAAAACACGTGCGAGAGGATGCATCCCGCAGGCTAGTCGAGCACAAACACGTGCGAGAGGATGCATCCCGCAGGCTAGTCGAGCAAAAACACGTGCGAGAGGATGCATCCCGCAGGCTAGTCGAGTAAAAACACGTGCGAAAGGATGCATCCCGCAGCCTGGTCGAGCACAAACACGTGCGAGGTTTTGTGGAATGCGCATGCGCAGGTTTTGTGGGTTGCGCATGCGCAGGTTTTTTGGGATGCGCATGCGCAGGTTTTTTGGGATGCGCATGGCTAGTCGAGCAAAAACACGTGCGAGAGGATGCATCACGCAGGCTAGTCGAGCAAAAACACGTGCGAGAGGATGCATCCCGCAGGCTAGTCGAGTAAACACACGTGCGAGAGGATGCATCCCGCAGGCTAGTCGAGTAAAAACACGTGCGAGGTTTTGTGGGATGCGCATGCGCAGGTTTTTTGGGATGCGCATGGCTAGTCGAGCAAAAACATGTGCGAGAGGATGCATCCCGCAGGGTAGTCGAGTAAAAACACTTGCGAGAGGATGCATCCCGCAGGCTAGTCGAGTAAAAACACGTGGGAGAGGATGCATCCCGCAGGCTAGTCGAGCAAAAACACGTGCGAGAGGATGCATCCCGCAGGCTAGTCGAGCAAAAACACGTGCGAGAGGATGCATCCCGCAGGCTAGTCGAGTAAAAACACGTGCGAGAGGATGCATCCCGCAGGCTAGTCGAGCACAAACACGTGCGAGATGATGCATCCCGCAGGCTAGTCGAGCAAAAACACGTGCGAGAGGATGCATCCCTTAGGCTAGTCGAGTAAAAACAAGTGCGAAAGGATGCATCCCGCAGGCTAGTCGAGCACAAACACGTGCGAGGTTTCGTGGGATGCGCATGCGCAGGTTTTGTGGGATGCGCATGCGCAGATTTTTTGGGATGCGCATGCGCAGGTTTTTTGGGATGCGCATGGCTAGTCGAGCAAAAACACGTGCGAGAGGATGCATCCCGCAGGCTAGTCGCGTAAAAACACATGCGAGAGGATGCATCCCGCAGGCTAGTCGAGTAAAAACACGTGCGAGGTTTTGTGGGATGCGCATACGCAGGCTTTGTGGGATGCGCATGCGCAGGTTTTTTGGGATGCGCATGGCTAGTCGAGGAAAAACACGTGCGAGAGGATGCATCCCGCAGGCTAGTCGAGTAAAAACACGTGCGAGAGGATGCATCCCGCAGGCTAGTCGAGCAAAAACACGTGCGAGAGGATGCATCCCGCAGGCTAGTCGAGCAAATACACGTGCGAGAGGATGCATCACGCAGGCTAGTCGAGCAAAAACACGTGCGAGAGGATGCATCCCGCAGACTAGTAGAGTAAAAACACGTGCGAGAGGATGCTTCACGCAGGCTAGTCGAGTAAAAACACGTGCGAGAGGATGCATCCCGCAGGCTAGTCCAGTAAAAACACGTGCGAGAGGATGCATCCCGCAGGCTAGTCGAGTAAAAACACGTGCGAGAGGATGCATCCCGCAGGCTAGTCGAGTAAAAACACGTGCGAGGTTTTGTGGGATGCGCATGCGCAGGTTTTGTGGGATGCGCATGCACAGGTTTTTTGGGATGCGCATGCGCAGGTTTTTCGGGATGCGCATGCGCAGGTTTTTTGGGATGCGCATGCGCAGGTTTTTTGGGATGCGCATGGCTAGTCGAGCAAAAACACGTGCGAGAGCATGCATCCCGCAGGCTAGTCGAGCAAAAACACGTGCGAGAGGATGCATCCCGCAGGCTAGTCGAGCAAAAACACGTGCGAGAGGATGCATCCCGCAGGCTAGTCGAGCAAAAACACGTGCGAGAGGATGCATCCCGCAGGCTAGTCGAGTAAAAACACGTGCGAGAGGATGCATCCCGCAGGCTACTCGAGTAAAAACACGTGCGAGAGGATGCATCCCGCAGGCTAGTCGAGTAAAAACACGTGCGAGGTTTTGTGGGATGCGCATGCGAAGGTTTTTTGGGATGCGCATGGCTAGTCGAGCAAAAACACGTGCGAGAGGATGCATCCCGCAGGCTAGTCGAGCAAAAACACTTGCGAGAGGATGCATTCCGAAGGCTAGTCGAGCAAAAACACGTGCGAGAGGATGCATCCCGAAGGCTAGTCGAGCAAAAACACGTGCGAGAGGATGCATCCCGCAGGCTAGTCGAGCAAAAACACGTGCGAGAGGATGCATCCCGCAGGCTAGTCGAGCAAAAACACGTGCGAGAGGATGCATCCCGCAGGCTAGTCGAGTAAAAACACGTGCGAGAGGATGCATCCCGCAGGCTAGTCGAGCACAAACACGTGCGAGAGGATGCATCCCGCAGGCTAGTCGAGCAAAAACACGTGCGAGAGGATGCATCCCGCAGGCTAGTCGAGTAAAAACACGTGCGAAAGGATGCATCCCGCAGCCTGGTCGAGCACAAACACGTGCGAGGTTTTGTGGAATGCGCATGCGCAGGTTTTGTGGGTTGCGCATGCGCAGGTTTTTTGGGATGCGCATGGCTAGTCGAGCAAAAACACGTGCGAGAGGATGCATCCCGCAGGGTAGTCGAGTAAAAACACTTGCGAGAGGATGCATCCCGCAGGCTAGTCGAGTAAAAACACGTGGGAGAGGATGCATCCCGCAGGCTAGTCGAGCAAAAACACGTGCGAGAGGATGCATCCCGCAGGCTAGTCGAGCAAAAACACGTGCGAGAGGATGCATCCCGCAGGCTAGTCGAGTAAAAACACGTGCGAGAGGATGCATCCCGCAGGCTAGTCGAGCACAAACACGTGCGAGATGATGCATCCCGCAGGCTAGTCGAGCAAAAACACGTGCGAGAGGATGCATCCCGCAGGCTAGTCGAGTAAAAACAAGTGCGAAAGGATGCATCCCGCAGGCTAGTCGAGCACAAACACGTGCGAGGTTTCGTGGGATGCGCATGCGCAGGTTTTGTGGGATGCGCATGCGCAGATTTTTTGGGATGCGCATGCGCAGGTTTTTTGGGATGCGCATGGCTAGTCGAGCAAAAACACGTGCGAGAGGATGCATCCCGCAGGCTAGTCGCGTAAAAACACATGCGAGAGGATGCATCCCGCAGGCTAGTCGAGTAAAAACACGTGCGAGGTTTTGTGGGATGCGCATACGCAGGCTTTGTGGGATGCGCATGCGCAGGTTTTTTGGGATGCGGATGGCTAGTCGAGGAAAAACACGTGCGAGAGGATGCATCCCGCAGGCTAGTCGAGTACAAACACGTGCGAGAGGATGCATCCCGCAGGCTAGTCGAGCAAAAACACGTGCGAGAGGATGCATCCCGCAGGCTAGTCGAGCAAATACACGTGCGAGAGGATGCATCACGCAGGCTAGTCGAGCAAAAACACGTGCGAGAGGATGCATCCCGCAGACTAGTAGAGTAAAAACACGTGCGAGAGGATGCTTCACGCAGGCTAGTCGAGTAAAAACACGTGCGAGAGGATGCATCCCGCAGGCTAGTCCAGTAAAAACACGTGCGAGAGGATGCATCCCGCAGGCTAGTCGAGTAAAAACACGTGCGAGAGGATGCATCCCGCAGGCTAGTCGAGTAAAAACACGTGCGAGGTTTTGTGGGATGCGCATGCGCAGGTTTTTTGGGATGCGCATGCGCAGGTTTTTCGGGATGCGCATGCGCAGGTTTTTTGGGATGCGCATGCGCAGGTTTTTTGGGATGCGCATGGCTAGTCGAGCAAAAACACGTGCGAGAGCATGCATCCCGCAGGCTAGTCGAGCAAAAACACGTGCGAGAGGATGCATCCCGCAGGCTAGTCGAGCAAAAACACGTGCGAGAGGATGCATCCCGCAGGCTAGTCGAGCAAAAACACGTGCGAGAGGATGCATCCCGCAGGCTAGTCGAGTAAAAACACGTGCGAGAGGATGCATCCCGCAGGCTACTCGAGTAAAAACACGTGCGAGAGGATGCATCCCGCAGGCTAGTCGAGTAAAAACACGTGCGAGGTTTTGTGGGATGCGCATGCGAAGGTTTTTTGGGATGCGCATGGCTAGTCGAGCAAAAACACGTGCGAGAGGATGCATCCCGCAGGCTAGTCGAGCAAAAACACTTGCGAGAGGATGCATTCCGAAGGCTAGTCGAGCAAAAACACGTGCGAGAGGATGCATCCCGAAGGCTAGTCGAGCAAAAACACGTGCGAGAGGATGCATCCCGCAGGCTAGTCGAGCAAAAACACGTGCGAGAGGATGCATCCCGCAGGCTAGTCGAGCAAAAACACGTGCGAGAGGATGCATCCCGCAGGCTAGTCGAGTAAAAACACGTGCGAAAGGATGCATCCCGCAGCCTAGTCGAGCAAATACACGTGCGAGAGGATGCATCACGCAGGCTAGTCGAGCAAAAACACGTGCGAGAGGATGCATCCCGCAGACTAGTCGAGTAAAAACACGTGCGAGAGGATGCATCCCGCAGACTAGTCGAGTAAAAACACGTGCGAGAGGATGCTTCCCGCAGGCTAGTCGAGTAAAAACACGTGCGAGAGGATGCATCCCGCAGGCTAGTCGAGCAAAAACACGTGCGAGAGGATGCATCCCGCAGGCTAGTCGAGTAAAAACACGTGCGAGAGGATGCATCCCGCAGGCTACTCGAGTAAAAACACGTGCAAGAGGATGCTTCCCGCAGGCTAGTCGAGTAAAAACACGTGCGAGAGGATGCATCCCGCAGGCTAGTCGAGCAAAAACACGTGCGAGAGGATGCATCCCGCAGGCTAGTCGAGCAAAAACACTTGCGAGAGGATGCATTCCGAAGGCTAGTCGAGCAAAAACACGTGCGAGAGGATGCATCCCGCAGGCTAGTCGAGCAAAAACACGTGCGAGAGGATGCATCCCGCAGGCTAGTCGAGTAAAAACACGTGCGAGAGGATGAATCCCGCAGGCTAGTCCAGTAAAAACACGTGCGAGAGGATGCATCCCGCAGGCTAGTCGAGTAAAAACACGTGCGAGAGGATGCATCCCGCAGGCTAGTCGAGTAAAAACACGTGCGAGAGGATGCATCCCGCAGGCTAGTCGAGTAAAAACACGTGCGAGAGGATGCATCCCGCAGGCTAGTCGAGCAAAAACACGTGCGAGAGGATGCATCCCGCAGGCTAGTCGAGCAAAAACACGTGCGAGAGGATGCATCCCGCAGGCTAGTCGAGTAAAAACACGTGCGAGAGGATGCATCCCGCAGGCTAGTCGAGCACAAACACGTGCGAGAGGATGCATCCCGCAGGCTAGTCGAGCAAAAACACGTGCGAGAGGATGCATCCCGCAGGCTAGTCGAGTAAAAACACGTGCGAAAGGATGCATCCCGCAGCCTAGTCGAGCAAATACACGTGCGAGAGGATGCATCACGCAGGCTAGTCGAGCAAAAACACGTGCGAGAGGATGCATCCCGCAGACTAGTCGAGTAAAAACACGTGCGAGAGGATGCATCCCGCAGACTAGTCGAGTAAAAACACGTGCGAGAGGATGCTTCCCGCAGGCTAGTCGAGTAAAAACACGTGCGAGAGGATGCATCCCGCAGGCTAGTCGAGCAAAAACACGTGCGAGAGGATGCATCCCGCAGGCTAGTCGAGTAAAAACACGTGCGAGAGGATGCATCCCGCAGGCTACTCGAGTAAAAACACGTGCAAGAGGATGCTTCCCGCAGGCTAGTCGAGTAAAAACACGTGCGAGTGGATGCATCCCGCAGGCTAGTCGAGCAAAAACACGTGCGAGAGGATGCATCCCGCAGGCTAGTCGAGTAAAGACACGTGCGAGAGGATGCATCCCGCAGGCTAGTCGAGTAAAAACACGTGCGAGAGGATGCATCCCGCAGGATAGTCGAGCAAAAACACGTGCGAGAGGATGCATCCCGCAGGCTAGTCGAGCAAAAACACGTGCGAGAGGATGCATCCCGCAGGCTAGTCGAGTAAAAACACGTGCGAGAGGATGCATCCCGCAGGCTAGTCGAGCAAAAACACGTGCGAGAGGATGCATCCCGCAGGCTAGTCGAGCAAAAACACGTGCGAGAGGATGCATCCCGCAGCCTAGTCGAGCACAAACACGTGCGAGGTTTTGTGGAATGCGCATGCGCAGGTTTTCTGGGTTGCGCATGCGCAGGTTTTTTGGGATGCGCATGCGCAGGTTTTTTGGGATGCGCATGGCTAGTCGAGCAAAAACACGTGCGAGAGGATGCATCACGCAGGCTAGTCGAGCAAAAACACGTGCGAGAGGATGCATCCCGCAGGCTAGTCGAGTAAACACACGTGCGAGAGGATGCATCCCGCAGGCTAGTCGAGCAAAAACACGTGCGAGAGGATGCATCCCGCAGGCTAGTCAAGTAAAAACACGTGCGAGAGGATGCATCCCGCAGGCTAGTCGAGCACAAACACGTGCGTGAGGATGCATCCCGCAGGCTAGTCGAGCAAATACACGTGCGAGAGGATGCATCCCGCAGGCTAGTCGAGCAAAAACACGTGCAAGAGGATGCATTCCGTAGGCTAGTCGAGCAAAAACACGTGCGAGAGGATGCATCCCGCAGACTAGTCGAGTAAAAACACGTGCGGGGGGATGCTTCCCGCAGGCTGGTCGAGTAAAAACACGTGCGAGAAGATGCATCCCGCAGGCTAGTCGAGTAAAAACACGTGCGAGAGGATGCACCCCGCAGGCTAGTCGAGTAAAAACACGTGCGAGAGGATGCATCCCGCAGGCTAGTCGAGTAAAAACACGTGCGAGGTTTTGTGGGATGCGCATGCGCAGGTTTTGTGGGATGCGCATGCGCAGGTTTTTTGGGATGTGCATGGCTAGTCGAGCAAAAACACGTGCGAGAGGATGCATCCCGCAGGCTAGTCGAGTAAAAACACGTGCGAGAGGATGCATCCCGCAGGCTACTCGAGTAAAAACTCGTGCGAGAGGATGCATCCCGCAGGCTAGTCGAGTAAAAACACGTGCGAGGTTTTGTGGGATGCGCATGCGCAGGTTTTTTGGGATGCGCATGGCTAGTCGAACAAAAACACGTGCGAGGGGATGCATCCCGCAGGCTAGTCGAGCAAAAACACGTGCGAGAGGATGCATCCCGCAGGCTAGTCGAGCAAAAACACGTGCGAGAGGATGCATCCCGCAGGCTAGTCGAGTAAAAACACGTGCGGGAGGATGCATCCCGCAGGCTAGTCGAGTAAAAACACGTGCGAGAGGATGCATCCCGCAGGCTAGTCGAGCAAAAACACGTGCGAGAGGATGCATCCCGCAGGCTAGTCGAGTAAAAACACGTGCGAGAGGATGCATCCCGCAGGCTAGTCGAGCAAAAACACGTGCGAGAGGATGCATCCCGCAGGCTAGTCGAGCAAAAACACTTGCGAGAGGATGCATTCCGAAGGCTAGTCGAGCAAAAACACGTGCGAGAGGATGCATCCCGCAGGCTAGTCGAGCAAAAACACGTGCGAGAGGATGCATCCCGCAGGCTAGTCGAGTAAAAACACGTGCGAGAGGATGAATCCCGCAGGCTAGTCCAGTAAAAACACGTGCGAGAGGATGCATCCCGCAGGCTAGTCGAGTAAAAACACGTGCGAGAGGATGCATCCCGCAGGCTAGTCGAGTAAAAACACGTGCGAGAGGATGCATCCCGCAGGCTAGTCGAGTAAAAACACGTGCGAGAGGATGCATCCCGCAGGCTAGTCGAGCAAAAACACGTGCGAGAGGATGCATCCCGCAGGCTAGTCGAGCAAAAACACGTGCGAGAGGATGCATCCCGCAGGCTAGTCGAGTAAAAACACGTGCGAGAGGATGCATCCCGCAGGCTAGTCGAGCACAAACACGTGCGAGAGGATGCATCCCGCAGGCTAGTCGAGCAAAAACACGTGCGAGAGGATGCATCCCGCAGGCTAGTCGAGTAAAAACACGTGCGAAAGGATGCATCCCGCAGCCTAGTCGAGCAAATACACGTGCGAGAGGATGCATCACGCAGGCTAGTCGAGCAAAAACACGTGCGAGAGGATGCATCCCGCAGACTAGTCGAGTAAAAACACGTGCGAGAGGATGCATCCCGCAGACTAGTCGAGTAAAAACACGTGCGAGAGGATGCTTCCCGCAGGCTAGTCGAGTAAAAACACGTGCGAGAGGATGCATCCCGCAGGCTAGTCGAGCAAAAACACGTGCGAGAGGATGCATCCCGCAGGCTAGTCGAGTAAAAACACGTGCGAGAGGATGCATCCCGCAGGCTACTCGAGTAAAAACACGTGCAAGAGGATGCTTCCCGCAGGCTAGTCGAGTAAAAACACGTGCGAGAGGATGCATCCCGCAGGCTAGTCGAGCAAAAACACGTGCGAGAGGATGCATCCCGCAGGCTAGTCGAGTAAAGACACGTGCGAGAGGATGCATCCCGCAGGCTAGTCGAGTAAAAACACGTGCGAGAGGATGCATCCCGCAGGATAGTCGAGCAAAAACACGTGCGAGAGGATGCATCCCGCAGGCTAGTCGAGCAAAAACACGTGCGAGAGGATGCATCCCGCAGGCTAGTCGAGTAAAAACACGTGCGAGAGGATGCATCCCGCAGGCTAGTCGAGCAAAAACACGTGCGAGAGGATGCATCCCGCAGGCTAGTCGAGCAAAAACACGTGCGAGAGGATGCATCCCGCAGCCTAGTCGAGCACAAACACGTGCGAGGTTTTGTGGAATGCGCATGCGCAGGTTTTGTGGGTTGCGCATGCGCAGGTTTTTTGGGATGCGCATGCGCAGGTTTTTTGGGATGCGCATGGCTAGTCGAGCAAAAACACGTGCGAGAGGATGCATCACGCAGGCTAGTCGAGCAAAAACACGTGCGAGAGGATGCATCCCGCAGGCTAGTCGAGTAAACACACGTGCGAGAGGATGCATCCCGCAGGCTAGTCGAGCAAAAACACGTGCGAGAGGATGCATCCCGCAGGCTAGTCAAGTAAAAACACGTGCGAGAGGATGCATCCCGCAGGCTAGTCGAGCACAAACACGTGCGTGAGGATGCATCCCGCAGGCTAGTCGAGCAAATACACGTGCGAGAGGATGCATCCCGCAGGCTAGTCGAGCAAAAACACGTGCAAGAGGATGCATTCCGTAGGCTAGTCGAGCAAAAACACGTGCGAGAGGATGCATCCCGCAGACTAGTCGAGTAAAAACACGTGCGGGGGGATGCTTCCCGCAGGCTGGTCGAGTAAAAACACGTGCGAGAAGATGCATCCCGCAGGCTAGTCGAGTAAAAACACGTGCGAGAGGATGCACCCCGCAGGCTAGTCGAGTAAAAACACGTGCGAGAGGATGCATCCCGCAGGCTAGTCGAGTAAAAACACGTGCGAGGTTTTGTGGGATGCGCATGCGCAGGTTTTGTGGGATGCGCATGCGCAGGTTTTTTGGGATGTGCATGGCTAGTCGAGCAAAAACACGTGCGAGAGGATGCATCCCGCAGGCTAGTCGAGTAAAAACACGTGCGAGAGGATGCATCCCGCAGGCTACTCGAGTAAAAACTCGTGCGAGAGGATGCATCCCGCAGGCTAGTCGAGTAAAAACACGTGCGAGGTTTTGTGGGATGCGCATGCGCAGGTTTTTTGGGATGCGCATGGCTAGTCGAACAAAAACACGTGCGAGGGGATGCATCCCGCAGGCTAGTCGAGCAAAAACACGTGCGAGAGGATGCATCCCGCAGGCTAGTCGAGCAAAAACACGTGCGAGAGGATGCATCCCGCAGGCTAGTCGAGTAAAAACACGTGCGGGAGGATGCATCCCGCAGGCTAGTCGAGTAAAAACACGTGCGAGAGGATGCATCCCGCAGGCTAGTCGAGCAAAAACACGTGCGAGAGGATGCATCCCGCAGGCTAGTCGAGTAAAAACACGTGCGAGAGGATGAATCCCGCAGGCTAGTCGAGTAAAAACACGTGCGAGAGGATGCATCCCGCAGGCTAGTCGAGCAAAAACACGTGCGAGAGGATGCATCCCGCAGGCTAGTCGAGTAAAAACACGTGCGAGAGGATGCATCCCGCAGGCTAGTCGAGTAAAAACACGTGCGAAGTTTTGTGGGATGCGCATGCGCAGATTTTGTGGGATGCGCATGCGCAGGTTTTTTGGGATGCGCATGGCTAGTCGAGTAAAAACACGTGCGAGAGTATGCATCCCGCAGGCTAGTCGAGCAAAAACACGTGCGAGAGGATGCATCCCGCAGGCTAGTCGAGCAAAAACACGTGCGAGAGGATGCATCCCGCAGGCTAGTCGAGCAAAAACACGTGCGAGAGGATGCATCCCGCAGGCTAGTCGAGTAAAAACACGTGCGAGAGGATGAATCCCGCAGGCTAGTCCAGTAAAAACACGTGCGAGAGGATGCATCCCGCAGGCTAGTCGAGTAAAAACACGTGCGAGAGGATGCATCCCGCAGGCTAGTCGAGTAAAAACACGTGCGAGAGGATGCATCCCGCAGGCTAGTCGAGTAAAAACACGTGCGAGAGGATGCATCCCGCAGGCTAGTCGAGCAAAAACACGTGCGAGAGGATGCATCCCGCAGGCTAGTCGAGCAAAAACACGTGCGAGAGGATGCATCCCGCAGGCTAGTCGAGTAAAAACACGTGCGAGAGGATGCATCCCGCAGGCTAGTCGAGCACAAACACGTGCGAGAGGATGCATCCCGCAGGCTAGTCGAGCAAAAACACGTGCGAGAGGATGCATCCCGCAGGCTAGTCGAGTAAAAACACGTGCGAAGTTTTGTGGGATGCGCATGCGCAGATTTTGTGGGATGCGCATGCGCAGGTTTTTTGGGATGCGCATGGCTAGTCGAGTAAAAACACGTGCGAGAGTATGCATCCCGCAGGCTAGTCGAGCAAAAACACGTGCGAGAGGATGCATCCCGCAGGCTAGTCGAGCAAAAACACGTGCGAGAGGATGCATCCCGCAGGCTAGTCGAGCAAAAACACGTGCGAGAGGATGCATCCCGCAGGCTAGTCGAGTAAAAACACGTGCGAGAGGATGAATCCCGCAGGCTAGTCCAGTAAAAACACGTGCGAGAGGATGCATACCGCAGGCTAGTCGAGTAAAAACACGTGCGAGAGGATGCATCCCGCAGGCTAGTCGAGTAAAAACACGTGCGAGAGGATGCATCCCGCAGGCTAGTCGAGTAAAAACACGTGCGAGAGGATGCATCCCGCAGGCTAGTCGAGCAAAAACACGTGCGAGAGGATGCATCCCGCAGGCTAGTCGAGCAAAAACACGTGCGAGAGGATGCATCCCGCAGGCTAGTCGAGTAAAAACACGTGCGAGAGGATGCATCCCGCAGGCTAGTCGAGCACAAACACGTGCGAGAGGATGCATCCCGCAGGCTAGTCGAGCAAAAACACGTGCGAGAGGATGCATCCCGCAGGCTAGTCGAGTAAAAACACGTGCGAAAGGATGCATCCCGCAGCCTAGTCGAGCAAATACACGTGCGAGAGGATGCATCACGCAGGCTAGTCGAGCAAAAACACGTGCGAGAGGATGCATCCCGCAGACTAGTCGAGTAAAAACACGTGCGAGAGGATGCATCCCGCAGACTAGTCGAGTAAAAACACGTGCGAGAGGATGCTTCCCGCAGGCTAGTCGAGTAAAAACACGTGCGAGAGGATGCATCCCGCAGGCTAGTCGAGCAAAAACACGTGCGAGAGGATGCATCCCGCAGGCTAGTCGAGTAAAAACACGTGCGAGAGGATGCATCCCGCAGGCTACTCGAGTAAAAACACGTGCAAGAGGATGCTTCCCGCAGGCTAGTCGAGTAAAAACACGTGCGAGAGGATGCATCCCGCAGGCTAGTCGAGCAAAAACACGTGCGAGAGGATGCATCCCGCAGGCTAGTCGAGTAAAGACACGTGCGAGAGGATGCATCCCGCAGGCTAGTCGAGTAAAAACACGTGCGAGAGGATGCATCCCGCAGGCTAGTCGAGCAAAAACACGTGCGAGAGGATGCATCCCGCAGGCTAGTCGAGCAAAAACACGTGCGAGAGGATGCATCCCGCAGGCTAGTCGAGTAAAAACACGTGCGAGAGGATGCATCCCGCAGGCTAGTCGAGCAAAAACACGTGCGAGAGGATGCATCCCGCAGGCTAGTCGAGCAAAAACACGTGCGAGAGGATGCATCCCGCAGCCTAGTCGAGCACAAACACGTGCGAGGTTTTGTGGAATGCGCATGCGCAGGTTTTGTGGGTTGCGCATGCGCAGGTTTTTTGGGATGCGCATGCGCAGGTTTTTTGGGATGCGCATGGCTAGTCGAGCAAAAACACGTGCGAGAGGATGCATCACGCAGGCTAGTCGAGCAAAAACACGTGCGAGAGGATGCATCCCGCAGGCTAGTCGAGTAAACACACGTGCGAGAGGATGCATCCCGCAGGCTAGTCGAGCAAAAACACGTGCGAGAGGATGCATCCCGCAGGCTAGTCAAGTAAAAACACGTGCGAGAGGATGCATCCCGCAGGCTAGTCGAGCACAAACACGTGCGTGAGGATGCATCCCGCAGGCTAGTCGAGCAAATACACGTGCGAGAGGATGCATCCCGCAGGCTAGTCGAGCAAAAACACGTGCGAGAGGATGCATTCCGTAGGCTAGTCGAGCAAAAACACGTGCGAGAGGATGCATCCCGCAGACTAGTCGAGTAAAAACACGTGCGGGGGGATGCTTCCCGCAGGCTGGTCGAGTAAAAACACGTGCGAGAAGATGCATCCCGCAGGCTAGTCGAGTAAAAACACGTGCGAGAGGATGCACCCCGCAGGCTAGTCGAGTAAAAACACGTGCGAGAGGATGCATCCCGCAGGCTAGTCGAGTAAAAACACGTGCGAGGTTTTGTGGGATGCGCATGCGCAGGTTTTTTGGGATGTGCATGGCTAGACGAGCAAAAACACGTGCGAGAGGATGCATCCCGCAGGCTAGTCGAGCAAAAACACGTGCGAGAGGATGCATCCCGCAGACTAGTCGAGTAAAAACACGTGCGAGAGGATGCTTCCCGCAGGCTAGTCGAGTAAAAACACGTGCGAGAGGATGCATCCCGCAGGCTAGTCGAGCAAAAACACGTGCGAGAGGATGCATCCCGCAGGCTAGTCGAGTAAAAACACGTGCGAGAGGATGCATCCCGCAGGCTACTCGAGTAAAAACTCGTGCGAGAGGATGCATCCCGCAGGCTAGTCGAGTAAAAACACGTGCGAGGTTTTGTGGGATGCGCATGCGCAGGTTTTTTGGGATGCGCATGGCTAGTCGAACAAAAACACGTGCGAGGGGATGCATCCCGCAGGCTAGTCGAGCAAAAACACGTGCGAGAGGATGCATCCCGCAGGCTAGTCGAGCAAAAACACGTGCGAGAGGATGCATCCCGCAGGCTAGTCGAGTAAAAACACGTGCTGGAGGATGCATCCCGCAGGCTAGTCGAGTAAAAACACGTGCGAGAGGATGCATCCCGCAGCCTAGTCGAGCGAAAACACGTGCGAGAGGATGCATCCCGCAGGCTAGTCGAGTAAAAACACGTGCGAGAGGATGAATCCCGCAGGCTAGTCGAGTAAAAACACGTGCGAGAGGATGCATCCCGCAGGCTAGTCGAGCAAAAACACGTGCGAGAGGATGCATCCCGCAGGCTAGTCGAGTAAAAACACGTGCGAGAGGATGCATCCCGCAGGCTAGTCGAGTAAAAACACGTGCGAAGTTTTGTGGGATGCGCATGCGCAGATTTTGTGGGATGCGCATGCGCAGGTTTTTTGGGATGCGCATGGCTAGTCGAGTAAAAACACGTGCGAGAGTATGCATCCCGCAGGCTAGTCGAGCAAAAACACGTGCGAGAGGATGCATCCCGCAGGCTAGTCGAGCAAAAACACGTGCGAGAGGATGCATCCCGCAGGCTAGTCGAGCAAAAACACGTGCGAGAGGATGCATCCCGCAGGCTAGTCGAGCAAAAACACGTGCGAGAGGATGCATCCCGCAGGCTAGTCGAGTAAAAACACGTGCGAGAGGATGCATCCCGCAGGCTACTCGAGTAAAAACACGTGCGAGAGGATGCATCCCGCAGGCTAGTCGAGCAAAAACACGTGCGAGGTTTTGTGGGATGCGCATGCGCAGATTTTTTGGGATGCGCATGGCTAGTCGAGCAAAAACACGTGCGAGAGGATGCATCCCGCAGGCTAGTCGAGCAAAAACACGTGCGAGAGGATGCATCCCGCAGCCTAGTCGAGCAAAAACACGTGCGAGAGGATGCATCCCGCAGGCTAGTCGAGCAAAAACACGTGCGAGAGGATGCATCCCGCAGGCTAGTCGAGCAAAAACACGTGCGAGAGGATGCATCCCGCAGACTAGTCGAGTAAAAACACGTGCGAGAGGATGCTTCCCGCAGGCTAGTCGAGTAAAAACACGTGCGAGAGGATGCTTCCCGCAGGCTAGTCGAGTAAAAACACGTGCGAGAGGATGCATCCCGCAGGCTACTCGAGTAAAAACTCGTGCGAGAGGATGCATCCCGCAGGCTAGTCGAGTAAAAAACACGTGCGAGGTTTTGTGGGATGCGCATGCGCAGGTTTTTTGGGATGCGCATGGCTAGTCGAACAAAAACACGTGCGAGGGGATGCATCCCGCAGGCTAGTCGAGCAAAAACACGTGCGAGAGGATGCATCCCGCAGGCTAGTCGAGCAAAAACACGTGCGAGAGGATGCATCCCGCAGGCTAGTCGAGTAAAAACACGTGCTGGAGGATGCATCCCGCAGGCTAGTCGAGTAAAAACACGTGCGAGAGGATGCATCCCGCAGGCTAGTCGAGCGAAAACACGTGCGAGAGGATGCATCCCGCAGGCTAGTCGAGTAAAAACACGTGCGAGAGGATGAATCCCGCAGGCTAGTCGAGTAAAAAACACGTGCGAGAGGATGCATCCCGCAGGCTAGTCGAGCAAAAACACGTGCGAGAGGATGCATCCCGCAGGCTAGTCGAGTAAAAACACGTGCGAGAGGATGCATCCCGCAGGCTAGTCGAGTAAAAACACGTGCGAAGTTTTTGTGGGATGCGCATTGCGCAGATTTTGTGGGATGCGCATGCGCAGGTTTTTTGGGATGCGCATGGCTAGTCGAGTAAAAACACGTGCGAGAGTATGCATCCCGCAGGCTAGTCGAGCAAAAACACGTGCGAGAGGATGCATCCCGCAGGCTAGTCGAGCAAAAACACGTGCGAGAGGATGCATCCCGCAGGCTAGTCGAGCAAAAACACGTGCGAGAGGATGCATCCCGCAGGCTAGTCGAGCAAAAACACGTGCGAGAGGATGCATCCCGCAGGCTAGTCGAGTAAAAACACGTGCGAGAGGATGCATCCCGCAGGCTACTCGAGTAAAACACGTGCGAGAGGATGCATCCCGCAGGCTAGTCGAGCAAAAACACGTGCGAGGTTTTGTGGGATGCGCATGCGCAGATTTTTTGGGATGCGCATGGCTAGTCGAGCAAAAACACGTGCGAGAGGATGCATCCCGCAGGCTAGTCGAGCAAAAACACGTGCGAGAGGATGCATCCCGCAGCCTAGTCGAGCAAAAACACCGTGCGAGAGGATGCATCCCGCAGGCTAGTCGAGCAAAAACACGTGCGAGAGGATGCATCCCGCAGGCTAGTCGAGCAAAAACACGTGCGAGAGGATGCATCCCGCAGACTAGTCGAGTAAAAACACGTGCGAAGAGGGATGCTTCCCGCAGGCTAGTCGAGTAAAAACACGTGCGAGAGGATGCTTCCCGCAGGCTAGTCGAGTAAAAACACGTGCGAGAGGATGCATCCCGCAGGCTAGTCGAGTAAAAACACGTGCAAGAGGATGCTTCCCGCAGGCTAGTCGAGTAAAAAACACTGCGAGAGGATGCATCCCGCAGGCTAGTCGAGTAAAAACACGTGCGAGAGGATGCGTCCCGCAGGCTAGTCGAGCAAAAACACGTGCGAGAGGATGCATCCCGCAGGCTAGTCGAGACAAAAACACGTGCGAGAGGATGCATCCCGCAGGCTAGTCGAGCAAAAACACGTGCGAGAGGATGCATCCCGCAGGCTAGTCGAGTAAAAAACACGTGCGGGAGGATGCATCCCGCAGGCTAGTCGAGTAAAAACACGTGCGAGAGGATGCATCCCGCAGGGCTAGTCGAGCAAAAGCACGTGCGAGAGGATGCATCCCGCAGGCTAGTCGAGTAAAAACACGTGCGAGTGGATGCATCCCGCAGGCTAGTCGAGCAAAAACACGTGCGAGAGGGATGCATCCTGCAGGCTAGTCGAGTAAAAACACGTGCGAGAGGATGCATCCCGCAGGCTAGTCAAGTAAAAACACGTGCGAGAGGATGCATCCCGCAGGCTAGTCGAGCACAAACACGTGCGAGAGGATGCATCCCGCAGGCTAGTCGAGCAAATACACGTGCGAGAGGATGCATCCCGCAGGCTAGTCGAGTAAAAACACGTGCGAGAGGGATGCATCCCGCAGGCTAGTCGAGTAAAAACACGTGCGAGGTTTTGTGGTATGCGCATGCGCAGGTTTTGTGGGATGCGCATGCGCAGGTTTTTTGGGATGCGCATGCGCAGGTTTTTTGGGATGCGCATGCGCAGGTTTTTTGGGATGCGCATGGCTAAGTCGAGCAAAACACGTGCGAGAGGATGCATCCCGCAGGCTAGTCGAGCAAAAAACACGTGCGAGAAAATGCATCCCGCAGGCTACATCGAGTAAAAACACGTTCGAGAGGATGCATCCCGCAGGCTAGTCGAGCAAAAACACGTGCGAGAGGATGCATCCTGGAGGCTAGTCGAGTAAAAACACGTGCGAGAGGATGCATCCCGCAGGCTAGTCAAGTAAAAACACGTGCGAGAGGATGCATCCCGCAGGCTAGTCGAGCACAAACACGTGCGAGAGGATGCATCCCGCAGGCTAGTCGAGCAAATACACGTGCGAGAGGATGCATCCCGCAGGCTAGTCGAGTAAAAACACGTGCGAGAGGATGCATCCCGCAGGCTAGTCGAGTAAAAACACGTGCGAGGTTTTGTGGTATGCGCATGCGCAGGTTTTGTGGGATGCGCATGCGCAGGTTTTTTGGGATGCGCATGCGCAGGTTTTTTGGGACGCGCATGGCTAGTCGAGCAAAAACACGTGCGAGAGGATGCATCCCGCAGGCTAGTCGAGCAAAAACACGTGCGAGAGGATGCATCCCGCAGGCTAGTCGAGCAAAAACACGTGCGACAGGATGCATCCCGCAGGCTAGTCGAGCAAAAACACGTGCGAGAGGATGCATCCCGCAGGCTAGTCGAGTAAAAACAAGTGCGAGAGGATGCATCCCGCAGGCTAGTCGAGCAAAAACACGTGCGAGAGGATGCATCCTGCAGGCTAGTCGAGTAAAAACACGTGCGAGAGGATGCATCCCGCAGGCTAGTCAAGTAAAAACACGTGCGAGAGGATGCATCCCGCAGGCTAGTCGAGCACAAACACGTGCGAGAGGATGCATCCCGCAGGCTAGTCGAGCAAATACACGTGCGAGAGGATGCATCCCGCAGGCTAGTCGAGTAGAAACACGTGCGAGAGGATGCATCCCGCAGGCTAGTCGAGTAAAAACACGTGCGAGGTTTTTGTGGTATGCGCATGCGCAGGTTTTGTGGGATGCGCATGCGCAGGTTTTTTGGGATGCGCATGCGCAGGTTTTTTGGGATGCGCATGCGCAGGTTTTTTGGGATGCGCATGGCTAGTCGAGCAAAAACACGTGCGAGAGGATGCATCCCGCAGGCTAGTCGAGCAAAAACACGTGCGAGAGGATGCATCCCGCAGGCTAGTAGAGCAAAAACACGTGCGAGAGGATGCATTCCGCAGGCTAGTCGAGCAAAAACACGTGCGAGAGGATGCATCCCGCAGGCTAGTCGAGTAAAAAACACGTGCGAGAGGATGCATCCCGCAGGCTACTCGAGTAAAAACACGTGCGAGAGGATGCATCCCGCAGGCTAGTCGAGTAAAAACACGTGCGAGGTTTTGTGGGATGCGCATGCGCAGGTTTTTTGGGATGCGCATGGCTAGTCGAGCAAAAACACGTGCGAGAGGATGCATCCCGCAGGCTAGTCGAGCAAAAACACGTGCGACAGGATGCATCCCGCAGGCTAGTCGAGCAAAAACACGTGCGAGAGGATGCATCCCGCAGGCTACTCGAGTAAAAACACGTGCGAGAGGATGCATCCCGCAGGCTAGTCGAGTAAAAACACGTGCGAGGTTTTGTGGATGCGCATGCGCAGGTTTTTTGGGGATGCGCATGGCTAGTCGAGCAAAAACACGTGCGAGAGGATGCATCCCGCAGGCTAGTCGAGTAAAAACACGTGCGAGGTTTTGTGGGATGCGCATGCGCAGGTTTTGTGGGATGCGCATGCGCAGGTTTTTTGGGATGCTTATGGCTAGTCGAGCAAAAACACGTGCGAGAGGATGCATCCCGCAGGCTAGTCCAGCAAAAACACGTGCGAGAGGATGCATCCCGCAGGCTAGTCGAGTAAAAACACGTGCGAGAGGATACATCCCGCAGGCTAGTCGAGCAAAAACACGTGCGAGAGGATGCATCTCGCAGGCTAGTCGAGTAAAAACACGTGCGAGAGGATGCATCCCGCAGGGCTGGTCGAGTAAAAACACGTGCGAGAGGATGCATCCCGCAGGCTAGTCCAGTAAAAACACGTGCGAGAGGATGCATCCCGCAGGCTAGTCGAGCAAAAAACACGTGCGAGAGGATGCATCCCGCAGGCTAGTCGAGCAAAAACACGTGCGAGAGGATGCATCCCGCAGGCTAGTCGAGTAAAAACACGTGCGAAAGGATGCATCCCGCAGGCTAGTCGAGCACAAACACGTGCGAGGTTTTGTGGGATGCGCATGCGCAGGTTTTGTGGGTTGCGCATGCGCAGATTTTTTGGGATGCGCATGCGCAGGTTTTTTGGGATGCGCATGGCTAGTCGAGGAAAAACACGTGCGAGAGGATGCATCCCGCAGGCTAGTCGAGCCAAAAACACGTGCGAGAGGATGCATCCCGCAGGCTAGTCGAGTAAAAACACGTGCGAGACGATGCATCCCGCAGGCTAGTCGAGTAAAAACACGTGCGAGAGGATGCATCCCGCAGGCTAGTCGAGTAAAAACACATGCGAGAGGATGCATCCCGCAGGCTAGTCGAGTAAAAACACGTGCGAGAGGATGCATCCCGCAGGCTAGTCGAGTAAAAACACGTGCGAGGTTTTTGTGGGATGCGCATGCGCAGGTTTTGTGGGATGCGCATGCGCAGGTTTTTTGGGATGCGCATGCGCAGGTTTTTTGGGATGCTTATGGCTAGTCGAGCAAAAACACGTGCGAGAGGATGCATCCCGCAGGCTAGCCGAGCAAAAACACGTGCGAGAGGATGCATCCCGCAGGCTAGTCGAGTAAAAACACGTGCGAGGTTTTGTGGGATGCGCATGCGCAGGTTTTTTTTGGGATGCGCATGCGCAGGTTTTGTGGGATGCGCATGCGCAGGTTTTTTGGGATGCGCATGCGCAGGTTTTTTGGGATGCGCATGGCTAGTCGAGCAAAAACACGTGCGAGAGGATGCATCCCGCAGGCTAGTCGAGCAAAAACACGTGCGAGAGGATGCATCCCGCAGGCTAGTCGAGTAAAAACACGTGCGAGGTTTTGTGGGATGCGCATGCGCAGGTTTTGTGGGATGCGCATGCGCAGGTTTTTTGGGATGCGCATGCGCAGGTTTTTTGGGATGCGCATGGCTAGTCGAGCAAGAACACGTGCGAGAGGATACATCCCGCAGGCTAGTCGAGTAAAAACACGTGCGAGAGGATGCATCCCGCAGGCTAGTCGAGTAAAAACACGTGCGAGAGGATGCATCCCGCAGGCTAGTCGAGTAAAAACACGTGCGGGAGGATGCATCCCGCTGGCTAGTCGCGTAAAAACACGTGCGAGGTTTTGTGGGATGCGCATGCGCAGGTTTTGTGGGATGCGCATGCGCAGGTTTTGTGGGATGCGCATGCGCAGGTTTTGTGGGATGCGCATGCGCAGGTTTTTTGGAATGCGCATGCGCAGGTTTTTTGGGATGCGCATGGCTAGTCGAGCAAAAACACGTGCGAGAGGATGCATCCCGCAGGCTAGTCGCGTAAAAACACGTGCGAGGTTTTGTGGGATGCGCATGCGCTGGTTTTTTGGGATGCGCATGCGCAGGTTTTTTGGGATGCGCATGGGTAGTCGAGCAAAAACACGTGCGAGAGGATGCATCCCGCAGGCTAGTCCAGCAAAAACACGTGCGAGAGGATGCATCCCGCAGGCTAGTCGAGCAAAAACACGTGCGAGAGGATGCATCCCGCAGGCTAGTCGAGCAAAAACACGTGCGAGAGGATGCATCCCGCAGGCTAGTCGAGTAAAAACACGTGCGAAAGGATGCATCCCGCAGGCTAGTCGAGCACAAACACGTGCGAGGTTTTGTGGGATGCGCATGCGCAGGTTTTGTGGGTTGCGCAGATTTTTTGGGATGCGCATGCGCAGGTTTTTTGGGATGCGCATGGCTAGTCGAGGAAAAACACGTGCGAGAGGATGCATCCCGCAGGCTAGTCGAGCAAAAACACGTGCGAGAGGATGCATCCCGCAGGCTAGTCGAGTAAAAACACGTGCGAGACGATGCATCCCGCAGGCTAGTCGAGTAAAAACACGTGCGAGAGGATGCATCCCGCAGGCTAGTCGAGTAAAAACACATGCGAGAGGATGCATCCCGCAGGCTAGTCGAGTAAAAACACGTGCGAGAGGATGCATCCCGCAGGCTAGTCGAGTAAAAACACGTGCGAGGTTTTGTGGGATGCGCATGCGCAGGTTTTGTGGGATGCGCATGCGCAGGTTTTTTGGGATGCGCATGCGCAGGTTTTTTGGGATGCTTATGGCTAGTCGAGCAAAAACACGTGCGGGAGGATGCATCCCGCAGGCTAGTCGAGTAAAAACACGTGCGAGGTTTTGTGGGATGCGCATGCGCAGGTTTTGTGGGATGCGCATGCGCAGGTTTTTTGGGATGCGCATGCGCAGGTTTTATGGGATGCGCATGGCTAGTCGAGCAAAAACACGTGCGAGAGGATGCATCCCGCAGGCTAGTCGAGTAAAAACACGTGCGACAGGGTGCATCCCGCAGGCTGGTCGAGTAAAAACACGTGCGAGAGGATGCACGCAGGCTAGTCCAGTAAAAACACGTGCGAGAGGATGCATCCCGCAGGCTAGTCGAGTAAAAACACGTGCGAGAGGATGCATCCCGCAGGCTAGTCGAGTAAAAACACGTGCGGGAGGATGCATCTCGCAGGCTAGTCGAGCAAAAACACGTGCGAGAGGATGCATCCCGCAGGCTAGTCGAGTAAAAACACGTGCGGGAGGATGCATCCCGCAGGCTAGTCGCGTAAAAACACGTGCGAGGTTTTGTGGGATGCGCATGCGCAGGTTTTGTGGGATGCGCATGCGCAGGTTTTGTGGGATGCGCATGCGCAGGTTTTGTGGGATGCGCATGCGCAGGTTTTTTGGAATGCGCATGCGCAGGTTTTTTGGGATGCGCATGGCTAGTCGAGCAAAAACACGTGCGAGAGGATGCATCCCGCAGGCTAGTCGCGTAAAAACACGTGCGAGGTTTTGTGGGATGCGCATGCGCAGGTTTTGTGGGATGCGCATGCGCAGGTTTTGTGGGATGCGCATGCGCAGGTTTTTTGGGATGCGCATGCGCAGGTTTTTTGGGATGCGCATGGGTAGTCGAGCAAAAACACGTGCGAGAGGATGCATCCCGCAGGCTAGTCCAGCAAAAACACGTGCGAGAGGATGCATCCCGCAGGCTAGTCGAGCAAAAACACGTGCGAGAGGATGCATCCCGCAGGCTAGCCGAGCAAAAACACGTGCGAGAGGATGCATCCCGCAGGCTAGTCGAGTAAAAACACGTGCGAGAGGATGCATCCCGCAGGCTAGTCGAGTAAAAACACGTGCGAGAGGATGCATCCCGCAGGCTAGTCGAGTAAAAACACGTGCGAGAGGATGCATCCCGCATGCTAGTCGAGCAAAAACACGTGCGAGAGGATGCATCCCGCAGGCTAGTCGAGTAAAAACACGTGCGAAAGGATGCATCCCGCAGGCTAGTCGAGCAAAAACACGTGCGAGAGGATGCATCCCGCAGGCTAGTCGAGTAAAAACACGTGCGAAAGGATGCATCCCGCAGGCTAGTCGAGCACAAACACGTGCGAGGTTTTGTGGGATGCGCATGCGCAGGTTTTGTGGGTTGCGCATGCGCAGATTTTTTGGGATGCGCATGCGCAGGTTTTTTGGCATGCGCATGGCTAGTCGAGCAAAAACACGTGCGAGAGGATGCATCCCGCAGGCTAGTCGCGTAAAAACACGTGCGAGGTTTTGTGGGATGCGCATGCGCAGGTTTTGTAGGATGCGCCTGCGCAGGTTTTGTGGGATGCGCATGCGCAGGTTTTTTGGGATGCGCATGCGCAGGTTTTTTGGGATGCGCATGGGTAGTCGAGCAAAAACACGTGCGGGAGGATGCATCCCGCAGGCTAGTCCAGCAAAAACACGTGCGAGAGGATGCATCCCGCAGGCTAGTCGAGTAAAACACGTGCGAGAGGATGCATCCCGCAGGCTAGTCGACCAAAAACACGTGCGAGAGGATGCATCCCGCAGGCTAGTCGAGCAAAAACACGTGCGAGAGGATGCATCCCGCAGCCTAGCCGAGCAAAAACACGTGCGAGAGGATGCATCTCGCAGGCTAGTCGAGTAAAAACACGTGCGAGAGGATGCATCCCGCAGGCTGGTCGAGTAAAAACACGTGCGAGAGGATGCATCCCGCAGGCTAGTCGAGTAAAAACACGTGCGAGACGATGCATCCCGCAGGCTAGTCGAGTAAAAACACGTGCGAGAGGATGCATCCCGCAGGCTAGTCGAGTAAAAACACATGCGAGAGGATGCATCCCGCAGGCTAGTCGAGTAAAAACACGTGCGAGAGGATGCATCCCGCAGGCTAGTCGAGTAAAAACACGTGCGAGGTTTTGTGGGATGCGCATGCGCAGGTTTTGTGGGATGCGCATGCGCAGGTTTTTTGGGATGCTTATGGCTAGTCGAGCAAAAACACGTGCGAGAGGATGCATCCCGCAGGCTAGTCCAGCAAAAACACGTGCGAGAGGATACATCCCGTAGGCTAGTCGAGCAAAAACACGTGCGAGAGGATGCATCTCGCAGGCTAGTCGAGTAAAAACACGTGCGAGAGGATGCATCCCGCAGGCTGGTCGAGTAAAAACACGTGCGAGAGGATGCATCCCGCAGGCTAGTCCAGTAAAAACACGTGCGAGAGGATGCATCCCGCAGGCTAGTCGAGCAAAAACACGTGCGAGAGGATGCATCCCGCAGGCTAGTCGAGCAAAAACACGTGCGAGAGGATGCATCCCGCAGGCTAGTCGAGTAAAAACACGTGCGAGAGGATGCATCCCGCAGGCTAGTCGAGTAAAAACACGTGCGAGAGGATGCATCCCGCAGGCTAGTCGAGTAAAAACACGTGCGAGAGGATGCATCCCGCATGCTAGTCGAGCAAAAACACGTGCGAGAGGATGCATCCCGCAGGCTAGTCGAGTAAAAACACGTGCGAAAGGATGCATCCCGCAGGCTAGTCGAGCAAAAACACGTGCGAGAGGATGCATCCCGCAGGCTAGTCGAGTAAAAACACGTGCGAAAGGATGCATCCCGCAGGCTAGTCGAGCACAAACACGTGCGAGGTTTTGTGGGATGCGCATGCGCAGGTTTTGTGGGTTGCGCATGCGCAGATTTTTTGGGATGCGCATGCGCAGGTTTTTTGGGATGCGCATGGCTAGTCGAGCAAAAACACGTGCGAGAGGATGCATCCCGCAGGCTAGTCGCGTAAAAACACGTGCGAGGTTTTGTGGGATGCGCATGCGCAGGTTTTGTGGGATGCGCCTGCGCAGGTTTTGTGGGATGCGCATGCGCAGGTTTTTTGGGATGCGCATGCGCAGGTTTTTTGGGATGCGCATGGGTAGTCGAGCAAAAACACGTGCGGGAGGATGCATCCCGCAGGCTAGTCCAGCAAAAACACGTGCGAGAGGATGCATCCCGCAGGCTAGTCGAGTAAAACACGTGCGAGAGGATGCATCCCGCAGGCTAGTCGACCAAAAACACGTGCGAGAGGATGCATCCCGCAGGCTAGTCGAGCAAAAACACGTGCGAGAGGATGCATCCCGCAGCCTAGCCGAGCAAAAACACGTGCGAGAGGATGCATCTCGCAGGCTAGTCGAGTAAAAACACGTGCGAGAGGATGCATCCCGCAGGCTGGTCGAGTAAAAACACGTGCGAGAGGATGCATCCCGCAGGCTAGTCGAGTAAAAACACGTGCGAGACGATGCATCCCGCAGGCTAGTCGAGTAAAAACACGTGCGAGAGGATGCATCCCGCAGGCTAGTCGAGTAAAAACACATGCGAGAGGATGCATCCCGCAGGCTAGTCGAGTAAAAACACGTGCGAGAGGATGCATCCCGCAGGCTAGTCGAGTAAAAACACGTGCGAGGTTTTGTGGGATGCGCATGCGCAGGTTTTGTGGGATGCGCATGCGCAGGTTTTTTGGGATGCTTATGGCTAGTCGAGCAAAAACACGTGCGAGAGGATGCATCCCGCAGGCTAGTCCAGCAAAAACACGTGCGAGAGGATGCATCCCGCAGGCTAGTCGAGTAAAAACACGTGCGAGAGGATACATCCCGCAGGCTAGTCGAGCAAAAACACGTGCGAGAGGATGCATCTCGCAGGCTAGTCGAGTAAAAACACGTGCGAGAGGATGCATCCCGCAGGCTGGTCGAGTAAAAACACGTGCGAGAGGATGCATCCCGCAGGCTAGTCCAGTAAAAACACGTGCGAGAGGATGCATCCCGCAGGCTAGTCGAGCAAAAACACGTGCGAGAGGATGCATCCCGCAGGCTAGTCGAGCAAAAACACGTGCGAGAGGATGCATCCCGCAGGCTAGTCGAGTAAAAACACGTGCGAAAGGATGCATCCCGCAGGCTAGTCGAGCACAAACACGTGCGAGGTTTTGTGGGATGCGCATGCGCAGGTTTTGTGGGTTGCGCATGCGCAGATTTTTTGGGATGCGCATGCGCAGGTTTTTTGGGATGCGCATGGCTAGTCGAGGAAAAACACGTGCGAGAGGATGCATCCCGCAGGCTAGTCGAGCAAAAACACGTGCGAGAGGATGCATCCCGCAGGCTAGTCGAGTAAAAACACGTGCGAGACGATGCATCCCGCAGGCTAGTCGAGTAAAAACACGTGCGAGAGGATGCATCCCGCAGGCTAGTCGAGTAAAAACACATGCGAGAGGATGCATCCCGCAGGCTAGTCGAGTAAAAACACGTGCGAGAGGATGCATCCCGCAGGCTAGTCGAGTAAAAACACGTGCGAGGTTTTGTGGGATGCGCATGCGCAGGTTTTGTGGGATGCGCATGCGCAGGTTTTTTGGGATGCGCATGCGCAGGTTTTTTGGGATGCTTATGGCTAGTCGAGCAAAAACACGTGCGAGAGGATGCATCCCGCAGGCTAGCCGAGCAAAAACACGTGCGAGAGGATGCATCCCGCAGGCTAGTCGAGTAAAAACACGTGCGAGGTTTTGTGGGATGCGCATGCGCAGGTTTTTTGGGATGCGCATGCGCAGGTTTTATGGGATGCGCATGGCTAGTCGAGCAAAAACACGTGCGAGAGGATGCATCCCGCAGGCTAGTCGAGCAAAAACACGTGCGAGAGGATGCATCCCGCAGGCTAGTCGAGTAAAAACACGTGCGAGACGATGCATCCCGCAGGCTAGTCGAGTAAAAACACGTGCGAGAGGATGCATCCCGCAGGCTAGTCGAGTAAAAACACATGCGAGAGGATGCATCCCGCAGGCTAGTCGAGTAAAAACACGTGCGAGAGGATGCATCCCGCAGGCTAGTCGAGTAAAAACACGTGCGAGGTTTTGTGGGATGCGCATGCGCAGGTTTTGTGGGATGCGCATGCGCAGGTTTTTTGGGATGCGCATGCGCAGGTTTTTTGGGATGCTTATGGCTAGTCGAGCAAAAACACGTGCGAGAGGATGCATCCCGCAGGCTAGCCGAGCAAAAACACGTGCGAGAGGATGCATCCCGCAGGCTAGTCGAGTAAAAACACGTGCGAGGTTTTGTGGGATGCGCATGCGCAGGTTTTGTGGGATGCGCATGCGCAGGTTTTTTGGGATGCGCATGCGCAGGTTTTATGGGATGCGCATGGCTAGTCGAGCAAAAACACGTGCGAGAGGATGCATCCCGCAGGCTAGTCGAGTAAAAACACGTGCGACAGGGTGCATCCCGCAGGCTGGTCGAGTAAAAACACGTGCGAGAGGATGCACGCAGGCTAGTCCAGTAAAAACACGTGCGAGAGGATGCATCCCGCAGGCTAGTCGAGTAAAAACACGTGCGAGAGGATGCATCCCGCAGGCTAGTCGAGTAAAAACACGTGCGGGAGGATGCATCTCGCAGGCTAGTCGAGCAAAAACACGTGCGAGAGGATGCATCCCGCAGGCTAGTCGAGTAAAAACACGTGCGGGAGGATGCATCCCGCAGGCTAGTCGCGTAAAAACACGTGCGAGGTTTTGTGGGATGCGCATGCGCAGGTTTTGTGGGATGCGCATGCGCAGGTTTTGTGGGATGCGCATGCGCAGGTTTTGTGGGATGCGCATGCGCAGGTTTTTTGGAATGCGCATGCGCAGGTTTTTTGGGATGCGCATGGCTAGTCGAGCAAAAACACGTGCGAGAGGATGCATCCCGCAGGCTAGTCGCGTAAAAACACGTGCGAGGTTTTGTGGGATGCGCATGCGCAGGTATTGTGGGATGCGCATGCGCAGGTTTTGTGGGATGCGCATGCGCAGGTTTTTTGGGATGCGCATGCGCAGGTTTTTTGGGATGCGCATGGGTAGTCGAGCAAAAACACGTGCGAGAGGATGCATCCCGCAGGCTAGTCCAGCAAAAACACGTGCGAGAGGATGCATCCCGCAGGCTAGCCGAGCAAAAACACGTGCGAGAGGATGCATCCCGCAGGCTAGTCGAGTAAAAACACGTGCGAGAGGATGCATCCCGCAGGCTAGTCGAGTAAAAACACGTGCGAGAGGATGCATCCCGCATGCTAGTCGAGCAAAAACACGTGCGAGAGGATGCATCCCGCAGGCTAGTCGAGCAAAAACACGTGCGAGAGGATGCATCCCGCAGGCTAGTCGAGCAAAAACACGTGCGAGAGGATGCATCCCGCAGGCTAGTCGAGTAAAAACACGTGCGAAAGGATGCATCCCGCAGGCTAGTCGAGCACAAACACGTGCGAGGTTTTGTGGGATGCGCATGCGCAGGTTTTGTGGGTTGCGCATGCGCAGATTTTTTGGGATGCGCATGCGCAGGTTTTTTGGGATGCGCATGGCTAGTCGAGCAAAAACACGTGCGAGAGGATGCATCCCGCAGGCTAGTCGCGTAAAAACACGTGCGAGGTTTTGTGGGATGCGCATGCGCAGGTTTTGTGGGATGCGCCTGCGCAGGTTTTGTGGGATGCGCATGCGCAGGTTTTTTGGGATGCGCATGCGCAGGTTTTTTGGGATGCGCATGGGTAGTCGAGCAAAAACACGTGCGGGAGGATGCATCCCGCAGGCTAGTCCAGCAAAAACACGTGCGAGAGGATGCATCCCGCAGGCTAGTCGAGTAAAACACGTGCGAGAGGATGCATCCCGCAGGCTAGTCGACCAAAAACACGTGCGAGAGGATGCATCCCGCAGGCTAGTCGAGCAAAAACACGTGCGAGAGGATGCATCCCGCAGCCTAGCCGAGCAAAAACACGTGCGAGAGGATGCATCTCGCAGGCTAGTCGAGTAAAAACACGTGCGAGAGGATGCATCCCGCAGGCTGGTCGAGTAAAAACACGTGCGAGAGGATGCATCCCGCAGGCTAGTCGAGTAAAAACACGTGCGAGACGATGCATCCCGCAGGCTAGTCGAGTAAAAACACGTGCGAGAGGATGCATCCCGCAGGCTAGTCGAGTAAAAACACATGCGAGAGGATGCATCCCGCAGGCTAGTCGAGTAAAAACACGTGCGAGAGGATGCATCCCGCAGGCTAGTCGAGTAAAAACACGTGCGAGGTTTTGTGGGATGCGCATGCGCAGGTTTTGTGGGATGCGCATGCGCAGGTTTTTTGGGATGCTTATGGCTAGTCGAGCAAAAACACGTGCGAGAGGATGCATCCCGCAGGCTAGTCCAGCAAAAACACGTGCGAGAGGATGCATCCCGCAGGCTAGTCGAGTAAAAACACGTGCGAGAGGATACATCCCGCAGGCTAGTCGAGCAAAAACACGTGCGAGAGGATGCATCTCGCAGGCTAGTCGAGTAAAAACACGTGCGAGAGGATGCATCCCGCAGGCTGGTCGAGTAAAAACACGTGCGAGAGGATGCATCCCGCAGGCTAGTCCAGTAAAAACACGTGCGAGAGGATGCATCCCGCAGGCTAGTCGAGCAAAAACACGTGCGAGAGGATGCATCCCGCAGGCTAGTCGAGCAAAAACACGTGCGAGAGGATGCATCCCGCAGGCTAGTCGAGTAAAAACACGTGCGAAAGGATGCATCCCGCAGGCTAGTCGAGCACAAACACGTGCGAGGTTTTGTGGGATGCGCATGCGCAGGTTTTGTGGGTTGCGCATGCGCAGATTTTTTGGGATGCGCATGCGCAGGTTTTTTGGGATGCGCATGGCTAGTCGAGGAAAAACACGTGCGAGAGGATGCATCCCGCAGGCTAGTCGAGCAAAAACACGTGCGAGAGGATGCATCCCGCAGGCTAGTCGAGTAAAAACACGTGCGAGACGATGCATCCCGCAGGCTAGTCGAGTAAAAACACGTGCGAGAGGATGCATCCCGCAGGCTAGTCGAGTAAAAACACATGCGAGAGGATGCATCCCGCAGGCTAGTCGAGTAAAAACACGTGCGAGAGGATGCATCCCGCAGGCTAGTCGAGTAAAAACACGTGCGAGGTTTTGTGGGATGCGCATGCGCAGGTTTTGTGGGATGCGCATGCGCAGGTTTTTTGGGATGCGCATGCGCAGGTTTTTTGGGATGCTTATGGCTAGTCGAGCAAAAACACGTGCGAGAGGATGCATCCCGCAGGCTAGCCGAGCAAAAACACGTGCGAGAGGATGCATCCCGCAGGCTAGTCGAGTAAAAACACGTGCGAGGTTTTGTGGGATGCGCATGCGCAGGTTTTTTGGGATGCGCATGCGCAGGTTTTATGGGATGCGCATGGCTAGTCGAGCAAAAACACGTGCGAGAGGATGCATCCCGCAGGCTAGTCGAGTAAAAACACGTGCGACAGGGTGCATCCCGCAGGCTGGTCGAGTAAAAACACGTGCGAGAGGATGCACGCAGGCTAGTCCAGTAAAAACACGTGCGAGAGGATGCATCCCGCAGGCTAGTCGAGTAAAAACACGTGCGAGAGGATGCATCCCGCAGGCTAGTCGAGTAAAAACACGTGCGGGAGGATGCATCTCGCAGGCTAGTCGAGCAAAAACACGTGCGAGAGGATGCATCCCGCAGGCTAGTCGAGTAAAAACACGTACGAGAGGATGCATCCCGCAGGCTAGTCGCGTAAAAACACGTGCGAGGTTTTGTGGGATGCGCATGCGCAGGTTTTGTGGGATGCGCATGCGCAGGTTTTGTGGGATGCGCATGCGCAGGTTTTTTGGGATGAGCATGCGCAGGTTTTTTGGGATGCGCATGGCTAGTCGAGCAAAAACACGTGCGAGAGGATGCATCCCGCAGGCTAGTCGAGCAAAAACACGTGCGAGAGGATGCATCCCGCAGGCTAGTCGAGTTAAAACACGTGCGAGGTTTTGTGGGATGCGCATGCGCAGGTTTTTTGGGATGCGCATGCGCAGGTTTTTTGGGATGCGCATGCGCAGGTTTTTTGGGATGCGCATGGCTAGTCGAGCAAAAACACGTGCGAGAGGATGCATCCCGCAGGCTAGTCCAGCAAAAACACGTGCGAGAGGATGCATCCCGCAGGCTAGTCGAGTAAAAACACGTGCGAGAGGATGCATCCCGCAGGCTAGTCGCGTAAAAACATGTGCGAGGTTTTGTGGGATGCGCATGCGCAGGTTTTGTGGGATGCGCATGCGCAGGTTTTGTGGGATGCGCATGCGCAGGTTTTTTGGGATGCGCATGGCTAGTCGAGCAAAAACACGTGCGAGAGGATGCATCCCGCAGGCTAGTCGAGCAAAAACACGTGCGAGAGGATGCATCCCGCAGGCTAGTCGAGTAAAAACACGTGCGAGGTTTTGTGGGATGCGCATGCGCAGGTTTTGTGGGATGCGCATGCGCAGGTTTTTTGGGATGCGCATGGCTAGTCGAGCAAGAACACGTGCGAGAGGATGCATCCCGCAGGGTAGTCGAGTAAAAACACGTGCGAGAGGATGCATCCCGCAGGCCAGTCGAGTAAAAACACGTGCGAGAGGATGCATCCCGCAGGCTAGTCGAGTAAAAACACGTGCGAGAGGATGCATCCCGCAGGCTAGTCGAGTAAAAACACGTGCGAGAGGATACATCCCGCAGGCTAGTCGAGTAAAAACACGTGCGAGAGGATGCATCCCGCAGGCTAGTCGAGTAAAAACACGTGCGAGAGGATGCATCCCGCAGGCTAGTCGAGTAAAAACACGTGCGAGGTTTTGTGGGATGCGCATGCGCAGGTTTTGTGGGATGCGCATGCGCAGGTTTTTTGGGATGCGCATGCGCAGGTTTTTTGGGATGCTTATGGCTAGTCGAGCAAAAACACGTGCGAGAGGATGCATCCCGCAGGCTAGCCGAGCAAAAACACGTGCGAGAGGATGCATCCCGCAGGCTAGTCGAGTAAAAACACGTGCGAGGTTTTGTGGGATGCGCATGCGCAGGTTTTGTGGGATGCGCATGCGCAGGTTTTTTGGGATGCGCATGCGCAGGTTTTATGGGATGCGCATGGCTAGTCGAGCAAAAACACGTGCGAGAGGATGCATCCCGCAGGCTAGTCGAGTAAAAACACGTGCGACAGGGTGCATCCCGCAGGCTGGTCGAGTAAAAACACGTGCGAGAGGATGCACGCAGGCTAGTCCAGTAAAAACACGTGCGAGAGGATGCATCCCGCAGGCTAGTCGAGTAAAAACACGTGCGAGAGGATGCATCCCGCAGGCTAGTCGAGTAAAAACACGTGCGGGAGGATGCATCTCGCAGGCTAGTCGAGCAAAAACACGTGCGAGAGGATGCATCCCGCAGGCTAGTCGAGTAAAAACACGTACGAGAGGATGCATCCCGCAGGCTAGTCGCGTAAAAACACGTGCGAGGTTTTGTGGGATGCGCATGCGCAGGTTTTTTGGGATGAGCATGCGCAGGTTTTTTGGGATGCGCATGGCTAGTCGAGCAAAAACACGTGCGAGAGGATGCATCCCGCAGGCTAGTCGAGCAAAAACACGTGCGAGAGGATGCATCCCGCAGGCTAGTCGAGTTAAAACACGTGCGAGGTTTTGTGGGATGCGCATGCGCAGGTTTTGTGGGATGCGCATGCGCAGGTTTTTTGGGATGCGGATGCGCAGGTTTTTTGGGATGCGCATGGCTAGTCGAGCAAAAACACGTGCGAGAGGATGCATCCCGCAGGCTAGTCCAGCAAAAACACGTGCGAGAGGATGCATCCCGCAGGCTAGTCGAGTAAAAACACGTGCGAGAGGATGCATCCCGCAGGCTAGTCGCGTAAAAACACGTGCGAGGTTTTGTGGGATGCGCATGCGCAGGTTTTGTGGGATGCGCATGCGCAGGTTTTGTGGGATGCGCATGCGCAGGTTTTGTGGGATGCGCATGCGCAGGTTTTTTGGAATGCGCATGCGCAGGTTTTTTGGGATGCGCATGGCTAGTCGAGCAAAAACACGTGCGAGAGGATGCATCCCGCAGGCTAGTCGCGTAAAAACACGTGCGAGGTTTTGTGGGATGCGCATGCGCAGGTTTTGTGGGATGCGCATGCGCAGGTTTTGTGGGATGCGCATGCGCAGGTTTTTTGGGATGCGCATGCGCAGGTTTTTTGGGATGCGCATGGGTAGTCGAGCAAAAACACGTGCGAGAGGATGCATCCCGCAGGCTAGTCCAGCAAAAACACGTGCGAGAGGATGCATCCCGCAGGCTAGTCGAGTAAAAACACGTGCGAGAGGATACATCCCGCAGGCTAGTCGAGTAAAAACACGTGCGAGAGGATGCATCCCGCAGGCTAGTCGAGCAAAAACACGTGCGAGAGGATGCATCCCGCAGGCTAGTCGAGTAAAAACACGTGCGAGACGATGCATCCCGCAGGCTAGTCGAGTAAAAACACGTGCGAGAGGATGCATCCCGCAGGCTAGTCGAGTAAAAACACATGCGAGAGGATGCATCCCGCAGGCTAGTCGAGTAAAAACACGTGCGAGAGGATGCATCCCGCAGGCTAGTCGAGTAAAAACACGTGCGAGGTTTTGTGGGATGCGCATGCGCAGGTTTTGTGGGATGCGCATGCGCAGGTTTTTTGGGATGCGCATGCGCAGGTTTTTTGGGATGCTTATGGCTAGTCGAGCAAAAACACGTGCGAGAGGATGCATCCCGCAGGCTAGCCGAGCAAAAACACGTGCGAGAGGATGCATCCCGCAGGGTAGTCGAGTAAAAACACGTGCGAGGTTTTGTGGGATGCGCATGCGCAGGTTTTTTGGGATGCGCATGCGCAGGTTTTATGGGATGCGCATGGCTAGTCGAGCAAAAACACGTGCGAGAGGATGCATCCCGCAGGCTAGTCGAGTAAAAACACGTGCGACAGGGTGCATCCTGCAGGCTGGTCGAGTAAAAACACGTGCGAGAGGATGCACGCAGGCTAGTCCAGTAAAAACACGTGCGAGAGGATGCATCCCGCAGGCTAGTCGAGTAAAAACACGTGCGAGAGGATGCATCCCGCAGGCTAGTCGAGTAAAAACACGTGCGGGAGGATGCATCTCGCAGGCTAGTCGAGCAAAAACACGTGCGAGAGGATGCATCCCGCAGGCTAGTCGAGTAAAAACACGTGCGAGAGGATGCATCCCGCAGGCTAGTCGAGTAAAAACACGTGCGAGAGGATACATCCCGCAGGCTAGTCGAGTAAAAACACGTGCGAGAGGATGCATCCCGCAGGCTAGTCGAGTAAAAACACGTGCGAGAGGATGCATCCCGCAGGCTAGTCGAGTAAAAACACGTGCGGGAGGATGCATCCCGCAGGCTAGTCGCGTAAAAACACGTGCGAGGTTTTGTGGGATGCGCATGCGCAGGTTTTGTGGGATGCGCATGCGCAGGTTTTTTGGAATGCGCATGCGCAGGTTTTTTGGGATGCGCATGGCTAGTCGAGCAAAAACACGTGCGAGAGGATGCATCCCGCAGGCTAGTCCAGCAAAAACACGTGCGAGAGGATGCATCCCGCAGGCTAGTCGAGCAAAAACACGTGCGAGAGGATGCATCCCGCAGGCTAGTCGAGCAAAAACACGTGCGAGAGGATGCATCCCGCAGGCTAGTCGAGTAAAAACACGTGCGAAAGGATGCATCCCGCAGGCTAGTCGAGCACAAACACGTGAGAGGTTTTGTGGGATGCGCATGCGCAGGTTTTGTGGGTTGCGCATGCGCAGATTTTTTGGGATGCGCATGCGCAGGTTTTTTGGGATGCGCATGGCTAGTCGAGGAAAAACACGTGCGAGAGGATGCATCCCGCAGGCTAGTCGAGCAAAAACACGTGCGAGAGGATGCATCCCGCAGGCTAGTCGAGTAAAAACACGTGCGAGACGATGCATCCCGCAGGCTAGTCGAGTAAAAACACGTGCGAGAGGATGCATCCCGCAGGCTAGTCGAGTAAAAACACATGCGAGAGGATGCATCCCGCAGGCTAGTCGAGTAAAAACACGTGCGAGAGGATGCATCCCGCAGGCTAGTCGAGTAAAAACACGTGCGAGGTTTTGTGGGATGCGCATGCGCAGGTTTTGTGGGATGCGCATGCGCAGGTTTTTTGGGATGCGCATGCGCAGGTTTTTTGGGATGCTTATGGCTAGTCGAGCAATAACACGTGCGAGAGGATGCATCCCGCAGGCTAGCCGAGCAAAAACACGTGCGAGAGGATGCATCCCGCAGGCTAGTCGAGTAAAAACACGTGCGAGGTTTTGTGGGATGCGCATGCGCAGGTTTTGTGGGATGCGCATGCGCAGGTTTTTTGGGATGCGCATGCGCAGGTTTTATGGGATGCGCATGGCTAGTCGAGCAAAAACACGTGCGAGAGGATGCATCCCGCAGGCTAGTCGAGTAAAAACACGTGCGACAGGGTGCATCCCGCAGGCTGGTCGAGTAAAAACACGTGCGAGAGGATGCACGCAGGCTAGTCCAGTAAAAACACGTGCGAGAGGATGCATCCCGCAGGCTAGTCGAGTAAAAACACGTGCGAGAGGATGCATCCCGCAGGCTAGTCGAGTAAAAACACGTGCGGGAGGATGCATCTCGCAGGCTAGTCGAGCAAAAACACGTGCGAGAGGATGCATCCCGCAGGCTAGTCGAGTAAAAACACGTACGAGAGGATGCATCCCGCAGGCTAGTCGCGTAAAAACACGTGCGAGGTTTTGTGGGATGCGCATGCGCAGGTTTTGTGGGATGCGCATGCGCAGGTTTTTTGGGATGAGCATGCGCAGGTTTTTTGGGATGCGCATGGCTAGTCGAGCAAAAACACGTGCGAGAGGATGCATCCCGCAGGCTAGTCGAGCAAAAACACGTGCGAGAGGATGCATCCCGCAGGCTAGTCGAGTTAAAACACGTGCGAGGTTTTGTGGGATGCGCATGCGCAGGTTTTGTGGGATGCGCATGCGCAGGTTTTTTGGGATGCGCATGCGCAGGTTTTTTGGGATGCGCATGGCTAGTCGAGCAAAAACACGTGCGAGAGGATGCATCCCGCAGGCTAGTCCAGCAAAAACACGTGCGAGAGGATGCATCCCGCAGGCTAGTCGAGTAAAAACACGTGCGAGAGGATGCATCCCGCAGGCTAGTCGCGTAAAAACACGTGCGAGGTTTTGTGGGATGCGCATGCGCAGGTTTTGTGGGATGCGCATGCGCAGGTTTTGTGGGATGCGCATGCGCAGGTTTTTTGGGATGCGCATGCGCAGGTTTTTTGGGATGCGCATGGCTAGTCGAGCAAAAACACGTGCGAGAGGATGCATCCCGCAGGCTAGTCGAGCAAAAACACGTGCGAGAGGATGCATCCCGCAGGCTAGTCGAGTAAAAACACGTGCGAGGTTTTGTGGGATGCGCATGCGCAGGTTTTTTGGGATGCGCATGCGCAGGTTTTTTGGGATGCGCATGGCTAGTCGAGCAAGAACACGTGCGAGAGGATGCATCCCGCAGGGTAGTCGAGTAAAAACACGTGCGAGAGGATGCATCCCGCAGGCTAGTCGAGTAAAAACACGTGCGAGAGGATGCATCCCGCAGGCTAGTCGAGTAAAAACACGTGCGAGAGGATGCATCCCGCAGGCTAGTCGAGTAAAAACACGTGCGAGAGGATACATCCCGCAGGCTAGTCGAGTAAAAACACGTGCGAGAGGATGCATCCCGCAGGCTAGTCGAGTAAAAACACGTGCGAGAGGATGCATCCCGCAGGCTAGTCGAGTAAAAACACGTGCGGGAGGATGCATCCCGCAGGCTAGTCGCGTAAAAACACGTGCGAGGTTTTGTGGGATGCGCATGCGCAGGTTTTGTGGGATGCGCATGCGCAGGTTTTGTGGGATGCGCATGCGCAGGTTTTGTGGGATGCGCATGCGCAGGTTTTTTGGAATGCGCATGCGCAGGTTTTTTGGGATGCGCATGGCTAGTCGAGCAAAAACACGTGCGAGAGGATGCATCCCGCAGGCTAGTCGCGTAAAAACACGTGCGAGGTTTTGTGGGATGCGCATGCGCAGGTTTTGTGGGATGCGCATGCGCAGGTTTTGTGGGATGCGCATGCGCAGGTTTTTTGGGATGCGCATGCGCAGGTTTTTTGGGATGCGCATGGGTAGTCGAGCAAAAACACGTGCGAGAGGATGCATCCCGCAG
Source organism: Lasioglossum baleicum (assembly GCF_051020765.1). Lineage (NCBI taxonomy): Eukaryota > Metazoa > Arthropoda > Insecta > Hymenoptera > Halictidae > Lasioglossum > Lasioglossum baleicum. The sequence continues at coordinate 312,918 of NW_027469209.1, read as the reverse complement.
GCTAGTCCAGCAAAAACACGTGCGAGAGGATGCATCCCGCAGGCTAGTCGAGTAAAAACACGTGCGAGAGGATGCATCCCGCAGGCTAGTCGAGCAAAAACACGTGCGAGAGGATGCATCCCGCAGGCTAGTCGAGCAAAAACACGTGCGAGAGGATGCATCCCGCAGCCTAGCCGAGCAAAAACACGTGCGAGAGGATGCATCTCGCAGGCTAGTCGAGCAAAAACACGTGCGAGAGGATGCATCCCGCAGGCTGGTCGAGTAAAAACACGTGCGAGAGGATGCATCCCGCAGGCTAGTCGAGCAAAAACACTTGCGAGAGGATGCATCCCGCAGGCTAGTCGAGCAAAAACACGTGCGAGAGGATGCATCCCGCAGCCTAGTCGAGCAAAAACACGTGCGAGAGGATGCATCTCGCAGGGTAGTCGAGTAAAAACACGTGCGAGAGGATGCATCCCGCAGGCTAGTCGAGCAAAAACACTTGCGAGAGGATGCATCCCGCAGGCTAGTCGAGCAAAAACACGTGCGAGAGGATGCATCCCGCAGCCTAGTCGAGCAAAAACACGTGCGAGAGGATGCATCTCGCAGGCTAGTCGAGCAAAAACACGTGCGAGAGGATGCATCCCGCAGGCTGGTCGAGTAAAAACACGTGCGAGAGGATGCATCCCGCAGGCTAGTCGAGCAAAAACACTTGCGAGAGGATGCATCCCGCAGGCTAGTCGAGCAAAAACACGTGCGAGAGGATGCATCCCGCAGCCTAGTCGAGCAAAAACACGTGCGAGAGGATGCATCTCGCAGGGTAGTCGAGTAAAAACACGTGCGAGAGGATGCATCCCGCAGGCTAGTCGAGTAAAAACACGTGCGAGAGGATGCATCCCGCAGGGTAGTCGAGTAAAAACACGTGCGAGAGGATGCATCCCGCAGGCTAGTCGAGTAAAAACACGTGCGAGAGGATGCATCCCGCAGGCTAGTCGAGCAAAAACACGTGCGAGAGGATGCATCCCGCAGGCTAGTCGAGCAAAAACACGTGCGAGAGGATGCATCCCGCAGGCTAGTCGAGCAAAAACACGTGCGAGAGGATGCATCCCGCAGGCTAGTCGAGTAAAAACACGTGCGAAAGGATGCATCCCGCAGGCTAGTCGAGCACAAACACGTGCGAGGTTTTGTGGGATGCGCATGCGCAGATTTTTTGGGATGCGCATGCGCAGGTTTTTTGGGATGCGCATGGCTAGTCGAGCAAAAACACGTGCGAGAGGATGCATCCCGCAGGCTAGTCGAGCAAAAACACGTGCGAGAGGATGCATCCCGCAGGCTAGTCGAGTAAAAACACGTGCGAAAGGATGCATCCCGCAGGCTAGTCGAGTAAAAACACATGCGAGAGGATGCATCCCGCAGGCTAGTCGAGTAAAAACATGTGCGAGAGGATGCATCCCGCAGGCTAGTCGAGTAAAAACACGTGCGAGGTTTTGTGGGATGGGCATGCGCAGGTTTTGTGGGATGCGCATGCGCAGGTTTTTTGGGATGCGCATGCGCAGGTTTTTTGGGATGCTTATGGCTAGTCGAGCAAAAACACGTGCGAGAGGATGCATCCCGCAGGCTAGTCGAGCAAAAACACGTGCGAGAGGATGCATCCCGCAGGCTAGTCGAGTAAAAACACGTGCGAAAGGATGCATCCCGCAGGCTAGTCGAGTAAAAACACGTGCGAGAGGATGCATCCCGCAGGCTAGTCGAGTAAAAACACGTGCGAGAGGATACATCCCGCAGGCTAGCCGAGCAAAAACACGTGCGAGAGGATGCATCCCGCAGGCTAGTCGAGTAAAAACACGTGCGAGGTTTTGTGGGATGCGCATGCGCAGGTTTTGTGGGATGCGCATGCGCAGGTTTTTTGGGATGCGCATGCGCAGGTTTTATGGGATGCGCATGGCTAGTCGAGCAAAAACACGTGCGAGAGGATGCATCCCGCAGGCTAGTCGAGTAAAAACACGTGCGACAGGGTGCATCCCGCAGGCTGGTCGAGTAAAAACACGTGCGAGAGGATGCACGCAGGCTAGTCCAGTAAAAACACGTGCGAGAGGATGCATCCCGCAGGCTAGTCGAGTAAAAACACGTGCGAGAGGATGCATCCCGCAGGCTAGTCGAGTAAAAACACGTGCGGGAGGATGCATCTCGCAGGCTAGTCGAGCAAAAACACGTGCGAGAGGATGCATCCCGCAGGCTAGTCGAGTAAAAACACGTACGAGAGGATGCATCCCGCAGGCTAGTCGCGTAAAAACACGTGCGAGGTTTTGTGGGATGCGCATGCGCAGGTTTTGTGGGATGCGCATGCGCAGGTTTTTTGGGATGAGCATGCGCAGGTTTTTTGGGATGCGCATGGCTAGTCGAGCAAAAACACGTGCGAGAGGATGCATCCCGCAGGCTAGTCGAGCAAAAACACGTGCGAGAGGATGCATCCCGCAGGCTAGTCGAGTTAAAACACGTGCGAGGTTTTGTGGGATGCGCATGCGCAGGTTTTGTGGGATGCGCATGCGCAGGTTTTTTGGGATGCGCATGCGCAGGTTTTTTGGGATGCGCATGGCTAGTCGAGCAAAAACACGTGCGAGAGGATGCATCCCGCAGGCTAGTCGAGCAAAAACACGTGCGAGAGGATGCATCCCGCAGGCTAGTCGAGTAAAAACACGTGCGAGGTTTTGTGGGATGCGCATGCGCAGGTTTTGTGGGATGCGCATGCGCAGGTTTTTTGGGATGCGCATGCGCAGGTTTTTTGGGATGCGCATGGCTAGTCGAGCAAGAACACGTGCGAGAGGATGCATCCCGCAGGGTAGTCGAGTAAAAACACGTGCGAGAGGATGCATCCCGCAGGCTAGTCGAGTAAAAACACGTGCGAGAGGATGCATCCCGCAGGCTAGTCGAGTAAAAACACGTGCGAGAGGATGCATCCCGCAGGCTAGTCGAGTAAAAACACGTGCGAGAGGATACATCCCGCAGGCTAGTCGAGTAAAAACACGTGCGAGAGGATGCATCCCGCAGGCTAGTCGAGTAAAAACACGTGCGAGAGGATGCATCCCGCAGGCTAGTCGAGTAAAAACACGTGCGGGAGGATGCATCCCGCAGGCTAGTCGCGTAAAAACACGTGCGAGGTTTTGTGGGATGCGCATGCGCAGGTTTTGTGGGATGCGCATGCGCAGGTTTTTTGGAATGCGCATGCGCAGGTTTTTTGGGATGCGCATGGCTAGTCGAGCAAAAACACGTGCGAGAGGATGCATCCCGCAGGCTAGTCGAGTAAAAACACGTGCGAGAGGATGCATCCCGCAGGCTAGTCGCGTAAAAACACGTGCGAGGTTTTGTGGGATGCGCATGCGCAGGTTTTGTGGGATGCGCATGCGCAGGTTTTGTGGGATGCGCATGCGCAGGTTTTTTGGGATGCGCATGCGCAGGTTTTTTGGGATGCGCATGGCTAGTCGAGCAAAAACACGTGCGAGAGGATGCATCCCGCAGGCTAGTCGAGCAAAAACACGTGCGAGAGGATGCATCCCGCAGGCTAGTCGAGTAAAAACACGTGCGAGGTTTTGTGGGATGCGCATGCGCAGGTTTTGTGGGATGCGCATGCGCAGGTTTTTTGGGATGCGCATGCGCAGGTTTTTTGGGATGCGCATGGCTAGTCGAGCAAGAACACGTGCGAGAGGATGCATCCCGCAGGGTAGTCGAGTAAAAACACGTGCGAGAGGATGCATCCCGCAGGCTAGTCGAGTAAAAACACGTGCGAGAGGATGCATCCCGCAGGCTAGTCGAGTAAAAACACGTGCGAGAGGATGCATCCCGCAGGCTAGTCGAGTAAAAACACGTGCGAGAGGATACATCCCGCAGGCTAGTCGAGTAAAAACACGTGCGAGAGGATGCATCCCGCAGGCTAGTCGAGTAAAAACACGTGCGAGAGGATGCATCCCGCAGGCTAGTCGAGTAAAAACACGTGCGGGAGGATGCATCCCGCAGGCTAGTCGCGTAAAAACACGTGCGAGGTTTTGTGGGATGCGCATGCGCAGGTTTTGTGGGATGCGCATGCGCAGGTTTTTTGGAATGCGCATGCGCAGGTTTTTTGGGATGCGCATGGCTAGTCGAGCAAAAACACGTGCGAGAGGATGCATCCCGCAGGCTAGTCGCGTAAAAACACGTGCGAGGTTTTGTGGGATGCGCATGCGCAGGTTTTGTGGGATGCGCATGCGCAGGTTTTGTGGGATGCGCATGCGCAGGTTTTTTGGGATGCGCATGCGCAGGTTTTTTGGGATGCGCATGGGTAGTCGAGCAAAAACACGTGCGAGAGGATGCATCCCGCAGGCTAGTCCAGCAAAAACACGTGCGAGAGGATGCATCCCGCAGGCTAGTCGAGTAAAAACACGTGCGAGAGGATGCATCCCGCAGGCTAGTCGAGCAAAAACACGTGCGAGAGGATGCATCCCGCAGGCTAGTCGAGCAAAAACACGTGCGAGAGGATGCATCCCGCAGCCTAGCCGAGCAAAAACACGTGCGAGAGGATGCATCTCGCAGGCTAGTCGAGTAAAAACACGTGCGAGAGGATGCATCCCGCAGGCTGGTCGAGTAAAAACACGTGCGAGAGGATGCATCCCGCAGGCTAGTCGAGTAAAAACACGTGCGAGACGATGCATCCCGCAGGCTAGTCGAGTAAAAACACGTGCGAGAGGATGCATCCCGCAGGCTAGTCGAGTAAAAACACGTGCGAGAGGATGCATCCCGCAGGCTAGTCGAGTAAAACACGTGCGAGAGGATGCATCCCGCAGGGTAGTCGAGCAAAAACACTTGCGAGAGGATGCATCCCGCAGGCTAGTCGAGCAAAAACACGTGCGAGAGGATGCATCCCGCAGCCTAGTCGAGCAAAAACACGTGCGAGAGGATGCATCTCGCAGGCTAGTCGAGCAAAAACACGTGCGAGAGGATGCATCCCGCAGGCTGGTCGAGTAAAAACACGTGCGAGAGGATGCATCCCGCAGGCTAGTCGAGCAAAAACACTTGCGAGAGGATGCATCCCGCAGGCTAGTCGAGCAAAAACACGTGCGAGAGGATGCATCCCGCAGCCTAGTCGAGCAAAAACACGTGCGAGAGGATGCATCTCGCAGGGTAGTCGAGTAAAAACACGTGCGAGAGGATGCATCCCGCAGGCTAGTCGAGTAAAAACACGTGCGAGAGGATGCATCCCGCAGGGTAGTCGAGTAAAAACACGTGCGAGAGGATGCATCCCGCAGGCTAGTCGAGTAAAAACACGTGCGAGAGGATGCATCCCGCAGGCTAGTCGAGCAAAAACACGTGCGAGAGGATGCATCCCGCAGGCTAGTCGAGCAAAAACACGTGCGAGAGGATGCATCCCGCAGGCTAGTCGAGCAAAAACACGTGCGAGAGGATGCATCCCGCAGGCTAGTCGAGTAAAAACACGTGCGAAAGGATGCATCCCGCAGGCTAGTCGAGCACAAACACGTGCGAGGTTTTGTGGGATGCGCATGCGCAGATTTTTTGGGATGCGCATGCGCAGGTTTTTTGGGATGCGCATGGCTAGTCGAGCAAAAACACGTGCGAGAGGATGCATCCCGCAGGCTAGTCGAGCAAAAACACGTGCGAGAGGATGCATCCCGCAGGCTAGTCGAGTAAAAACACGTGCGAAAGGATGCATCCCGCAGGCTAGTCGAGTAAAAACACATGCGAGAGGATGCATCCCGCAGGCTAGTCGAGTAAAAACATGTGCGAGAGGATGCATCCCGCAGGCTAGTCGAGTAAAAACACGTGCGAGGTTTTGTGGGATGGGCATGCGCAGGTTTTGTGGGATGCGCATGCGCAGGTTTTTTGGGATGCGCATGCGCAGGTTTTTTGGGATGCTTATGGCTAGTCGAGCAAAAACACGTGCGAGAGGATGCATCCCGCAGGCTAGTCGAGCAAAAACACGTGCGAGAGGATGCATCCCGCAGGCTAGTCGAGTAAAAACACGTGCGAAAGGATGCATCCCGCAGGCTAGTCGAGCACAAACACGTGCGAGGTTTTGTGGGATGCGCATGCGCAGGTTTTGTGGGTTGCGCATGCGCAGATTTTTTGGGATGCGCATGCGCAGGTTTTTTGGGATGCGCATGGCTAGTCGAGGAAAAACACGTGCGAGAGGATGCATCCCGCAGGCTAGTCGAGCAAAAACACGTGCGAGAGGATGCATCCCGCAGGCTAGTCGAGTAAAAACACGTGCGAGACGATGCATCCCGCAGGCTAGTCGAGTAAAAACACGTGCGAGAGGATGCATCCCGCAGGCTAGTCGAGTAAAAACACATGCGAGAGGATGCATCCCGCAGGCTAGTCGAGTAAAAACACGTGCGAGAGGATGCATCCCGCAGGCTAGTCGAGTAAAAACACGTGCGAGGTTTTGTGGGATGCGCATGCGCAGGTTTTGTGGGATGCGCATGCGCAGGTTTTTTGGGATGCGCATGCGCAGGTTTTATGGGATGCGCATGGCTAGTCGAGCAAAAACACGTGCGAGAGGATGCATCCCGCAGGCTAGTCGAGTAAAAACACGTGCGACAGGGTGCATCCCGCAGGCTGGTCGAGTAAAAACACGTGCGAGAGGATGCACGCAGGCTAGTCCAGTAAAAACACGTGCGAGAGGATGCATCCCGCAGGCTAGTCGAGTAAAAACACGTGCGAGAGGATGCATCCCGCAGGCTAGTCGAGTAAAAACACGTGCGGGAGGATGCATCTCGCAGGCTAGTCGAGCAAAAACACGTGCGAGAGGATGCATCCCGCAGGCTAGTCGAGTAAAAACACGTGCGGGAGGATGCATCCCGCAGGCTAGTCGCGTAAAAACACGTGCGAGGTTTTGTGGGATGCGCATGCGCAGGTTTTGTGGGATGCGCATGCGCAGGTTTTGTGGGATGCGCATGCGCAGGTTTTGTGGGATGCGCATGCGCAGGTTTTTTGGAATGCGCATGCGCAGGTTTTTTGGGATGCGCATGGCTAGTCGAGCAAAAACACGTGCGAGAGGATGCATCCCGCAGGCTAGTCGCGTAAAAACACGTGCGAGGTTTTGTGGGATGCGCATGCGCAGGTATTGTGGGATGCGCATGCGCAGGTTTTGTGGGATGCGCATGCGCAGGTTTTTTGGGATGCGCATGCGCAGGTTTTTTGGGATGCGCATGGGTAGTCGAGCAAAAACACGTGCGAGAGGATGCATCCCGCAGGCTAGTCCAGCAAAAACACGTGCGAGAGGATGCATCCCGCAGGCTAGCCGAGCAAAAACACGTGCGAGAGGATGCATCCCGCAGGCTAGTCGAGTAAAAACACGTGCGAGAGGATGCATCCCGCAGGCTAGTCGAGTAAAAACACGTGCGAGAGGATGCATCCCGCATGCTAGTCGAGCAAAAACACGTGCGAGAGGATGCATCCCGCAGGCTAGTCGAGCAAAAACACGTGCGAGAGGATGCATCCCGCAGGCTAGTCGAGCAAAAACACGTGCGAGAGGATGCATCCCGCAGGCTAGTCGAGTAAAAACACGTGCGAAAGGATGCATCCCGCAGGCTAGTCGAGCACAAACACGTGCGAGGTTTTGTGGGATGCGCATGCGCAGGTTTTGTGGGTTGCGCATGCGCAGATTTTTTGGGATGCGCATGCGCAGGTTTTTTGGGATGCGCATGGCTAGTCGAGCAAAAACACGTGCGAGAGGATGCATCCCGCAGGCTAGTCGCGTAAAAACACGTGCGAGGTTTTGTGGGATGCGCATGCGCAGGTTTTGTGGGATGCGCCTGCGCAGGTTTTGTGGGATGCGCATGCGCAGGTTTTTTGGGATGCGCATGCGCAGGTTTTTTGGGATGCGCATGGGTAGTCGAGCAAAAACACGTGCGGGAGGATGCATCCCGCAGGCTAGTCCAGCAAAAACACGTGCGAGAGGATGCATCCCGCAGGCTAGTCGAGTAAAACACGTGCGAGAGGATGCATCCCGCAGGCTAGTCGACCAAAAACACGTGCGAGAGGATGCATCCCGCAGGCTACATCGAGTAAAAACACGTTCGAGAGGATGCATCCCGCAGGCTAGTCGAGCAAAAACACGTGCGAGAGGATGCATCCTGGAGGCTAGTCGAGTAAAAACACGTGCGAGAGGATGCATCCCGCAGGCTAGTCGAGTAAAAACACGTGCGAGGTTTTGTGGGATGCGCATGCGCAGGTTTTGTGGGATGCGCATGCGCAGGTTTTTTGGGATGCTTATGGCTAGTCGAGCAAAAACACGTGCGAGAGGATGCATCCCGCAGGCTAGTCCAGCAAAAACACGTGCGAGAGGATGCATCCCGCAGGCTAGTCGAGTAAAAACACGTGCGAGAGGATACATCCCGCAGGCTAGTCGAGCAAAAACACGTGCGAGAGGATGCATCTCGCAGGCTAGTCGAGTAAAAACACGTGCGAGAGGATGCATCCCGCAGGCTGGTCGAGTAAAAACACGTGCGAGAGGATGCATCCCGCAGGCTAGTCCAGTAAAAACACGTGCGAGAGGATGCATCCCGCAGGCTAGTCGAGCAAAAACACGTGCGAGAGGATGCATCCCGCAGGCTAGTCGAGCAAAAACACGTGCGAGAGGATGCATCCCGCAGGCTAGTCGAGTAAAAACACGTGCGAAAGGATGCATCCCGCAGGCTAGTCGAGCACAAACACGTGCGAGGTTTTGTGGGATGCGCATGCGCAGGTTTTGTGGGTTGCGCATGCGCAGATTTTTTGGGATGCGCATGCGCAGGTTTTTTGGGATGCGCATGGCTAGTCGAGGAAAAACACGTGCGAGAGGATGCATCCCGCAGGCTAGTCGAGCAAAAACACGTGCGAGAGGATGCATCCCGCAGGCTAGTCGAGTAAAAACACGTGCGAGACGATGCATCCCGCAGGCTAGTCGAGTAAAAACACGTGCGAGAGGATGCATCCCGCAGGCTAGTCGAGTAAAAACACATGCGAGAGGATGCATCCCGCAGGCTAGTCGAGTAAAAACACGTGCGAGAGGATGCATCCCGCAGGCTAGTCGAGTAAAAACACGTGCGAGGTTTTGTGGGATGCGCATGCGCAGGTTTTGTGGGATGCGCATGAGCAGGTTTTTTGGGATGCGCATGCGCAGGTTTTTTGGGATGCTTATGGCTAGTCGAGCAAAAACACGTGCGAGAGGATGCATCCCGCAGGCTAGCCGAGCAAAAACACGTGCGAGAGGATGCATCCCGCAGGCTAGTCGAGTAAAAACACGTGCGAGGTTTTGTGGGATGCGCATGCGCAGGTTTTTTGGGATGCGCATGCGCAGGTTTTATGGGATGCGCATGGCTAGTCGAGCAAAAACACGTGCGAGAGGATGCATCCCGCAGGCTAGTCGAGTAAAAACACGTGCGACAGGGTGCATCCCGCAGGCTGGTCGAGTAAAAACACGTGCGAGAGGATGCACGCAGGCTAGTCCAGTAAAAACACGTGCGAGAGGATGCATCCCGCAGGCTAGTCGAGTAAAAACACGTGCGAGAGGATGCATCCCGCAGGCTAGTCGAGTAAAAACACGTGCGGGAGGATGCATCTCGCAGGCTAGTCGAGCAAAAACACGTGCGAGAGGATGCATCCCGCAGGCTAGTCGAGTAAAAACACGTACGAGAGGATGCATCCCGCAGGCTAGTCGCGTAAAAACACGTGCGAGGTTTTGTGGGATGCGCATGCGCAGGTTTTGTGGGATGCGCATGCGCAGGTTTTGTGGGATGCGCATGCGCAGGTTTTTTGGGATGAGCATGCGCAGGTTTTTTGGGATGCGCATGGCTAGTCGAGCAAAAACACGTGCGAGAGGATGCATCCTGCAGGCTAGTCGAGCAAAAACACGTGCGAGAGGATGCATCCCGCAGGCTAGTCGAGTTAAAACACGTGCGAGGTTTTGTGGGATGCGCATGCGCAGGTTTTTTGGGATGCGCATGCGCAGGTTTTTTGGGATGCGCATGCGCAGGTTTTTTGGGATGCGCATGGCTAGTCGAGCAAAAACACGTGCGAGAGGATGCATCCCGCAGGCTAGTCCAGCAAAAACACGTGCGAGAGGATGCATCCCGCAGGCTAGTCGAGTAAAAACACGTGCGAGAGGATGCATCCCGCAGGCTAGTCGCGTAAAAACATGTGCGAGGTTTTGTGGGATGCGCATGCGCAGGTTTTGTGGGATGCGCATGCGCAGGTTTTGTGGGATGCGCATGCGCAGGTTTTTTGGGATGCGCATGGCTAGTCGAGCAAAAACACGTGCGAGAGGATGCATCCCGCAGGCTAGTCGAGCAAAAACACGTGCGAGAGGATGCATCCCGCAGGCTAGTCGAGTAAAAACACGTGCGAGGTTTTGTGGGATGCGCATGCGCAGGTTTTGTGGGATGCGCATGCGCAGGTTTTTTGGGATGCGCATGGCTAGTCGAGCAAGAACACGTGCGAGAGGATGCATCCCGCAGGGTAGTCGAGTAAAAACACGTGCGAGAGGATGCATCCCGCAGGCCAGTCGAGTAAAAACACGTGCGAGAGGATGCATCCCGCAGGCTAGTCGAGTAAAAACACGTGCGAGAGGATGCATCCCGCAGGCTAGTCGAGTAAAAACACGTGCGAGAGGATACATCCCGCAGGCTAGTCGAGTAAAAACACGTGCGAGAGGATGCATCCCGCAGGCTAGTCGAGTAAAAACACGTGCGAGAGGATGCATCCCGCAGGCTAGTCGAGTAAAAACACGTGCGGGAGGATGCATCCCGCAGGCTAGTCGCGTAAAAACACGTGCGAGGTTTTGTGGGATGCGCATGCGCAGGTTTTGTGGGATGCGCATGCGCAGGTTTTGTGGGATGCGCATGCGCAGGTTTTGTGGGATGCGCATGCGCAGGTTTTTTGGAATGCGCATGCGCAGGTTTTTTGGGATGCGCATGGCTAGTCGAGCAAAAACACGTGCGAGAGGATGCATCCCGCAGGCTAGTCCAGCAAAAACACGTGCGAGAGGATGCATCCCGCAGGCTAGTCGAGCAAAAACACGTGCGAGAGGATGCATCCCGCAGGCTAGTCGAGCAAAAACACGTGCGAGAGGATGCATCCCGCAGGCTAGTCGAGTAAAAACACGTGCGAAAGGATGCATCCCGCAGGCTAGTCGAGCACAAACACGTGCGAGGTTTTGTGGGATGCGCATGCGCAGGTTTTGTGGGTTGCGCATGCGCAGATTTTTTGGGATGCGCATGCGCAGGTTTTTTGGGATGCGCATGGCTAGTCGAGGAAAAACACGTGCGAGAGGATGCATCCCGCAGGCTAGTCGAGCAAAAACACGTGCGAGAGGATGCATCCCGCAGGCTAGTCGAGTAAAAACACGTGCGAGACGATGCATCCCGCAGGCTAGTCGAGTAAAAACACGTGCGAGAGGATGCATCCCGCAGGCTAGTCGAGTAAAAACACATGCGAGAGGATGCATCCCGCAGGCTAGTCGAGTAAAAACACGTGCGAGAGGATGCATCCCGCAGGCTAGTCGAGTAAAAACACGTGCGAGGTTTTGTGGGATGCGCATGCGCAGGTTTTGTGGGATGCGCATGCGCAGGTTTTTTGGGATGCGCATGCGCAGGTTTTTTGGGATGCTTATGGCTAGTCGAGCAAAAACACGTGCGAGAGGATGCATCCCGCAGGCTAGCCGAGCAAAAACACGTGCGAGAGGATGCATCCCGCAGGCTAGTCGAGTAAAAACACGTGCGAGGTTTTGTGGGATGCGCATGCGCAGGTTTTGTGGGATGCGCATGCGCAGGTTTTTTGGGATGCGCATGCGCAGGTTTTATGGGATGCGCATGGCTAGTCGAGCAAAAACACGTGCGAGAGGATGCATCCCGCAGGCTAGTCGAGTAAAAACACGTGCGACAGGGTGCATCCCGCAGGCTGGTCGAGTAAAAACACGTGCGAGAGGATGCACGCAGGCTAGTCCAGTAAAAACACGTGCGAGAGGATGCATCCCGCAGGCTAGTCGAGTAAAAACACGTGCGAGAGGATGCATCCCGCAGGCTAGTCGAGTAAAAACACGTGCGGGAGGATGCATCTCGCAGGCTAGTCGAGCAAAAACACGTGCGAGAGGATGCATCCCGCAGGCTAGTCGAGTAAAAACACGTGCGAGGTTTTGTGGGATGCGCATGCGCAGGTTTTGTGGGATGCGCATGCGCAGGTTTTTTGGGATGCGCATGGCTAGTCGAGCAAGAACACGTGCGAGAGGATGCATCCCGCAGGGTAGTCGAGTAAAAACACGTGCGAGAGGATGCATCCCGCAGGCTAGTCGAGTAAAAACACGTGCGAGAGGATGCATCCCGCAGGCTAGTCGAGTAAAAACACGTGCGAGAGGATGCATCCCGCAGGCTAGTCGAGTAAAAACACGTGCGAGAGGATACATCCCGCAGGCTAGTCGAGTAAAAACACGTGCGAGAGGATGCATCCCGCAGGCTAGTCGAGTAAAAACACGTGCGAGAGGATGCATCCCGCAGGCTAGTCGAGTAAAAACACGTGCGGGAGGATGCATCCCGCAGGCTAGTCGCGTAAAAACACGTGCGAGGTTTTGTGGGATGCGCATGCGCAGGTTTTGTGGGATGCGCATGCGCAGGTTTTGTGGGATGCGCATGCGCAGGTTTTGTGGGATGCGCATGCGCAGGTTTTTTGGAATGCGCATGCGCAGGTTTTTTGGGATGCGCATGGCTAGTCGAGCAAAAACACGTGCGAGAGGATGCATCCCGCAGGCTAGTCGCGTAAAAACACGTGCGAGGTTTTGTGGGATGCGCATGCGCAGGTTTTGTGGGATGCGCATGCGCAGGTTTTGTGGGATGCGCATGCGCAGATTTTTTGGGATGCGCATGCGCAGGTTTTTTGGGATGCGCATGGGTAGTCGAGCAAAAACACGTGCGAGAGGATGCATCCCGCAGGCTAGTCCAGCAAAAACACGTGCGAGAGGATGCATCCCGCAGGCTAGTCGAGTAAAAACACGTGCGAGAGGATACATCCCGCAGGCTAGTCGAGTAAAAACACGTGCGAGAGGATGCATCCCGCAGGCTAGTCGAGCAAAAACACGTGCGAGAGGATGCATCCCGCAGGCTAGTCGAGTAAAAACACGTGCGAGACGATGCATCCCGCAGGCTAGTCGAGTAAAAACACGTGCGAGAGGATGCATCCCGCAGGCTAGTCGAGTAAAAACACATGCGAGAGGATGCATCCCGCAGGCTAGTCGAGTAAAAACACGTGCGAGAGGATGCATCCCGCAGGCTAGTCGAGTAAAAACACGTGCGAGGTTTTGTGGGATGCGCATGCGCAGGTTTTGTGGGATGCGCATGCGCAGGTTTTTTGGGATGCGCATGCGCAGGTTTTTTGGGATGCTTATGGCTAGTCGAGCAAAAACACGTGCGAGAGGATGCATCCCGCAGGCTAGCCGAGCAAAAACACGTGCGAGAGGATGCATCCCGCAGGGTAGTCGAGTAAAAACACGTGCGAGGTTTTGTGGGATGCGCATGCGCAGGTTTTTTGGGATGCGCATGCGCAGGTTTTATGGGATGCGCATGGCTAGTCGAGCAAAAACACGTGCGAGAGGATGCATCCCGCAGGCTAGTCGAGTAAAAACACGTGCGACAGGGTGCATCCTGCAGGCTGGTCGAGTAAAAACACGTGCGAGAGGATGCACGCAGGCTAGTCCAGTAAAAACACGTGCGAGAGGATGCATCCCGCAGGCTAGTCGAGTAAAAACACGTGCGAGAGGATGCATCCCGCAGGCTAGTCGAGTAAAAACACGTGCGGGAGGATGCATCTCGCAGGCTAGTCGAGCAAAAACACGTGCGAGAGGATGCATCCCGCAGGCTAGTCGAGTAAAAACACGTACGAGAGGATGCATCCCGCAGGCTAGTCGCGTAAAAACACGTGCGAGGTTTTGTGGGATGCGCATGCGCAGGTTTTGTGGGATGCGCATGCGCAGGTTTTGTGGGATGCGCATGCGCAGGTTTTTTGGGATGAGCATGCGCAGGTTTTTTGGGATGCGCATGGCTAGTCGAGCAAAAACACGTGCGAGAGGATGCATCCCGCAGGCTAGTCGAGCAAAAACACGTGCGAGAGGATGCATCCCGCAGGCTAGTCGAGTTAAAACACGTGCGAGGTTTTGTGGGATGCGCATGCGCAGGTTTTTTGGGATGCGCATGCGCAGGTTTTTTGGGATGCGCATGGCTAGTCGAGCAAAAACACGTGCGAGAGGATGCATCCCGCAGGCTAGTCGACCAAAACACGTGCGAGAGGATGCATCCCGCAGGCTAGTCGAGTAAAAACACGTGCGAGGTTTTGTGGGATGCGCATGCGCAGGTTTTGTGGGATGCGCATGGCTAGTCGAGCAAGAACACGTGCGAGAGGATGCATCCCGCAGGCTAGTCGAGTAAAAACACGTGCGAGACGATGCATCCCGCAGGCTAGTCGAGTAAAAACACGTGCGAGAGGATGCATCCCGCAGGCTAGTCGAGTAAAAACACATGCGAGAGGATGCATCCCGCAGGCTAGTCGAGTAAAAACACGTGCGAGAGGATGCATCCCGCAGGCTAGTCGAGTAAAAACACGTGCGAGGTTTTGTGGGATGCGCATGCGCAGGTTTTGTGGGATGCGCATGCGCAGGTTTTTTGGGATGCGCATGCGCAGGTTTTTTGGGATGCTTATGGCTAGTCGAGCAAAAACACGTGCGAGAGGATGCATCCCGCAGGCTAGCCGAGCAAAAACACGTGCGAGAGGATGCATCCCGCAGGCTAGTCGAGTAAAAACACGTGCGAGGTTTTGTGGGATGCGCATGCGCAGGTTTTGTGGGATGCGCATGCGCAGGTTTTTTGGGATGCGCATGCGCAGGTTTTATGGGATGCGCATGGCTAGTCGAGCAAAAACACGTGCGAGAGGATGCATCCCGCAGGCTAGTCGAGTAAAAACACGTGCGACAGGGTGCATCCCGCAGGCTGGTCGAGTAAAAACACGTGCGAGAGGATGCACGCAGGCTAGTCCAGTAAAAACACGTGCGAGAGGATGCATCCCGCAGGCTAGTCGAGTAAAAACACGTGCGAGAGGATGCATCCCGCAGGCTAGTCGAGTAAAAACACGTGCGGGAGGATGCATCTCGCAGGCTAGTCGAGCAAAAACACGTGCGAGAGGATGCATCCCGCAGGCTAGTCGAGTAAAAACACGTACGAGAGGATGCATCCCGCAGGCTAGTCGCGTAAAAACACGTGCGAGGTTTTGTGGGATGCGCATGCGCAGGTTTTGTGGGATGCGCATGCGCAGGTTTTTTGGGATGAGCATGCGCAGGTTTTTTGGGATGCGCATGGCTAGTCGAGCAAAAACACGTGCGAGAGGATGCATCCCGCAGGCTAGTCGAGCAAAAACACGTGCGAGAGGATGCATCCCGCAGGCTAGTCGAGTTAAAACACGTGCGAGGTTTTGTGGGATGCGCATGCGCAGGTTTTGTGGGATGCGCATGCGCAGGTTTTTTGGGATGCGCATGCGCAGGTTTTTTGGGATGCGCATGGCTAGTCGAGCAAAAACACGTGCGAGAGGATGCATCCCGCAGGCTAGTCCAGCAAAAACACGTGCGAGAGGATGCATCCCGCAGGCTAGTCGAGTAAAAACACGTGCGAGAGGATGCATCCCGCAGGCTAGTCGCGTAAAAACACGTGCGAGGTTTTGTGGGATGCGCATGCGCAGGTTTTGTGGGATGCGCATGCGCAGGTTTTGTGGGATGCGCATGCGCAGGTTTTTTGGGATGCGCATGCGCAGGTTTTTTGGGATGCGCATGGCTAGTCGAGCAAAAACACGTGCGAGAGGATGCATCCCGCAGGCTAGTCGAGCAAAAACACGTGCGAGAGGATGCATCCCGCAGGCTAGTCGAGTAAAAACACGTGCGAGGTTTTGTGGGATGCGCATGCGCAGGTTTTGTGGGATGCGCATGCGCAGGTTTTTTGGGATGCGCATGCGCAGGTTTTTTGGGATGCGCATGGCTAGTCGAGCAAGAACACGTGCGAGAGGATGCATCCCGCAGGGTAGTCGAGTAAAAACACGTGCGAGAGGATGCATCCCGCAGGCTAGTCGAGTAAAAACACGTGCGAGAGGATGCATCCCGCAGGCTAGTCGAGTAAAAACACGTGCGAGAGGATGCATCCCGCAGGCTAGTCGAGTAAAAACACGTGCGAGAGGATACATCCCGCAGGCTAGTCGAGTAAAAACACGTGCGAGAGGATGCATCCCGCAGGCTAGTCGAGTAAAAACACGTGCGAGAGGATGCATCCCGCAGGCTAGTCGAGTAAAAACACGTGCGGGAGGATGCATCCCGCAGGCTAGTCGCGTAAAAACACGTGCGAGGTTTTGTGGGATGCGCATGCGCAGGTTTTGTGGGATGCGCATGCGCAGGTTTTGTGGGATGCGCATGCGCAGGTTTTGTGGGATGCGCATGCGCAGGTTTTTTGGAATGCGCATGCGCAGGTTTTTTGGGATGCGCATGGCTAGTCGAGCAAAAACACGTGCGAGAGGATGCATCCCGCAGGCTAGTCGCGTAAAAACACGTGCGAGGTTTTGTGGGATGCGCATGCGCAGGTTTTGTGGGATGCGCATGCGCAGGTTTTGTGGGATGCGCATGCGCAGGTTTTTTGGGATGCGCATGCGCAGGTTTTTTGGGATGCGCATGGGTAGTCGAGCAAAAACACGTGCGAGAGGATGCATCCCGCAGGCTAGTCCAGCAAAAACACGTGCGAGAGGATGCATCCCGCAGGCTAGTCGAGTAAAAACACGTGCGAGAGGATGCATCCCGCAGGCTAGTCGAGTAAAAACACGTGCGAGAGGATGCATCCCGCAGGCTAGTCGAGTAAAAACACGTGCGAGAGGATGCATCCCGCAGGCTAGTCGAGTAAAAACACGTGCGAGAGGATGCATCCCGCAGGCTAGTCGAGTAAAAACACGTGCGAGAGGATACATCCCGCAGGCTAGTCGAGTAAAAACACGTGCGAGAGGATGCATCCCGCAGGCTAGTCGAGTAAAAACACGTGCGAGAGGATGCATCCCGCAGGCTAGTCGAGTAAAAACACGTGCGGGAGGATGCATCCCGCAGGCTAGTCGCGTAAAAACACGTGCGAGGTTTTGTGGGATGCGCATGCGCAGGTTTTGTGGGATGCGCATGCGCAGGTTTTGTGGGATGCGCATGCGCAGGTTTTGTGGGATGCGCATGCGCAGGTTTTTTGGAATGCGCATGCGCAGGTTTTTTGGGATGCGCATGGCTAGTCGAGCAAAAACACGTGCGAGAGGATGCATCCCGCAGGCTAGTCGCGTAAAAACACGTGCGAGGTTTTGTGGGATGCGCATGCGCAGGTTTTGTGGGATGCGCATGCGCAGGTTTTGTGGGATGCGCATGCGCAGGTTTTTTGGGATGCGCATGCGCAGGTTTTTTGGGATGCGCATGGGTAGTCGAGCAAAAACACGTGCGAGAGGATGCATCCCGCAGGCTAGTCCAGCAAAAACACGTGCGAGAGGATGCATCCCGCAGGCTAGTCGAGTAAAAACACGTGCGAGAGGATGCATCCCGCAGGCTAGTCGAGCAAAAACACGTGCGAGAGGATGCATCCCGCAGGCTAGTCGAGCAAAAACACGTGCGAGAGGATGCATCCCGCAGCCTAGCCGAGCAAAAACACGTGCGAGAGGATGCATCTCGCAGGCTAGTCGAGTAAAAACACGTGCGAGAGGATGCATCCCGCAGGCTGGTCGAGTAAAAACACGTGCGAGAGGATGCATCCCGCAGGCTAGTCGAGTAAAAACACGTGCGAGACGATGCATCCCGCAGGCTAGTCGAGTAAAAACACGTGCGAGAGGATGCATCCCGCAGGCTAGTCGAGTAAAAACACGTGCGAGACGATGCATCCCGCAGGCTAGTCGCGTAAAAACACGTGCGAGGTTTTGTGGGATGCGCATGCGCAGGTTTTGTGGGATGCGCATGCGCAGGTTTTGTGGGATGCGCATGCGCAGGTTTTGTGGGATGCGCATGCGCAGGTTTTTTGGAATGCGCATGCGCAGGTTTTTTGGGATGCGCATGGCTAGTCGAGCAAAAACACGTGCGAGAGGATGCATCCCGCAGGCTAGTCGCGTAAAAACACGTGCGAGGTTTTGTGGGATGCGCATGCGCAGGTTTTGTGGGATGCGCATGCGCAGGTTTTGTGGGATGCGCATGCGCAGGTTTTTTGGGATGCGCATGCGCAGGTTTTTTGGGATGCGCATGGGTAGTCGAGCAAAAACACGTGCGAGAGGATGCATCCCGCAGGCTAGTCCAGCAAAAACACGTGCGAGAGGATGCATCCCGCAGGCTAGTCGAGTAAAAACACGTGCGAGAGGATGCATCCCGCAGGCTAGTCGAGCAAAAACACGTGCGAGAGGATGCATCCCGCAGGCTAGTCGAGCAAAAACACGTGCGAGAGGATGCATCCCGCAGCCTAGCCGAGCAAAAACACGTGCGAGAGGATGCATCTCGCAGGCTAGTCGAGTAAAAACACGTGCGAGAGGATGCATCCCGCAGGCTGGTCGAGTAAAAACACGTGCGAGAGGATGCATCCCGCAGGCTAGTCGAGTAAAAACACGTGCGAGACGATGCATCCCGCAGGCTAGTCGAGTAAAAACACGTGCGAGAGGATGCATCCCGCAGGCTAGTCGAGTAAAAACACGTGCGAGAGGATGCATCCCGCAGGCTAGTCGAGTAAAACACGTGCGAGAGGATGCATCCCGCAGGCTAGTCGAGCAAAAACACTTGCGAGAGGATGCATCCCGCAGGCTAGTCGAGCAAAAACACGTGCGAGAGGATGCATCCCGCAGCCTAGTCGAGCAAAAACACGTGCGAGAGGATGCATCTCGCAGGCTAGTCGAGCAAAAACACGTGCGAGAGGATGCATCCCGCAGGCTGGTCGAGTAAAAACACGTGCGAGAGGATGCATCCCGCAGGCTAGTCGAGCAAAAACACTTGCGAGAGGATGCATCCCGCAGGCTAGTCGAGCAAAAACACGTGCGAGAGGATGCATCCCGCAGCCTAGTCGAGCAAAAGCACGTGCGAGAGGATGCATCTCGCAGGGTAGTCGAGTAAAAACACGTGCGAGAGGATGCATCCCGCAGGCTAGTCGAGTAAAAACACGTGCGAGAGGATGCATCCCGCAGGGTAGTCGAGTAAAAACACGTGCGAGAGGATGCATCCCGCAGGCTAGTCGAGTAAAAACACGTGCGAGAGGATGCATCCCGCAGGCTAGTCGAGCAAAAACACGTGCGAGAGGATGCATCCCGCAGGCTAGTCGAGCAAAAACACGTGCGAGAGGATGCATCCCGCAGGCTAGTCGAGCAAAAACACGTGCGAGAGGATGCATCCCGCAGGCTAGTCGAGTAAAAACACGTGCGAAAGGATGCATCCCGCAGGCTAGTCGAGCACAAACACGTGCGAGGTTTTGTGGGATGCGCATGCGCAGATTTTTTGGGATGCGCATGCGCAGGTTTTTTGGGATGCGCATGGCTAGTCGAGCAAAAACACGTGCGAGAGGATGCATCCCGCAGGCTAGTCGAGCAAAAACACGTGCGAGAGGATGCATCCCGCAGGCTAGTCGAGTAAAAACACGTGCGAAAGGATGCATCCCGCAGGCTAGTCGAGTAAAAACACATGCGAGATGATGCATCCCGCAGGCTAGTCGAGTAAAAACATGTGCGAGAGGATGCATCCCGCAGGCTAGTCGAGTAAAAACACGTGCGAGGTTTTGTGGGATGGGCATGCGCAGGTTTTGTGGGATGCGCATGCGCAGGTTTTTTGGGATGCGCATGCGCAGGTTTTTTGGGATGCTTATGGCTAGTCGAGCAAAAACACGTGCGAGAGGATGCATCCCGCAGGCTAGTCGAGCAAAAACACGTGCGAGAGGATGCATCCCGCAGGCTAGTCGAGTAAAAACACGTGCGAAAGGATGCATCCCGCAGGCTAGTCGAGTAAAAACACATGCGAGAGGATGCATCCCGCAGGCTAGTCGAGTAAAAACACGTGCGAGAGGATGCATCCCGCAGGCTAGTCGAGTAAAAACACGTGCGAGGTTTTGTGGGATGCGCATGCGCAGGTTTTGTGGGATGCGCATGCGCAGGTTTTTTGGGATGCGCATGCGCAGGTTTTTTGGGATGCGCATGGCTAGTCGAGCAAAAACACGTGCGAGAGGATGCATCCCGCAGGCTAGTCGAGCAAAAACACGTGCGAGAGGATGCATCCCGCAGGCTAGTCGAGTAAAAACACGTGCGAGACGATGCATCCCGCAGGCTAGTCGAGTAAAAACACGTGCGAGAGGATGCATCCCGCAGGCTAGTCGAGTAAAAACACATGCGAGAGGATGCATCCCGCAGGCTAGTCGAGTAAAAACACGTGCGAGAGGATGCATCCCGCAGGCTAGTCGAGTAAAAACACGTGCGAGGTTTTGTGGGATGCGCATGCGCAGGTTTTGTGGGATGCGCATGCGCAGGTTTTTTGGGATGCTTATGGCTAGTCGAGCAAAAACACGTGCGAGAGGATGCATCCCGCAGGCTAGCCGAGCAAAAACACGTGCGAGAGGATGCATCCCGCAGGCTAGTCGAGTAAAAACACGTGCGAGGTTTTGTGGGATGCGCATGCGCAGGTTTTGTGGGATGCGCATGCGCAGGTTTTTTGGGATGCGCATGCGCAGGTTTTATGGGATGCGCATGGCTAGTCGAGCAAAAACACGTGCGAGAGGATGCATCCCGCAGGCTAGTCGAGTAAAAACACGTGCGACAGGGTGCATCCCGCAGGCTGGTCGAGTAATAACACGTGCGAGAGGATGCACGCAGGCTAGTCGAGTAAAAACACGTGCGAGAGGATGCATCCCGCAGGCTAGTCGAGTAAAAACACGTGCGGGAGGATGCATCCCGCAGGCTAGTCGCGTAAAAACACGTGCGAGGTTTTGTGGGATGCGCATGCGCAGGTTTTGTGGGATGCGCATGCGCAGGTTTTTTGGAATGCGCATGCGCAGGTTTTTTGGGATGCGCATGGCTAGTCGAGCAAAAACACGTGCGAGAGGATGCATCCCGCAGGCTAGTCGCGTAAAAACACGTGCGAGGTTTTGTGGGATGCGCATGCGCAGGTTTTGTGGGATGCGCATGGGTAGTCGAGCAAAAACACGTGCGAGAGGATGCATCCCGCAGGCTAGTCCAGCAAAAACACGTGCGAGAGGATGCATCCCGCAGGCTAGTCGAGTAAAAACACGTGCGAGAGGATGCATCCCGCAGGCTAGTCGAGTAAAAACACGTGCGAGAGGATGCATCCCGCAGGCTAGTCGAGTAAAAACACGTGCGGGAGGATGCATCCCGCAGGCTAGTCGAGTAAAAACACGTGCGAGAGGATGCATCCCGCAGGCTAGTCGAGTAAAACACGTGCGAGAGGATGCATCCCGCAGGCTAGTCGAGCAAAAACACGTGCGAGAGGATGCATCCCGCAGGCTAGTCGAGCAAAAACACGTGCGAGAGGATGCATCCCGCAGCCTAGCCGAGCAAAAACACGTGCGAGAGGATGCATCTCGCAGGCTAGTCGAGTAAAAACACGTGCGAGAGGATGCATCCCGCAGGCTGGTCGAGTAAAAACACGTGCGAGAGGATGCATCCCGCAGGCTAGTCGAGTAAAAACACGTGCGAGACGATGCATCCCGCAGGCTAGTCGAGTAAAAACACGTGCGAGAGGATGCATCCCGCAGGCTAGTCGAGTAAAAACACGTGCGACAGGGTGCATCCCGCAGGCTGGTCGAGTAAAAACACGTGCGAGAGGATGCACGCAGGCTAGTCCAGTAAAAACACGTGCGAGAGGATGCATCCCGCAGGCTAGTCGAGTAAAAACACGTGCGAGAGGATGCATCCCGCAGGCTAGTCGAGTAAAAACACGTGCGGGAGGATGCATCTCGCAGGCTAGTCGAGCAAAAACACGTGCGAGAGGATGCATCCCGCAGGCTAGTCGAGTAAAAACACGTACGAGAGGATGCATCCCGCAGGCTAGTCGCGTAAAAACACGTGCGAGGTTTTGTGGGATGCGCATGCGCAGGTTTTGTGGGATGCGCATGCGCAGGTTTTGTGGGATGCGCATGCGCAGCTTTTTGGGATGCGCATGCGCAGGTTTTTTGGGATGCGCATGGCTAGTCGAGCAAAAACACGTGCGAGAGGATGCATCCCGCAGGCTAGTCGAGCAAAAACACGTGCGAGAGGATGCATCCCGCAGGCTAGTCGAGCAAAAACACGTGCGAGAGGATGCATCCCGCAGGCTAGTCGAGCAAAAACACGTGCGAGAGGATGCATCCCGCAGGCTAGTCGAGTAAAAACACGTGCGAAAGGATGCATCCCGCAGGCTAGTCGAGCACAAACACGTGCGAGGTTTTGTGGGATGCGCATGCGCAGGTTTTGTGGGATGCTCATGCGCAGATTTTTTGGGATGCGCATGCGCAGGTTTTTTGGGATGCGCATGGCTAGTCGAGCAAAAACACGTGCGAGAGGATGCATCCCGCAGGCTAGTCGAGCAAAAACACGTGCGAGAGGATGCATCCCGCAAGCTAGTCGAGTAAAAACACGTGCGAAAGGATGCATCCCGCAGGCTAGTCGAGTAAAAACACATGCGAGAGGATGCATCCCGCAGGCTAGTCGAGTAAAAACACGTGCGAGAGGATGCATCCCGCATGCTAGTCGAGTAAAAACACGTGCGAGGTTTTGTGGGATGCGCATGCGCAGGTTTTTTGGGATGCGCATGCGCAGGTTTTTTGGGATGCTTATGGCTAGTCGAGCAAAAACACGTGCGAGAGGATGCATCCCGCAGGCTAGTCGAGCAAAAACACGTGCGAGAGGATGCATCCCGCAGGCTAGTCGAGTAAAAACACGTGCGAAAGGATGCATCCCGCAGGCTAGTCGAGTAAAAACACATGCGAGAGGATGCATCCCGCAGGCTAGTCGAGTAAAAACACGTGCGAGAGGATGCATCCCGCAGGCTAGTCGAGTAAAAACACGTGCGAGGTTTTGTGGGATGCGCATGCGCAGGTTTTTTGGGATGCGCATGCGCAGGTTTTTTGGGATGCGCATGGCTAGTCGAGCAAAAACACGTGCGAGAGGATGCATCCCGCAGGCTAGTCCAGCAAAAACACGTGCGAGAGGATGCATCCCGCAGGCTAGTCGAGTAAAAACACGTGCGAGAGGATGCATCCCGCAGGCTAGTCGCGTAAAAACACGTGCGAGGTTTTGTGGGATGCGCATGCGCAGGTTTTGTGGGATGCGCATGCGCAGGTTTTGTGGGATGCGCATGCGCAGGTTTTTTGGGATGCGCATGCGCAGGTTTTTTGGGATGCGCATGGCTAGTCGAGCAAAAACACGTGCGAGAGGATGCATCCCGCAGGCTAGTCGAGCAAAAACACGTGCGAGAGGATGCATCCCGCAGGCTAGTCGAGTAAAAACACGTGCGAGGTTTTGTGGGATGCGCATGCGCAGGTTTTGTGGGATGCGCATGCGCAGGTTTTTTGGGATGCGCATGCGCAGGTTTTTTGGGATGCGCATGGCTAGTCGAGCAAGAACACGTGCGAGAGGATGCATCCCGCAGGGTAGTCGAGTAAAAACACGTGCGAGAGGATGCATCCCGCAGGCTAGTCGAGTAAAAACACGTGCGAGAGGATGCATCCCGCAGGCTAGTCGAGTAAAAACACGTGCGAGAGGATGCATCCCGCAGGCTAGTCGAGTAAAAACACGTGCGAGAGGATACATCCCGCAGGCTAGTCGAGTAAAAACACGTGCGAGAGGATGCATCCCGCAGGCTAGTCGAGTAAAAACACGTGCGAGAGGATGCATCCCGCAGGCTAGTCGAGTAAAAACACGTGCGGGAGGATGCATCCCGCAGGCTAGTCGCGTAAAAACACGTGCGAGGTTTTGTGGGATGCGCATGCGCAGGTTTTGTGGGATGCGCATGCGCAGGTTTTGTGGGATGCGCATGCGCAGGTTTTTTGGAATGCGC
This sequence comes from Lasioglossum baleicum, assembly GCF_051020765.1. Classification (NCBI taxonomy): domain Eukaryota; kingdom Metazoa; phylum Arthropoda; class Insecta; order Hymenoptera; family Halictidae; genus Lasioglossum; species Lasioglossum baleicum. The sequence goes on along the minus strand of NW_027469209.1, from coordinate 288,875 downwards.
ATGCGCAGGTTTTTTGGGATGCGCATGGCTAGTCGAGCAAAAACACGTGCGAGAGGATGCATCCCGCAGGCTAGTCGCGTAAAAACACGTGCGAGGTTTTGTGGGATGCGCATGCGCAGGTTTTGTGGGATGCGCATGCGCAGGTTTTTTGGGATGCGCATGCGCAGGTTTTTTGGGATGCTTATGGCTAGTCGAGCAAAAACACGTGCGAGAGGATGCATCCCGCAGGCTAGCCGAGCAAAAACACGTGCGAGAGGATGCATCCCGCAGGCTAGTCGAGTAAAAACACGTGCGAGGTTTTGTGGGATGCGCATGCGCAGGTTTTGTGGGATGCGCATGCGCAGGTTTTTTGGGATGCGCATGCGCAGGTTTTATGGGATGCGCATGGCTAGTCGAGCAAAAACACGTGCGAGAGGATGCATCCCGCAGGCTAGTCGAGTAAAAACACGTGCGACAGGGTGCATCCCGCAGGCTGGTCGAGTAAAAACACGTGCGAGAGGATGCACGCAGGCTAGTCCAGTAAAAACACGTGCGAGAGGATGCATCCCGCAGGCTAGTCGAGTAAAAACACGTGCGAGAGGATGCATCCCGCAGGCTAGTCGAGTAAAAACACGTGCGGGAGGATGCATCTCGCAGGCTAGTCGAGCAAAAACACGTGCGAGAGGATGCATCCCGCAGGCTAGTCGAGTAAAAACACGTACGAGAGGATGCATCCCGCAGGCTAGTCGCGTAAAAACACGTGCGAGGTTTTGTGGGATGCGCATGCGCAGGTTTTGTGGGATGCGCATGCGCAGGTTTTTTGGGATGAGCATGCGCAGGTTTTTTGGGATGCGCATGGCTAGTCGAGCAAAAACACGTGCGAGAGGATGCATCCCGCAGGCTAGTCGAGCAAAAACACGTGCGAGAGGATGCATCCCGCAGGCTAGTCGAGTTAAAACACGTGCGAGGTTTTGTGGGATGCGCATGCGCAGGTTTTGTGGGATGCGCATGCGCAGGTTTTTTGGGATGCGCATGCGCAGGTTTTTTGGGATGCGCATGGCTAGTCGAGCAAAAACACGTGCGAGAGGATGCATCCCGCAGGCTAGTCCAGCAAAAACACGTGCGAGAGGATGCATCCCGCAGGCTAGTCGAGTAAAAACACGTGCGAGAGGATGCATCCCGCAGGCTAGTCGCGTAAAAACACGTGCGAGGTTTTGTGGGATGCGCATGCGCAGGTTTTGTGGGATGCGCATGCGCAGGTTTTGTGGGATGCGCATGCGCAGGTTTTTTGGGATGCGCATGCGCAGGTTTTTTGGGATGCGCATGGCTAGTCGAGCAAAAACACGTGCGAGAGGATGCATCCCGCAGGCTAGTCGAGCAAAAACACGTGCGAGAGGATGCATCCCGCAGGCTAGTCGAGTAAAAACACGTGCGAGGTTTTGTGGGATGCGCATGCGCAGGTTTTGTGGGATGCGCATGCGCAGGTTTTTTGGGATGCGCATGCGCAGGTTTTTTGGGATGCGCATGGCTAGTCGAGCAAGAACACGTGCGAGAGGATGCATCCCGCAGGGTAGTCGAGTAAAAACACGTGCGAGAGGATGCATCCCGCAGGCTAGTCGAGTAAAAACACGTGCGAGAGGATGCATCCCGCAGGCTAGTCGAGTAAAAACACGTGCGAGAGGATGCATCCCGCAGGCTAGTCGAGTAAAAACACGTGCGAGAGGATACATCCCGCAGGCTAGTCGAGTAAAAACACGTGCGAGAGGATGCATCCCGCAGGCTAGTCGAGTAAAAACACGTGCGAGAGGATGCATCCCGCAGGCTAGTCGAGTAAAAACACGTGCGGGAGGATGCATCCCGCAGGCTAGTCGCGTAAAAACACGTGCGAGGTTTTGTGGGATGCGCATGCGCAGGTTTTGTGGGATGCGCATGCGCAGGTTTTGTGGGATGCGCATGCGCAGGTTTTGTGGGATGCGCATGCGCAGGTTTTTTGGAATGCGCATGCGCAGGTTTTTTGGGATGCGCATGGCTAGTCGAGCAAAAACACGTGCGAGAGGATGCATCCCGCAGGCTAGTCGCGTAAAAACACGTGCGAGGTTTTGTGGGATGCGCATGCGCAGGTTTTGTGGGATGCGCATGCGCAGGTTTTGTGGGATGCGCATGCGCAGGTTTTTTGGGATGCGCATGCGCAGGTTTTTTGGGATGCGCATGGGTAGTCGAGCAAAAACACGTGCGAGAGGATGCATCCCGCAGGCTAGTCCAGCAAAAACACGTGCGAGAGGATGCATCCCGCAGGCTAGTCGAGTAAAAACACGTGCGAGAGGATGCATCCCGCAGGCTAGTCGAGCAAAAACACGTGCGAGAGGATGCATCCCGCAGGCTAGTCGAGCAAAAACACGTGCGAGAGGATGCATCCCGCAGCCTAGCCGAGCAAAAACACGTGCGAGAGGATGCATCTCGCAGGCTAGTCGAGTAAAAACACGTGCGAGAGGATGCATCCCGCAGGCTGGTCGAGTAAAAACACGTGCGAGAGGATGCATCCCGCAGGCTAGTCGAGTAAAAACACGTGCGAGACGATGCATCCCGCAGGCTAGTCGAGTAAAAACACGTGCGAGAGGATGCATCCCGCAGGCTAGTCGAGTAAAAACACGTGCGAGAGGATGCATCCCGCAGGCTAGTCGAGTAAAACACGTGCGAGAGGATGCATCCCGCAGGCTAGTCGAGCAAAAACACTTGCGAGAGGATGCATCCCGCAGGCTAGTCGAGCAAAAACACGTGCGAGAGGATGCATCCCGCAGCCTAGTCGAGCAAAAACACGTGCGAGAGGATGCATCTCGCAGGCTAGTCGAGCAAAAACACGTGCGAGAGGATGCATCCCGCAGGCTGGTCGAGTAAAAACACGTGCGAGAGGATGCATCCCGCAGGCTAGTCGAGCAAAAACACTTGCGAGAGGATGCATCCCGCAGGCTAGTCGAGCAAAAACACGTGCGAGAGGATGCATCCCGCAGCCTAGTCGAGCAAAAACACGTGCGAGAGGATGCATCTCGCAGGGTAGTCGAGTAAAAACACGTGCGAGAGGATGCATCCCGCAGGCTAGTCGAGTAAAAACACGTGCGAGAGGATGCATCCCGCAGGGTAGTCGAGTAAAAACACGTGCGAGAGGATGCATCCCGCAGGCTAGTCGAGTAAAAACACGTGCGAGAGGATGCATCCCGCAGGCTAGTCGAGCAAAAACACGTGCGAGAGGATGCATCCCGCAGGCTAGTCGAGCAAAAACACGTGCGAGAGGATGCATCCCGCAGGCTAGTCGAGCAAAAACACGTGCGAGAGGATGCATCCCGCAGGCTAGTCGAGTAAAAACACGTGCGAAAGGATGCATCCCGCAGGCTAGTCGAGCACAAACACGTGCGAGGTTTTGTGGGATGCGCATGCGCAGATTTTTTGGGATGCGCATGCGCAGGTTTTTTGGGATGCGCATGGCTAGTCGAGCAAAAACACGTGCGAGAGGATGCATCCCGCAGGCTAGTCGAGCAAAAACACGTGCGAGAGGATGCATCCCGCAGGCTAGTCGAGTAAAAACACGTGCGAAAGGATGCATCCCGCAGGCTAGTCGAGTAAAAACACATGCGAGAGGATGCATCCCGCAGGCTAGTCGAGTAAAAACATGTGCGAGAGGATGCATCCCGCAGGCTAGTCGAGTAAAAACACGTGCGAGGTTTTGTGGGATGGGCATGCGCAGGTTTTGTGGGATGCGCATGCGCAGGTTTTTTGGGATGCGCATGCGCAGGTTTTTTGGGATGCTTATGGCTAGTCGAGCAAAAACACGTGCGAGAGGATGCATCCCGCAGGCTAGTCGAGCAAAAACACGTGCGAGAGGATGCATCCCGCAGGCTAGTCGAGTAAAAACACGTGCGAAAGGATGCATCCCGCAGGCTAGTCGAGTAAAAACACATGCGAGAGGATGCATCCCGCAGGCTAGTCGAGTAAAAACACGTGCGAGAGGATGCATCCCGCAGGCTAGTCGAGTAAAAACACGTGCGAGGTTTTGTGGGATGCGCATGCGCAGGTTTTGTGGGATGCGCATGCGCAGGTTTTTTGGGATGCGCATGCGCAGGTTTTTTGGGATGCGCATGGCTAGTCGAGCAAAAACACGTGCGAGAGGATGCATCCCGCAGGCTAGTCGAGCAAAAACACGTGCGAGAGGATGCATCCCGCAGGCTAGTCGAGTAAAAACACGTGCGAGACGATGCATCCCGCAGGCTAGTCGAGTAAAAACACGTGCGAGAGGATGCATCCCGCAGGCTAGTCGAGTAAAAACACATGCGAGAGGATGCATCCCGCAGGCTAGTCGAGTAAAAACACGTGCGAGAGGATGCATCCCGCAGGCTAGTCGAGTAAAAACACGTGCGAGGTTTTGTGGGATGCGCATGCGCAGGTTTTGTGGGATGCGCATGCGCAGGTTTTTTGGGATGCTTATGGCTAGTCGAGCAAAAACACGTGCGAGAGGATGCATCCCGCAGGCTAGCCGAGCAAAAACACGTGCGAGAGGATGCATCCCGCAGGCTAGTCGAGTAAAAACACGTGCGAGGTTTTGTGGGATGCGCATGCGCAGGTTTTGTGGGATGCGCATGCGCAGGTTTTTTGGGATGCGCATGCGCAGGTTTTATGGGATGCGCATGGCTAGTCGAGCAAAAACACGTGCGAGAGGATGCATCCCGCAGGCTAGTCGAGTAAAAACACGTGCGACAGGGTGCATCCCGCAGGCTGGTCGAGTAATAACACGTGCGAGAGGATGCACGCAGGCTAGTCGAGTAAAAACACGTGCGAGAGGATGCATCCCGCAGGCTAGTCGAGTAAAAACACGTGCGGGAGGATGCATCCCGCAGGCTAGTCGCGTAAAAACACGTGCGAGGTTTTGTGGGATGCGCATGCGCAGGTTTTGTGGGATGCGCATGCGCAGGTTTTGTGGGATGCGCATGCGCAGGTTTTTTGGAATGCGCATGCGCAGGTTTTTTGGGATGCGCATGGCTAGTCGAGCAAAAACACGTGCGAGAGGATGCATCCCGCAGGCTAGTCGCGTAAAAACACGTGCGAGGTTTTGTGGGATGCGCATGCGCAGGTTTTGTGGGATGCGCCTGCGCAGGTTTTGTGGGATGCGCATGCGCAGGTTTTGTGGGATGCGCATGCGCAGGTTTTTTGGGATGCGCATGGGTAGTCGAGCAAAAACACGTGCGAGAGGATGCATCCCGCAGGCTAGTCGAGTAAAAACACGTGCGAGGTTTTGTGGGATGCGCATGCGCAGGTTTTGTGGGATGCGCATGCGCAGGTTTTTTGGGATGCTTATGGCTAGTCGAGCAAAAACACGTGCGAGAGGATGCATCCCGCAGGCTAGTCCAGCAAAAACATGTGCGAGAGGATGCATCCCGCAGGCTAGTCGAGTAAAAACACGTGCGAGAGGATACATCCCGCAGGCTAGTCGAGCAAAAACACGTGCGAGAGGATGCATCTCGCAGGCTAGTCGAGTAAAAACACGTGCGAGAGGATGCATCCCGCAGGCTGGTCGAGTAAAAACACGTGCGAGAGGATGCATCCCGCAGGCTAGTCCAGTAAAAACACGTGCGAGAGGATGCATCCCGCAGGCTAGTCGAGCAAAAACACGTGCGAGAGGATGCATCCCGCAGGCTAGTCGAGCAAAAACACGTGCGAGAGGATGCATCCCGCAGGCTAGTCGAGTAAAAACACGTGCGAAAGGATGCATCCCGCAGGCTAGTCGAGCACAAACACGTGCGAGGTTTTGTGGGATGCGCATGCGCAGGTTTTGTGGGTTGCGCATGCGCAGATTTTTTGGGATGCGCATGCGCAGGTTTTTTGGGATGCGCATGGCTAGTCGAGCAAAAACACGTGCGAGAGGATGCATCCCGCAGGCTAGTCGAGTAAAAACACGTGCGAGACGATGCATCCCGCAGGCTAGTCGAGTAAAAACACGTGCGAGAGGATGCATCCCGCAGGCTAGTCGAGTAAAAACACATGCGAGAGGATGCATCCCGCAGGCTAGTCGAGTAAAAACACGTGCGAGAGGATGCATCCCGCAGGCTAGTCGAGTAAAAACACGTGCGAGGTTTTGTGGGATGCGCATGCGCAGGTTTTTTGGGATGCGCATGCGCAGGTTTTTTGGGATGCTTATGGCTAGTCGAGCAAAAACACGTGCGAGAGGATGCATCCCGCAGGCTAGCCGAGCAAAAACACGTGCGAGAGGATGCATCCCGCAGGCTAGTCGAGTAAAAACACGTGCGAGGTTTTGTGGGATGCGCATGCGCAGGTTTTTTGGGATGCGCATGCGCAGGTTTTATGGGATGCGCATGGCTAGTCGAGCAAAAACACGTGCGAGAGGATGCATCCCGCAGGCTAGTCGAGTAAAAACACGTGCGACAGGGTGCATCCCGCAGGCTGGTCGAGTAAAAACACGTGCGAGAGGATGCACGCAGGCTAGTCCAGTAAAAACACGTGCGAGAGGATGCATCCCGCAGGCTAGTCGAGTAAAAACACGTGCGAGAGGATGCATCCCGCAGGCTAGTCGAGTAAAAACACGTGCGGGAGGATGCATCTCGCAGGCTAGTCGAGCAAAAACACGTGCGAGAGGATGCATCCCGCAGGCTAGTCGAGTAAAAACACGTACGAGAGGATGCATCCCGCAGGCTAGTCGCGTAAAAACACGTGCGAGGTTTTGTGGGATGCGCATGCGCAGGTTTTGTGGGATGCGCATGCGCAGGTTTTGTGGGATGCGCATGCGCAGGTTTTTTGGGATGCGCATGCGCAGGTTTTTTGGGATGCGCATGGCTAGTCGAGCAAAAACACGTGCGAGAGGATGCATCCCGCAGGCTAGTCGAGCAAAAACACGTGCGAGAGGATGCATCCCGCAGGCTAGTCGAGCAAAAACACGTGCGAGAGGATGCATCCCGCAGGCTAGTCGAGCAAAAACACGTGCGAGAGGATGCATCCCGCAGGCTAGTCGAGTAAAAACACGTGCGAAAGGATGCATCCCGCAGGCTAGTCGAGCACAAACACGTGCGAGGTTTTGTGGGATGCGCATGCGCAGGTTTTGTGGGATGCTCATGCGCAGATTTTTTGGGATGCGCATGCGCAGGTTTTTTGGGATGCGCATGGCTAGTCGAGCAAAAACACGAGCGAGAGGATGCATCCCGCAGGCTAGTCGAGCAAAAACACGTGCGAGAGGATGCATCCCGCAAGCTAGTCGAGTAAAAACACGTGCGAAAGGATGCATCCCGCAGGCTAGTCGAGTAAAAACACATGCGAGAGGATGCATCCCGCAGGCTAGTCGAGTAAAAACACGTGCGAGAGGATGCATCCCGCATGCTAGTCGAGTAAAAACACGTGCGAGGTTTTGTGGGATGCGCATGCGCAGGTTTTTTGGGATGCGCATGCGCAGGTTTTTTGGGATGCTTATGGCTAGTCGAGCAAAAACACGTGCGAGAGGATGCATCCCGCAGGCTAGTCGAGCAAAAACACGTGCGAGAGGATTCATCCCGCAGTCTAGTCGAGTAAAAACACGTGCGAAAGGATGCATCCCGCAGGCTAGTCGAGTAAAAACACATGCGAGAGGATGCATCCCGCAGGATAGTCGAGTAAAAACACGTGCGAGAGGATGCATCCCGCAGGCTAGTCGAGTAAAAACACGTGCGAGGTTTTGTGGGATGCGCATGCGCAGGTTTTTTGGGATGCGCATGCGCAGGTTTTTTGGGATGCGCATGGCTAGTCGAGCAAAAACACGTGCGAGAGGATGCATCCCGCAGGCTAGTCCAGCATAAACACGTGCGAGAGGATGCATCCCGCAGGCTAGTCGAGTAAAAACACGTGCGAGAGGATGCATCCCGCAGGCTAGTCGCGTAAAAACACGTGCGAGGTTTTGTGGGATGCGCATGCGCAGGTTTTGTGGGATGCGCATGCGCAGGTTTTGTGGGATGCGCATGCGCAGGTTTTTTGGGATGCGCATGCGCAGGTTTTTTGGGATGCGCATGGCTAGTCGAGCAAAAACACGTGCGAGAGGATGCATCCCGCAGGCTAGTCGAGCAAAAACACGTGCGAGAGGATGCATCCCGCAGGCTAGTCGAGTAAAAACACGTGCGAGGTTTTGTGTGATGCGCATGCGCAGGTTTTGTGGGATGCGCATGCGCAGGTTTTTTGGGATGCGCATGCGCAGGTTTTTTGGGATGCGCATGGCTAGTCGAGCAAGAACACGTGCGAGAGGATGCATCCCGCAGGGTAGTCGAGTAAAAACACGTGCGAGAGGATGCATCCCGCAGGCTAGTCGAGTAAAAACACGTGCGAGAGGATGCATCCCGCAGGCTAGTCGAGTAAAAACACGTGCGAGAGGATGCATCCCGCAGGCTAGTCGAGTAAAAACACGTGCGAGAGGATACATCCCGCAGGCTAGTCGAGTAAAAACACGTGCGAGAGGATGCATCCCGCAGGCTAGTCGAGTAAAACACGTGCGAGAGGATGCATCCCGCAGGCTAGTCGAGTAAAAACACGTGCGGGAGGATGCATCCCGCAGGCTAGTCGCGTAAAAACACGTGCGAGGTTTTGTGGGATGCGCATGCGCAGGTTTTGTGGGATGCGCATGCGCAGGTTTTGTGGGATGCGCATGCGCAGGTTTTGTGGGATGCGCATGCGCAGGTTTTTTGGAATGCGCATGCGCAGGTTTTTTGGGATGCGCATGGCTAGTCGAGCAAAAACACGTGCGAGAGGATGCATCCCGCAGGCTAGTCGCGTAAAAACACGTGCGAGGTTTTGTGGGATGCGCATGCGCAGGTTTTGTGGGATGCGCATGCGCAGGTTTTGTGGGATGCGCATGCGCAGGTTTTTTGGGATGCGCATGCGCAGGTTTTTTGGGATGCGCATGCGCAGGTTTTTTGGGATGCGCATGGGTAGTCGAGCAAAAACACGTGCGAGAGGATGCATCCCGCAGGCTAGTCCAGCAAAAACACGTGCGAGAGGATACATCCCGCAGGCTAGTCGAGTAAAAACACGTGCGAGAGGATGCATCCCGCAGGCTAGTCGAGTAAAAACACGTGCGAGAGGATGCATCCCGCAGGCTAGTCGAGTAAAAACACGTGCGGGAGGATGCATCCCGCAGGCTAGTCGAGTAAAAACACGTGCGAGAGGATGCATCCCGCAGGCTAGTCGAGTAAAACACGTGCGAGAGGATGCATCCCGCAGGCTAGTCGAGCAAAAACACGTGCGAGAGGATGCATCCCGCAGGCTAGTCGAGCAAAAACACGTGCGAGAGGATGCATCCCGCAGCCTAGCCGAGCAAAAACACGTGCGAGAGGATGCATCTCGCAGGCTAGTCGAGTAAAAACACGTGCGAGAGGATGCATCCCGCAGGCTGGTCGAGTAAAAACACGTGCGAGAGGATGCATCCCGCAGGCTAGTCGAGTAAAAACACGTGCGAGACGATGCATCCCGCAGGCTAGTCGAGTAAAAACACGTGCGAGAGGATGCATCCCGCAGGCTAGTCGAGTAAAAACACGTGCGAGAGGATGCATCCCGCAGGCTAGTCGAGTAAAACACGTGCGAGAGGATGCATCCCGCAGGCTAGTCGAGCAAAAACACGTGCGAGAGGATGCATCCCGCAGGCTAGTCGAGTAAAAACACGTGCGAAAGGATGCATCCCGCAGGCTAGTCGAGCACAAACACGTGCGAGGTTTTGTGGGATGCGCATGCGCAGGTTTTGTGGGATGCTCATGCGCAGATTTTTTGGGATGCGCATGCGCAGGTTTTTTGGGATGCGCATGGCTAGTCGAGCAAAAACACGTGCGAGAGGATGCATCCCGCAGGCTAGTCGAGCAAAAACACGTGCGAGAGGATGCATCCCGCAAGCTAGTCGAGTAAAAACACGTGCGAAAGGATGCATCCCGCAGGCTAGTCGAGTAAAAACACATGCGAGAGGATGCATCCCGCAGGCTAGTCGAGTAAAAACACGTGCGAGAGGATGCATCCCGCATGCTAGTCGAGTAAAAACACGTGCGAGGTTTTGTGGGATGCGCATGCGCAGGTTTTGTGGGATGCGCATGCGCAGGTTTTTTGGGATGCGCATGCGCAGGTTTTTTGGGATGCTTATGGCTAGTCGAGCAAAAACACGTGCGAGAGGATGCATCCCGCAGGCTAGTCGAGCAAAAACACGTGCGAGAGGATGCATCCCGCAGGCTAGTCGAGTAAAAACACGTGCGAAAGGATGCATCCCGCAGGCTAGTCGAGTAAAAACACATGCGAGAGGATGCATCCCGCAGGCTAGTCGAGTAAAAACACGTGCGAGAGGATGCATCCCGCAGGCTAGTCGAGTAAAAACACGTGCGAGGTTTTGTGGGATGCGCATGCGCAGGTTTTTTGGGATGCGCATGCGCAGGTTTTTTGGGATGCGCATGGCTAGTCGAGCAAAAACACGTGCGAGAGGATGCATCCCGCAGGCTAGTCCAGCAAAAACACGTGCGAGAGGATGCATCCCGCAGGCTAGTCGAGTAAAAACACGTGCGAGAGGATGCATCCCGCAGGCTAGTCGCGTAAAAACACGTGCGAGGTTTTGTGGGATGCGCATGCGCAGGTTTTGTGGGATGCGCATGCGCAGGTTTTGTGGGATGCGCATGCGCAGGTTTTTTGGGATGCGCATGCGCAGGTTTTTTGGGATGCGCATGGCTAGTCGAGCAAAAACACGTGCGAGAGGATGCATCCCGCAGGCTAGTCGAGCAAAAACACGTGCGAGAGGATGCATCCCGCAGGCTAGTCGAGTAAAAACACGTGCGAGGTTTTGTGGGATGCGCATGCGCAGGTTTTGTGGGATGCGCATGCGCAGGTTTTTTGGGATGCGCATGCGCAGGTTTTTTGGGATGCGCATGGCTAGTCGAGCAAGAACACGTGCGAGAGGATGCATCCCGCAGGGTAGTCGAGTAAAAACACGTGCGAGAGGATGCATCCCGCAGGCTAGTCGAGTAAAAACACGTGCGAGAGGATGCATCCCGCAGGCTAGTCGAGTAAAAACACGTGCGAGAGGATGCATCCCGCAGGCTAGTCGCGTAAAAACACGTGCGAGGTTTTGTGGGATGCGCATGCGCAGGTTTTGTGGGATGCGCATGCGCAGGTTTTGTGGGATGCGCATGCGCAGGTTTTTTGGAATGCGCATGCGCAGGTTTTTTGGGATGCGCATGGCTAGTCGAGCAAAAACACGTGCGAGAGGATGCATCCCGCAGGCTAGTCGCGTAAAAACACGTGCGAGGTTTTGTGGGATGCGCATGCGCAGGTTTTGTGGGATGCGCATGCGCAGGTTTTGTGGGATGCGCATGCGCAGGTTTTTTGGGATGCGCATGCGCAGGTTTTTTGGGATGCGCATGGGTAGTCGAGCAAAAACACGTGCGAGAGGATGCATCCCGCAGGCTAGTCCAGCAAAAACACGTGCGAGAGGATACATCCCGCAGGCTAGTCGAGTAAAAACACGTGCGAGAGGATGCATCCCGCAGGCTAGTCGAGTAAAAACACGTGCGAGAGGATGCATCCCGCAGGCTAGTCGAGGAAAAACACGTGCGGGAGGATGCATCCCGCAGGCTAGTCGAGTAAAAACACGTGCGAGAGGATGCATCCCGCAGGCTAGTCGAGTAAAACACGTGCGAGAGGATGCATCCCGCAGGCTAGTCGAGCAAAAACACGTGCGAGAGGATGCATCCCGCAGGCTAGTCGAGCAAAAACACGTGCGAGAGGATGCATCCCGCAGCCTAGCCGAGCAAAAACACGTGCGAGAGGATGCATCTCGCAGGCTAGTCGAGTAAAAACACGTGCGAGAGGATGCATCCCGCAGGCTGGTCGAGTAAAAACACGTGCGAGAGGATGCATCCCGCAGGCTAGTCGAGTAAAAACACGTGCGAGACGATGCATCCCGCAGGCTAGTCGAGTAAAAACACGTGCGAGAGGATGCATCCCGCAGGCTAGTCGAGTAAAAACACGTGCGAGAGGATGCATCCCGCAGGCTAGTCGAGTAAAACACGTGCGAGAGGATGCATCCCGCAGGCTAGTCGAGCAAAAACACGTGCGAGAGGATGCATCCCGCAGGCTAGTCGAGTAAAAACACGTGCGAAAGGATGCATCCCGCAGGCTAGTCGAGCACAAACACGTGCGAGGTTTTGTGGGATGCGCATGCGCAGGTTTTGTGGGATGCTCATGCGCAGATTTTTTGGGATGCGCATGCGCAGGTTTTTTGGGATGCGCATGGCTAGTCGAGCAAAAACACGTGCGAGAGGATGCATCCCGCAGGCTAGTCGAGCAAAAACACGTGCGAGAGGATGCATCCCGCAAGCTAGTCGAGTAAAAACACGTGCGAAAGGATGCATCCCGCAGGCTAGTCGAGTAAAAACACATGCGAGAGGATGCATCCCGCAGGCTAGTCGAGTAAAAACACGTGCGAGAGGATGCATCCCGCATGCTAGTCGAGTAAAAACACGTGCGAGGTTTTGTGGGATGCGCATGCGCAGGTTTTGTGGGATGCGCATGCGCAGGTTTTTTGGGATGCGCATGCGCAGGTTTTTTTGGGATGCTTATGGCTAGTCGAGCAAAAACACGTGCGAGAGGATGCATCCCGCAGGCTAGTCGAGCAAAAACACGTGCGAGAGGATGCATCCCGCAGGCTAGTCGAGTAAAAACACGTGCGAAAGGATGCATCCCGCAGGCTAGTCGAGTAAAAACACATGCGAGAGGATGCATCCCGCAGGCTAGTCGAGTAAAAACACGTGCGAGAGGATGCATCCCGCAGGCTAGTCGAGTAAAAACACGTGCGAGGTTTTGTGGGATGCGCATGCGCAGGTTTTTTGGGATGCGCATGCGCAGGTTTTTTGGGATGCGCATGGCTAGTCGAGCAAAAACACGTGCGAGAGGATGCATCCCGCAGGCTAGTCCAGCAAAAACACGTGCGAGAGGATGCATCCCGCAGGCTAGTCGAGTAAAAACACGTGCGAGAGGATGCATCCCGCAGGCTAGTCGCGTAAAAACACGTGCGAGGTTTTGTGGGATGCGCATGCGCAGGTTTTGTGGGATGCGCATGCGCAGGTTTTGTGGGATGCGCATGCGCAGGTTTTTTGGGATGCGCATGCGCAGGTTTTTTGGGATGCGCATGGCTAGTCGAGCAAAAACACGTGCGAGAGGATGCATCCCGCAGGCTAGTCGAGCAAAAACACGTGCGAGAGGATGCATCCCGCAGGCTAGTCGAGTAAAAACACGTGCGAGGTTTTGTGGGATGCGCATGCGCAGGTTTTGTGGGATGCGCATGCGCAGGTTTTTTGGGATGCGCATGCGCAGGTTTTTTGGGATGCGCATGGCTAGTCGAGCAAGAACACGTGCGAGAGGATGCATCCCGCAGGGTAGTCGAGTAAAAACACGTGCGAGAGGATGCATCCCGCAGGCTAGTCGAGTAAAAACACGTGCGAGAGGATGCATCCCGCAGGCTAGTCGAGTAAAAACACGTGCGAGAGGATGCATCCCGCAGGCTAGTCGAGTAAAAACACGTGCGGGAGGATGCATCCCGCAGGCTAGTCGCGTAAAAACACGTGCGAGGTTTTGTGGGATGCGCATGCGCAGGTTTTGTGGGATGCGCATGCGCAGGTTTTGTGGGATGCGCATGCGCAGGTTTTGTGGGATGCGCATGCGCAGGTTTTGTGGGATGCGCATGCGCAGGTTTTTTGGAATGCGCATGCGCAGGTTTTTTGGGATGCGCATGGCTAGTCGAGCAAAAACACGTGCGAGAGGATGCATCCCGCAGGCTAGTCGCGTAAAAACACGTGCGAGGTTTTGTGGGATGCGCATGCGCAGGTTTTGTGGGATGCGCATGCGCAGGTTTTGTGGGATGCGCATGCGCAGGTTTTTTGGGATGCGCATGCGCAGGTTTTTTGGGATGCGCATGGGTAGTCGAGCAAAAACACGTGCGAGAGGATGCATCCCGCAGGCTAGTCCAGCAAAAACACGTGCGAGAGGATGCATCCCGCAGGCTAGTCGAGTAAAAACACGTGCGAGAGGATACATCCCGCAGGCTAGTCGAGTAAAAACACGTGCGAGAGGATGCATCCCGCAGGCTAGTCGAGTAAAAACACGTGCGAGAGGATGCATCCCGCAGGCTAGTCGAGTAAAAACACGTGCGGGAGGATGCATCCCGCAGGCTAGTCGAGTAAAAACACGTGCGAGAGGATGCATCCCGCAGGCTAGTCGAGTAAAACACGTGCGAGAGGATGCATCCCGCAGGCTAGTCGAGCAAAAACACGTGCGAGAGGATGCATCCCGCAGGCTAGTCGAGCAAAAACACGTGCGAGAGGATGCATCCCGCAGCCTAGCCGAGCAAAAACACGTGCGAGAGGATGCATCTCGCAGGCTAGTCGAGTAAAAACACGTGCGAGAGGATGCATCCCGCAGGCTGGTCGAGTAAAAACACGTGCGAGAGGATGCATCCCGCAGGCTAGTCGAGTAAAAACACGTGCGAGACGATGCATCCCGCAGGCTAGTCGAGTAAAAACACGTGCGAGAGGATGCATCCCGCAGGCTAGTCGAGTAAAAACACGTGCGAGAGGATGCATCCCGCAGGCTAGTCGAGTAAAAACACGTGCGAGAGGATGCATCCCGCAGGCTAGTCGAGTAAAAACACGTGCGGGAGGATGCATCCCGCAGGCTAGTCGAGTAAAAACACGTGCGAGAGGATGCATCCCGCAGGCTAGTCGAGTAAAACACGTGCGAGAGGATGCATCCCGCAGGCTAGTCGAGCAAAAACACGTGCGAGAGGATGCATCCCGCAGGCTAGTCGAGCAAAAACACGTGCGAGAGGATGCATCCCGCAGCCTAGCCGAGCAAAAACACGTGCGAGAGGATGCATCTCGCAGGCTAGTCGAGTAAAAACACGTGCGAGAGGATGCATCCCGCAGGCTGGTCGAGTAAAAACACGTGCGAGAGGATGCATCCCGCAGGCTAGTCGAGTAAAAACACGTGCGAGACGATGCATCCCGCAGGCTAGTCGAGTAAAAACACGTGCGAGAGGATGCATCCCGCAGGCTAGTCGAGTAAAAACACGTGCGAGAGGATGCATCCCGCAGGCTAGTCGAGCAAAAACACGTGCGAGAGGATGCATCCCGCAGGCTAGTCGAGCAAAAACACGTGCGAGAGGATGCATCCCGCAGGCTAGTCGAGTAAAAACACGTGCGAAAGGATGCATCCCGCAGGCTACTCGAGCACAAACACGTGCGAGGTTTTGTGGGATGCGCATGCGCAGGTTTTGTGGGTTGCGCATGCGCAGATTTTTTGGGATGCGCATGCGCAGGTTTTTTGGGATGCGCATGGCTAGTCGAGCAAAAACACGTGCGAGAGGATGCATCCCGCAGGCTAGTCGAGCAAAAACACGTGCGAGAGGATGCATCCCGCAGGCTAGTCGAGTAAAAACACGTGCGAGACGATGCATCCCGCAGGCTAGTCGAGTAAAAACACGTGCGAGAGGATGCATCCCGCAGGCTAGTCGAGTAAAAACACATGCGAGAGGATGCATCCCGCAGGCTAGTCGAGTAAAAACACGTGCGAGAGGATGCATCCCGCAGGCTAGTCGAGTAAAAACACGTGCGAGGTTTTGTGGGATGCGCATGCGCAGGTTTTGTGGGATGCGCATGCGCAGGTTTTTTGGGATGCGCATGCGCAGGTTTTTTGGGATGCTTATGGCTAGTCGAGCAAAAACACGTGCGAGAGGATGCATCCCGCAGGCTAGCCGAGCAAAAACACGTGCGAGAGGATGCATCCCGCAGGCTAGTCGAGTAAAAACACGTGCGAGGTTTTGTGGGATGCGCATGCGCAGGTTTTGTGGGATGCGCATGCGCAGGTTTTTTGGGATGCGCATGCGCAGGTTTTATGGGATGCGCATGGCTAGTCGAGCAAAAACACGTGCGAGAGGATGCATCCCGCAGGCTAGTCGAGTAAAAACACGTGCGACAGGGTGCATCCCGCAGGCTGGTCGAGTAAAAACACGTGCGAGAGGATGCACGCAGGCTAGTCCAGTAAAAACACGTGCGAGAGGATGCATCCCGCAGGCTAGTCGAGTAAAAACACGTGCGAGAGGATGCATCCCGCAGGCTAGTCGAGTAAAAACACGTGCGGGAGGATGCATCTCGCAGGCTAGTCGAGCAAAAACACGTGCGAGAGGATGCATCCCGCAGGCTAGTCGAGTAAAAACACGTACGAGAGGATGCATCCCGCAGGCTAGTCGCGTAAAAACACGTGCGAGGTTTTGTGGGATGCGCATGCGCAGGTTTTGTGGGATGCGCATGCGCAGGTTTTGTGGGATGCGCATGCGCAGGTTTTTTGGGATGCGCATGCGCAGGTTTTTTGGGATGCGCATGGCTAGTCGAGCAAAAACACGTGCGAGAGGATGCATCCCGCAGGCTAGTCGAGCAAAAACACGTGCGAGAGGATGCATCCCGCAGGCTAGTCGAGCAAAAACACGTGCGAGAGGATGCATCCCGCAGGCTAGTCGAGCAAAAACACGTGCGAGAGGATGCATCCCGCAGGCTAGTCGAGCAAAAACACGTGCGAGAGGATGCATCCCGCAGGCTAGTCGAGTAAAAACACGTGCGAAAGGATGCATCCCGCAGGCTAGTCGAGCACAAACACGTGCGAGGTTTTGTGGGATGCGCATGCGCAGGTTTTGTGGGATGCGCATGCGCAGGTTTTTTGGGATGCGCATGCGCAGGTTTTTTGGGATGCGCATGGCTAGTCGAGGAAGAACACGTGCGAGAGGATGCATCCCGCAGGGTAGTCGAGTAAAAACACGTGCGAGAGGATGCATCCCGCAGGCTAGTCGAGTAAAAACACGTGCGAGAGGATGCATCCCGCAGGCTAGTCGAGTAAAAACACGTGCGAGAGGATGCATCCCGCAGGCTAGTCGAGTAAAAACACGTGCGGGAGGATGCATCCCGCAGGCTAGTCGCGTAAAAACACGTGCGAGGTTTTGTGGGATGCGCATGCGCAGGTTTTGTGGGATGCGCATGCGCAGGTTTTGTGGGATGCGCATGCGCAGGTTTTTTGGGATGCGCATGCGCAGGTTTTTTGGGATGCGCATGGGTAGTCGAGCAAAAACACGTGCGAGAGGATGCATCCCGCAGGCTAGTCCAGCAAAAACACGTGCGAGAGGATGCATCCCGCAGGCTAGTCGAGTAAAAACACGTGCGAGAGGATACATCCCGCAGGCTAGTCGAGTAAAAACACGTGCGAGAGGATGCATCCCGCAGGCTAGTCGAGTAAAAACACGTGCGAGAGGATGCATCCCGCAGGCTAGTCGAGTAAAAACACGTGCGGGAGGATGCATCCCGCAGGCTAGTCGAGTAAAAACACGTGCGAGAGGATGCATCCCGCAGGCTAGTCGAGTAAAACACGTGCGAGAGGATGCATCCCGCAGGCTAGTCGAGCAAAAACACGTGCGAGAGGATGCATCCCGCAGGCTAGTCGAGCAAAAACACGTGCGAGAGGATGCATCCCGCAGCCTAGCCGAGCAAAAACACGTGCGAGAGGATGCATCTCGCAGGCTAGTCGAGTAAAAACACGTGCGAGAGGATGCATCCCGCAGGCTGGTCGAGTAAAAACACGTGCGAGAGGATGCATCCCGCAGGCTAGTCGAGTAAAAACACGTGCGAGACGATGCATCCCGCAGGCTAGTCGAGTAAAAACACGTGCGAGAGGATGCATCCCGCAGGCTAGTCGAGTAAAAACACGTGCGAGAGGATGCATCCCGCAGGCTAGTCGAGTAAAACACGTGCGAGAGGATGCATCCCGCAGGCTAGTCGAGCAAAAACACTTGCGAGAGGATGCATCCCGCAGGCTAGTCGAGCAAAAACACGTGCGAGAGGATGCATCCCGCAGCCTAGTCGAGCAAAAACACGTGCGAGAGGATGCATCTCGCAGGCTAGTCGAGCAAAAACACGTGCGAGAGGATGCATCCCGCAGGCTGGTCGAGTAAAAACACGTGCGAGAGGATGCATCCCGCAGGCTAGTCCAGTAAAAACACGTGCGAGAGGATGCATCCCGCAGGCTAGTCGAGTAAAAACACGTGCGAGAGGATGCATCCCGCTGGCTAGTCGAGTAAAAACACGTGCGGGAGGATGCATCTCGCAGGCTAGTCGAGCATAAACACGTGCGAGAGGATGCATCCCGCAGGCTAGTCGAGTAAAAACACGTGCGAGAGGATGCATCCCGCAGGCTAGTCGCGTAAAAACACGTGCGAGGTTTTGTGGGATGCGCATGCGCAGGTTTTGTGGGATGCGCATGCGCAGGTTTTGTGGGATGCGCATGCGCAGGTTTTTTGGGATGCGCATGCGCAGGTTTTTTGGGATGCGCATGGCTAGTCGAGCAAAAACACGTGCGGGAGGATGCATCCCGCAGGCTAGTCGAGTAAAAACACATGCGAGAGGATGCATCCCGCAGGCTAGTCGAGTAAAAACACGTGCGAGAGGATGCATCCCGCAGGCTAGTCGAGTAAAAACACGTGCGAGGTTTTGTGGGATGCGCATGCGCAGGTTTTGTGGGATGCGCATGCGCAGGTTTTTTGGGATGCTTATGGCTAGTCGAGCAAAAACACGTGCGAGAGGATGCATCCCGCAGGCTAGTCCAGCAAAAACACGTGCGAGAGGATGCATCCCGCAGGCTAGTCGAGTAAAAACACGTGCGAGAGGATACATCCCGCAGGCTAGTCGAGCAAAAACACGTGCGAGAGGATGCATCTCGCAGGCTAGTCGAGTAAAAACACGTGCGAGAGGATGCATCCCGCAGGCTGGTCGAGTAAAAACACGTGCGAGAGGATGCATCCCGCAGGCTAGTCCAGTAAAAACACGTGCGAGAGGATGCATCCCGCAGGCTAGTCGAGTAAAAACACGTGCGAAAGGATGCATCCCGCAGGCTAGTCGAGCACAAACACGTGCGAGGTTTTGTGGGATGCGCATGCGCAGGTTTTGTGGGATGCTCATGCGCAGATTTTTTGGGATGCGCATGCGCAGGTTTTTTGGGATGCGCATGGCTAGTCGAGCAAAAACACGTGCGAGAGGATGCATCCCGCAGGCTAGTCGAGCAAAAACACGTGCGAGAGGATGCATCCCGCAAGCTAGTCGAGTAAAAACACGTGCGAAAGGATGCATCCCGCAGGCTAGTCGAGTAAAAACACATGCGAGAGGATGCATCCCGCAGGCTAGTCGAGTAAAAACACGTGCGAGAGGATGCATCCCGCATGCTAGTCGAGTAAAAACACGTGCGAGGTTTTGTGGGATGCGCATGCGCAGGTTTTGTGGGATGCGCATGCGCAGGTTTTTTGGGATGCGCATGCGCAGGTTTTTTGGGATGCTTATGGCTAGTCGAGCAAAAACACGTGCGAGAGGATGCATCCCGCAGGCTAGTCGAGCAAAAACACGTGCGAGAGGATGCATCCCGCAGGCTAGTCGAGTAAAAACACGTGCGAAAGGATGCATCCCGCAGGCTAGTCGAGTAAAAACACATGCGAGAGGATGCATCCCGCAGGCTAGTCGAGTAAAAACACGTGCGAGAGGATGCATCCCGCAGGCTAGTCGAGTAAAAACACGTGCGAGGTTTTGTGGGATGCGCATGCGCAGGTTTTTTGGGATGCGCATGCGCAGGTTTTTTGGGATGCGCATGGCTAGTCGAGCAAAAACACGTGCGAGAGGATGCATCCCGCAGGCTAGTCCAGCAAAAACACGTGCGAGAGGATGCATCCCGCAGGCTAGTCGAGTAAAAACACGTGCGAGAGGATGCATCCCGCAGGCTAGTCGCGTAAAAACACGTGCGAGGTTTTGTGGGATGCGCATGCGCAGGTTTTGTGGGATGCGCATGCGCAGGTTTTGTGGGATGCGCATGCGCAGGTTTTTTGGGATGCGCATGCGCAGGTTTTTTGGGATGCGCATGGCTAGTCGAGCAAAAACACGTGCGAGAGGATGCATCCCGCAGGCTAGTCGAGCAAAAACACGTGGGAGAGGATGCATCCCGCAGGCTAGTCGAGTAAAAACACGTGCGAGGTTTTGTGGGATGCGCATGCGCAGGTTTTGTGGGATGCGCATGCGCAGGTTTTTTGGGATGCGCATGCGCAGGTTTTTTGGGATGCGCATGGCTAGTCGAGCAAGAACACGTGCGAGAGGATGCATCCCGCAGGGTAGTCGAGTAAAAACACGTGCGAGAGGATGCATCCCGCAGGCTAGTCGAGTAAAAACACGTGCGAGAGGATGCATCCCGCAGGCTAGTCGAGTAAAAACACGTGCGAGAGGATGCATCCCGCAGGCTAGTCGAGTAAAAACACGTGCGGGAGGATGCATCCCGCAGGCTAGTCGCGTAAAAACACGTGCGAGGTTTTGTGGGATGCGCATGCGCAGGTTTTGTGGGATGCGCATGCGCAGGTTTTGTGGGATGCGCATGCGCAGGTTTTGTGGGATGCGCATGCGCAGGTTTTTTGGAATGCGCATGCGCAGGTTTTTTGGGATGCGCATGGCTAGTCGAGCAAAAACACGTGCGAGAGGATGCATCCCGCAGGCTAGTCGCGTAAAAACACGTGCGAGGTTTTGTGGGATGCGCATGCGCAGGTTTTGTGGGATGCGCATGCGCAGGTTTTGTGGGATGCGCATGCGCAGGTTTTTTGGGATGCGCATGCGCAGGTTTTTTGGGATGCGCATGGGTAGTCGAGCAAAAACACGTGCGAGAGGATGCATCCCGCAGGCTAGTCCAGCAAAAACACGTGCGAGAGGATGCATCCCGCAGGCTAGTCGAGTAAAAACACGTGCGAGAGGATACATCCCGCAGGCTAGTCGAGTAAAAACACGTGCGAGAGGATGCATCCCGCAGGCTAGTCGAGTAAAAACACGTGCGAGAGGATGCATCCCGCAGGCTAGTCGAGTAAAAACACGTGCGGGAGGATGCATCCCGCAGGCTAGTCGAGTAAAAACACGTGCGAGAGGATGCATCCCGCAGGCTAGTCGAGTAAAACACGTGCGAGAGGATGCATCCCGCAGGCTAGTCGAGCAAAAACACGTGCGAGAGGATGCATCCCGCAGGCTAGTCGAGCAAAAACACGTGCGAGAGGATGCATCCCGCAGCCTAGCCGAGCAAAAACACGTGCGAGAGGATGCATCTCGCAGGCTAGTCGAGTAAAAACACGTGCGAGAGGATGCATCCCGCAGGCTGGTCGAGTAAAAACACGTGCGAGAGGATGCATCCCGCAGGCTAGTCGAGTAAAAACACGTGCGAGACGATGCATCCCGCAGGCTAGTCGAGTAAAAACACGTGCGAGAGGATGCATCCCGCAGGCTAGTCGAGTAAAAACACGTGCGAGAGGATGCATCCCGCAGGCTAGTCGAGTAAAACACGTGCGAGAGGATGCATCCCGCAGGCTAGTCGAGCAAAAACACTTGCGAGAGGATGCATCCCGCAGGCTAGTCGAGCAAAAACACGTGCGAGAGGATGCATCCCGCAGCCTAGTCGAGCAAAAACACGTGCGAGAGGATGCATCTCGCAGGCTAGTCGAGCAAAAACACGTGCGAGAGGATGCATCCCGCAGGCTGGTCGAGTAAAAACACGTGCGAGAGGATGCATCCCGCAGGCTAGTCCAGTAAAAACACGTGCGAGAGGATGCATCCCGCAGGCTAGTCGAGTAAAAACACGTGCGAGAGGATGCATCCCGCTGGCTAGTCGAGTAAAAACACGTGCGGGAGGATGCATCTCGCAGGCTAGTCGAGCATAAACACGTGCGAGAGGATGCATCCCGCAGGCTAGTCGAGTAAAAACACGTGCGAGAGGATGCATCCCGCAGGCTAGTCGCGTAAAAACACGTGCGAGGTTTTGTGGGATGCGCATGCGCAGGTTTTGTGGGATGCGCATGCGCAGGTTTTGTGGGATGCGCATGCGCAGGTTTTTTGGGATGCGCATGCGCAGGTTTTTTGGGATGCGCATGGCTAGTCGAGCAAAAACACGTGCGGGAGGATGCATCCCGCAGGCTAGTCGAGTAAAAACACATGCGAGAGGATGCATCCCGCAGGCTAGTCGAGTAAAAACACGTGCGAGAGGATGCATCCCGCAGGCTAGTCGAGTAAAAACACGTGCGAGGTTTTGTGGGATGCGCATGCGCAGGTTTTGTGGGATGCGCATGCGCAGGTTTTTTGGGATGCTTATGGCTAGTCGAGCAAAAACACGTGCGAGAGGATGCATCCCGCAGGCTAGTCCAGCAAAAACACGTGCGAGAGGATGCATCCCGCAGGCTAGTCGAGTAAAAACACGTGCGAGAGGATACATCCCGCAGGCTAGTCGAGCAAAAACACGTGCGAGAGGATGCATCTCGCAGGCTAGTCGAGTAAAAACACGTGCGAGAGGATGCATCCCGCAGGCTGGTCGAGTAAAAACACGTGCGAGAGGATGCATCCCGCAGGCTAGTCCAGTAAAAACACGTGCGAGAGGATGCATCCGCAGGCTAGTCGAGCAAAAACACGTGCGAGAGGATGCATCCCGCAGGCTAGTCGAGCAAAAACACGTGCGAGAGGATGCATCCCGCAGGCTAGTCGAGTAAAAACACGTGCGAAAGGATGCATCCCGCAGGCTAGTCGAGCACAAACACGTGCGAGGTTTTGTGGGATGCGCATGCGCAGGTTTTGTGGGTTGCGCATGCGCAGATTTTTTGGGATGCGCATGCGCAGGTTTTTTGGGATGCGCATGGCTAGTCGAGCAAAAACACGTGCGAGAGGATGCATCCCGCAGGCTAGTCGAGCAAAAACACGTGCGAGAGGATGCATCCCGCAGGCTAGTCGAGTAAAAACACGTGCGAGACGATGCATCCCGCAGGCTAGTCGAGTAAAAACACGTGCGAGAGGATGCATCCCGCAGGCTAGTCGAGTAAAAACACATGCGAGAGGATGCATCCCGCAGGCTAGTCGAGTAAAAACACGTGCGAGAGGATGCATCCCGCAGGCTAGTCGAGTAAAAACACGTGCGAGGTTTTGTGGGATGCGCATGCGCAGGTTTTGTGGGATGCGCATGCGCAGGTTTTTTGGGATGCGCATGCGCAGGTTTTTTGGGATGCTTATGGCTAGTCGAGCAAAAACACGTGCGAGAGGATGCATCCCGCAGGCTAGCCGAGCAAAAACACGTGCGAGAGGATGCATCCCGCAGGCTAGTCGAGTAAAAACACGTGCGAGGTTTTGTGGGATGCGCATGCGCAGGTTTTGTGGGATGCGCATGCGCAGGTTTTTTGGGATGCGCATGCGCAGGTTTTATGGGATGCGCATGGCTAGTCGAGCAAAAACACGTGCGAGAGGATGCATCCCGCAGGCTAGTCGAGTAAAAACACGTGCGACAGGGTGCATCCCGCAGGCTGGTCGAGTAAAAACACGTGCGAGAGGATGCACGCAGGCTAGTCCAGTAAAAACACGTGCGAGAGGATGCATCCCGCAGGCTAGTCGAGTAAAAACACGTGCGAGAGGATGCATCCCGCAGGCTAGTCGAGTAAAAACACGTGCGGGAGGATGCATCTCGCAGGCTAGTCGAGCAAAAACACGTGCGAGAGGATGCATCCCGCAGGCTAGTCGAGTAAAAACACGTACGAGAGGATGCATCCCGCAGGCTAGTCGCGTAAAAACACGTGCGAGGTTTTGTGGGATGCGCATGCGCAGGTTTTGTGGGATGCGCATGCGCAGGTTTTGTGGGATGCGCATGCGCAGGTTTTTTGGGATGCGCATGCGCAGGTTTTTTGGGATGCGCATGGCTAGTCGAGCAAAAACACGTGCGAGAGGATGCATCCCGCAGGCTAGTCGAGCAAAAACACGTGCGAGAGGATGCATCCCGCAGGCTAGTCGAGCAAAAACACGTGCGAGAGGATGCATCCCGCAGGCTAGTCGAGCAAAAACACGTGCGAGAGGATGCATCCCGCAGGCTAGTCGAGCAAAAACACGTGCGAGAGGATGCATCCCGCAGGCTAGTCGAGTAAAAACACGTGCGAAAGGATGCATCCCGCAGGCTAGTCGAGCACAAACACGTGCGAGGTTTTGTGGGATGCGCATGCGCAGGTTTTGTGGGATGCTCATGCGCAGATTTTTTGGGATGCGCATGCGCAGGTTTTTTGGGATGCGCATGGCTAGTCGAGCAAAAACACGTGCGAGAGGATGCATCCCGCAGGCTAGTCGAGCAAAAACACGTGCGAGAGGATGCATCCCGCAAGCTAGTCGAGTAAAAACACGTGCGAAAGGATGCATCCCGCAGGCTAGTCGAGTAAAAACACATGCGAGAGGATGCATCCCGCAGGCTAGTCGAGTAAAAACACGTGCGAGAGGATGCATCCCGCATGCTAGTCGAGTAAAAACACGTGCGAGGTTTTGTGGGATGCGCATGCGCAGGTTTTGTGGGATGCGCATGCGCAGGTTTTGTGGGATGCGCATGCGCAGGTTTTTTGGGATGCGCATGCGCAGGTTTTTTGGGATGCGCATGGCTAGTCGAGCAAAAACACGTGCGAGAGGATGCATCCCGCAGGCTAGTCGAGCAAAAACACGTGCGAGAGGATGCATCCCGCAGGCTAGTCGAGTAAAAACACGTGCGAGGTTTTGTGGGATGCGCATGCGCAGGTTTTTTGGGATGCGCATGCGCAGGTTTTTTGGGATGCGCATGGCTAGTCGAGCAAGAACACGTGCGAGAGGATGCATCCCGCAGGGTAGTCGAGTAAAAACACGTGCGAGAGGATGCATCCCGCAGGCTAGTCGAGTAAAAACACGTGCGAGAGGATGCATCCCGCAGGCTAGTCGAGCAAAAACACGTGCGAGAGGATGCATCCCGCAGGCTAGTCGAGTAAAAACACGTGCGAGGTTTTGTGGGATGCGCATGCGCAGGTTTTTTGGGATGCGCATGCGCAGGTTTTTTGGGATGCTTATGGCTAGTCGAGCAAAAACACGTGCGAGAGGATGCATCCCGCAGGCTAGTGGAGCAAAAACACGTGCGAGAGGATGCATCCCGCAGGCTAGTCGAGTAAAAACACGTGCGAAAGGATGCATCCCGCAGGCTAGTCGAGTAAAAACACGTGCGAGGTTTTGTGGGATGCGCATGCGCAGGTTTTTTGGGATGCGCATGCGCAGGTTTTTTGGGATGCGCATGGGTAGTCGAGCAAAAACACGTGCGAGAGGATGCATCCCGCAGGCTAGTCCAGCAAAAACACGTGCGAGAGGATGCATCCCGCAGGCTAGTCGAGTAAAAACACGTGCGAGAGGATGCATCCCGCAGGCTAGTCGCGTAAAAACACGTGCGAGGTTTTGTGGGATGCGCATGCGCAGGTTTTGTGGGATGCGCATGCGCAGGTTTTGTGGGATGCGCATGCGCAGGTTTTTTGGGATGCGCATGCGCAGGTTTTTTGGGATGCGCATGGCTAGTCGAGCAAAAACACGTGCGAGAGGATGCATCCCGCAGGCTAGTCGAGCAAAAACACGTGCGAGAGGATGCATCCCGCAGGCTAGTCGAGTAAAAACACGTGCGAGGTTTTGTGGGATGCGCATGCGCAGGTTTTTTGGGATGCGCATGCGCAGGTTTTTTGGGATGCGCATGGCTAGTCGAGCAAGAACACGTGCGAGAGGATGCATCCCGCAGGGTAGTCGAGTAAAAACACGTGCGAGAGGATGCATCCCGCAGGCTAGTCGAGTAAAAACACGTGCGAGAGGATGCATCCCGCAGGCTAGTCGAGTAAAAACACGTGCGAGAGGATGCATCCCGCAGGCTAGTCGAGTAAAAACACGTGCGAGAGGATACATCCCGCAGGCTAGTCGAGTAAAAACACGTGCGAGAGGATGCATCCCGCAGGCTAGTCGAGTAAAAACACGTGCGAGAGGATGCATCCCGCAGGCTAGTCGAGTAAAAACACGTGCGGGAGGATGCATCCCGCAGGCTAGTCGCGTAAAAACACGTGCTAGGTTTTGTGGGATGCGCATGCGCAGGTTTTGTGGGATGCGCATGCGCAGGTTTTGTGGGATGCGCATGCGCAGGTTTTGTGGGATGCGCATGCGCAGGTTTTTTGGAATGCGCATGCGCAGGTTTTTTGGGATGCGCATGGCTAGTCGAGCAAAAACACGTGCGAGAGGATGCATCCCGCAGGCTAGTCGCGTAAAAACACGTGCGAGGTTTTGTGGGATGCGCATGCGCAGGTTTTGTGGGATGCGCATGCGCAGGTTTTGTGGGATGCGCATGCGCAGGTTTTTTGGGATGCGCATGCGCAGGTTTTTTGGGATGCGCATGGGTAGTCGAGCAAAAACACGTGCGAGAGGATGCATCCCGCAGGCTAGTCCAGCAAAAACACGTGCGAGAGGATGCATCCCGCAGGCTAGTCGAGTAAAAACACGTGCGAGAGGATACATCCCGCAGGCTAGTCGAGTAAAAACACGTGCGAGAGGATGCATCCCGCAGGCTAGTCGAGTAAAAACACGTGCGAGAGGATGCATCCCGCAGGCTAGTCGAGTAAAAACACGTGCGGGAGGATGCATCCCGCAGGCTAGTCGAGTAAAAACACGTGCGAGAGGATGCATCCCGCAGGCTAGTCGAGTAAAACACGTGCGGGAGGATGCATCCCGCAGGCTAGTCGAGCAAAAACACGTGCGAGAGGATGCATCCCGCAGGCTAGTCGAGCAAAAACACGTGCGAGAGGATGCATCCCGCAGCCTAGCCGAGCAAAAACACGTGCGAGAGGATGCATCCCGCAGGCTAGTCGAGCAAAAACACGTGCGAGAGGATGCATCCCGCAGGCTAGTCGAGTAAAAACACGTGCGAAAGGATGCATCCCGCAGGCTAGTCGAGCACAAACACGTGCGAGGTTTTGTGGGATGCGCATGCGCAGGTTTTGTGGGATGCTCATGCGCAGATTTTTTGGGATGCGCATGCGCAGGTTTTTTGGGATGCGCATGGCTAGTCGAGCAAAAACACGTGCGAGAGGATGCATCCCGCAGGCTAGTCGAGCAAAAACACGTGCGAGAGGATGCATCCCGCAAGCTAGTCGAGTAAAAACACGTGCGAAAGGATGCATCCCGCAGGCTAGTCGAGTAAAAACACATGCGAGAGGATGCATCCCGCAGGCTAGTCGAGTAAAAACACGTGCGAGAGGATGCATCCCGCATGCTAGTCGAGTAAAAACACGTGCGAGGTTTTGTGGGATGCGCATGCGCAGGTTTTGTGGGATGCGCATGCGCAGGTTTTTTGGGATGCGCATGCTCAGGTTTTTTGGGATGCTTATGGCTAGTCGAGCAAAAACACATGCGAGAGGATGCATCCCGCAGGCTAGTCGAGCAAAAACACGTGCGAGAGGATGCATCCCGCAGGCTAGTCGAGTAAAAACACGTGCGAAAGGATGCATCCCGCAGGCTAGTCGAGTAAAAACACATGCGAGAGGATGCATCCCGCAGGCTAGTCGAGTAAAAACACGTGCGAGAGGATGCATCCCGCAGGCTAGTCGAGTAAAAACACGTGCGAGGTTTTGTGGGATGCGCATGCGCAGGTTTTTTGGGATGCGCATGCGCAGGTTTTTTGGGATGCGCATGGCTAGTCGAGCAAAAACACGTGCGAGAGGATGCATCCCGCAGGCTAGTCGAGTAAAAACACGTGCGAAAGGATGCATCCCGCAGGCTAGTCGAGTAAAAACACATGCGAGAGGATGCATCCCGCAGGCTAGTCGAGTAAAAACACGTGCGAGAGGATGCATCCCGCAGGCTAGTCGAGTAAAAACACGTGCGAGAGGATGCATCCCGCAGGCTAGTCGAGTAAAAACACGTGCGAGGTTTTGTGGGATGCGCATGCGCAGGTTTTGTGGGATGCGCATGCGCAGGTTTTTTGGGATGCGCATGCGCAGGTTTTTTGGGATGCGCATGGCTAGTCGAGCAAAAACACGTGCGAGAGGATGCATCCCGCAGGCTAGTCGAGTAAAAACACGTGCGAGGTTTTGTGGGATGCGCATGCGCAGGTTTTGTGGGATGCGCATGCGCAGGTTTTTTGGGATGCGTATGCGCAGGTTTTTTGGGATGCGCATGGCTAGTCGAGCAAGAACACGTGCGAGAGGATGCATCCCGCAGGGTAGTCGAGTAAAAACACGTGCGAGAGGATGCATCCCGCAGGCTAGTCGAGTAAAAACACGTGCGAGAGGATGCATCCCGCAGGCTAGTCGAGTAAAAACACGTGCGAGGTTTTGTGGGATGCGCATGCGCAGGTTTTGTGGGATGCGCATGCGCAGGTTTTTTGGGATGCGCATGCGCAGGTTTTTTGGGATGCGCATGGCTAGTCGAGCAAGAACACGTGCGAGAGGATGCATCCCGCAGGGTAGTCGAGTAAAAACACGTGCGAGGTTTTGTGGGATGCGCATGCGCAGGTTTTGTGGGATGCGCATGCGCAGGTTTTGTGGGATGCGCATGCGCAGGTTTTTTGGGATGCGCATGCGCAGGTTTTTTGGGATGCGCATGGGTAGTCGAGCAAAAACACGTGCGAGAGGATGCATCCCGCAGGCTAGTCCAGCAAAAACACGTGCGAGAGGATGCATCCCGCAGGCTAGTCGAGTAAAAACACGTGCGAGAGGATACATCCCGCAGGCTAGTCGAGTAAAAACACGTGCGAGAGGATGCATCCCGCAGGCTAGTCGAGTAAAAACACGTGCGAGAGGATGCATCCCGCAGGCTAGTCGAGTAAAAACACGTGCGGGAGGATGCATCCCGCAGGCTAGTCGAGTAAAAACACGTGCGAGAGGATGCATCCCGCAGGCTAGTCGAGTAAAACACGTGCGAGAGGATGCATCCCGCAGGCTAGTCGAGCAAAAACACGTGCGAGAGGATGCATCCCGCAGGCTAGTCGAGCAAAAACACGTGCGAGAGGATGCATCCCGCAGCCTAGCCGAGCAAAAACACGTGCGAGAGGATGCATCCCGCAGGCTAGTCCAGCAAAAACACGTGCGAGAGGATGCATCCCGCAGGCTAGTCGAGTAAAAACACGTGCGAGAGGATACATCCCGCAGGCTAGTCAAGTAAAAACACGTGCGAGAGGATGCATCCCGCAGGCTAGTCGAGTAAAAACACGTGCGAGAGGATGCATCCCGCAGGCTAGTCGAGTAAAAACACGTGCGGGAGGATGCATCCCGCAGGCTAGTCGAGTAAAAACACGTGCGAGAGGATGCATCCCGCAGGCTAGTCGAGTAAAACACGTGCGAGAGGATGCATCCCGCAGGCTAGTCGAGCAAAAACACGTGCGAGAGGATGCATCCCGCAGGCTAGTCGAGCAAAAACACGTGCGAGAGGATGCATCCCGCAGCCTAGCCGAGCAAAAACACGTGCGAGAGGATGCATCTCGCAGGCTAGTCGAGTAAAAACACGTGCGAGAGGATGCATCCCGCAGGCTGGTCGAGTAAAAACACGTGCGAGAGGATGCATCCCGCAGGCTAGTCGAGTAAAAACACGTGCGAGACGATGCATCCCGCAGGCTAGTCGAGTAAAACACGTGCGAGAGGATGCATCCCGCAGGCTAGTCGAGCAAAAACACGTGCGAGAGGATGCATCCCGCAGGCTAGTCGAGTAAAAACACGTGCGAAAGGATGCATCCCGCAGGCTAGTCGAGCACAAACACGTGCGAGGTTTTGTGGGATGCGCATGCGCAGGTTTTGTGGGATGCTCATGCGCAGATTTTTTGGGATGCGCATGCGCCGGTTTTTTGGGATGCGCATGGCTAGTCGAGCAAAAACACGTGCGAGAGGATGCATCCCGCAGGCTAGTCGAGCAAAAACACGTGCGAGAGGATGCATCCCGCAAGCTAGTCGAGTAAAAACACGTGCGAAAGGATGCATCCCGCAGGCTAGTCGAGTAAAAACACATGCGAGAGGATGCATCCCGCAGGCTAGTCGAGTAAAAACACGTGCGAGAGGATGCATCCCGCATGCTAGTCGAGTAAAAACACGTGCGAGGTTTTGTGGGATGCGCATGCGCAGGTTTTGTGGGATGCGCATGCGCAGGTTTTTTGGGATGCGCATGCTCAGGTTTTTTGGGATGCTTATGGCTAGTCGAGCAAAAACACATGCGAGAGGATGCATCCCGCAGGCTAGTCGAGCAAAAACACGTGCGAGAGGATGCATCCCGCAGGCTAGTCGAGTAAAAACACGTGCGAAAGGATGCATCCCGCAGGCTAGTCGAGTAAAAACACATGCGAGAGGATGCATCCCGCAGGCTAGTCGAGTAAAAACACGTGCGAGAGGATGCATCCCGCAGGCTAGTCGAGTAAAAACACGTGCGAGGTTTTGTGGGATGCGCATGCGCAGGTTTTTTGGGATGCGCATGCGCAGGTTTTTTGGGATGCGCATGGCTAGTCGAGCAAAAACACGTGCGAGAGGATGCATCCCGCAGGCTAGTCGAGTAAAAACACGTGCGAAAGGATGCATCCCGCAGGCTAGTCGAGTAAAAACACATGCGAGAGGATGCATCCCGCAGGCTAGTCGAGCAAAAACACGTGCGAGAGGATGCATCCCGCAGGCTAGTCGAGCAAAAACACGTGCGAGAGGATGCATCCCGCAGGCTAGTCGAGTAAAAACACGTGCGAAAGGATGCATCCCGCAGGCTAGTCGAGCACAAACACGTGCGAGGTTTTGTGGGATGCGCATGCGCAGGTTTTGTGGGATGCTCATGCGCAGATTTTTTGGGATGCGCATGCGCAGGTTTTTTGGGATGCGCATGGCTAGTCGAGCAAAAACACGTGCGAGAGGATGCATCCCGCAGGCTAGTCGAGCAAAAACACGTGCGAGAGGATGCATCCCGCAAGCTAGTCGAGTAAAAACACGTGCGAAAGGATGCATCCCGCAGGCTAGTCGAGTAAAAACACATGCGAGAGGATGCATCCCGCAGGCTAGTCGAGTAAAAACACGTGCGAGAGGATGCATCCCGCATGCTAGTCGAGTAAAAACACGTGCGAGGTTTTGTGGGATGCGCATGCGCAGGTTTTGTGGGATGCGCATGCGCAGGTTTTTTGGGATGCGCATGCGCAGGTTTTTTGGGATGCTTATGGCTAGTCGAGCAAAAACACGTGCGAGAGGATGCATCCCGCAGGCTAGTCGAGCAAAAACACGTGCGAGAGGATGCATCCCGCAGGCTAGTCGAGTAAAAACACGTGCGAAAGGATGCATCCCGCAGGCTAGTCGAGTAAAAACACGTGCGAGGTTTTGTGGGATGCGCATGCGCAGGTTTTTTGGGATGCGCATGCGCAGGTTTTTTGGGATGCGCATGGGTAGTCGAGCAAAAACACGTGCGAGAGGATGCATCCCGCAGGCTAGTCCAGCAAAAACACGTGCGAGAGGATGCATCCCGCAGGCTAGTCGAGTAAAAACACGTGCGAGAGGATGCATCCCGCAGGCTAGTCGCGTAAAAACACGTGCGAGGTTTTGTGGGATGCGCATGCGCAGGTTTTGTGGGATGCGCATGCGCAGGTTTTGTGGGATGCGCATGCGCAGGTTTTTTGGGATGCGCATGCGCAGGTTTTTTGGGATGCGCATGGCTAGTCGAGCAAAAACACGTGCGAGAGGATGCATCCCGCAGGCTAGTCGAGCAAAAACACGTGCGAGAGGATGCATCCCGCAGGCTAGTCGAGTAAAAACACGTGCGAGGTTTTGTGGGATGCGCATGCGCAGGTTTTTTGGGATGCGCATGCGCAGGTTTTTTGGGATGCGCATGGCTAGTCGAGCAAGAACACGTGCGAGAGGATGCATCCCGCAGGGTAGTCGAGTAAAAACACGTGCGAGAGGATGCATCCCGCAGGCTAGTCGAGTAAAAACACGTGCGAGAGGATGCATCCCGCAGGCTAGTCGAGTAAAAACACGTGCGAGAGGATGCATCCCGCAGGCTAGTCGAGTAAAAACACGTGCGAGAGGATACATCCCGCAGGCTAGTCGAGTAAAAACACGTGCGAGAGGATGCATCCCGCAGGCTAGTCGAGTAAAAACACGTGCGAGAGGATGCATCCCGCAGGCTAGTCGAGTAAAAACACGTGCGGGAGGATGCATCCCGCAGGCTAGTCGCGTAAAAACACGTGCGAGGTTTTGTGGGATGCGCATGCGCAGGTTTTGTGGGATGCGCATGCGCAGGTTTTGTGGGATGCGCATGCGCAGGTTTTTTGGAATGCGCATGCGCAGGTTTTTTGGGATGCGCATGGCTAGTCGAGCAAAAACACGTGCGAGAGGATGCATCCCGCAGGCTAGTCGCGTAAAAACACGTGCGAGGTTTTGTGGGATGCGCATGCGCAGGTTTTGTGGGATGCGCATGCGCAGGTTTTGTGGGATGCGCATGCGCAGGTTTTTTGGGATGCGCATGCGCAGGTTTTTTGGGATGCGCATGGGTAGTCGAGCAAAAACACGTGCGAGAGGATGCATCCCGCAGGCTAGTCCAGCAAAAACACGTGCGAGAGGATGCATCCCGCAGGCTAGTCGAGTAAAAACACGTGCGAGAGGATGCATCCCGCAGGCTAGTCGAGTAAAAACACGTGCGAGACGATGCATCCCGCAGGCTAGTCGAGTAAAAACACGTGCGAAAGGATGCATCCCGCAGGCTAGTCGAGCACAAACACGTGCGAGGTTTTGTGGGATGCGCATGCGCAGGTTTTGTGGGATGCTCATGCGCAGGTTTTGTGGGATGCGCATGCGCAGGTTTTGTGGGATGCGCATGCGCAGGTTTTTTGGGATGCGCATGCGCAGGTTTTTTGGGATGCGCATGGCTAGTCGAGCAAAAACACGTGCGAGAGGATGCATCCCGCAGGCTAGTCGAGCAAAAACACGTGCGAGAGGATGCATCCCGCAGGCTAGTCGAGTAAAAACACGTGCGAGGTTTTGTGGGATGCGCATGCGCAGGTTTTTTGGGATGCGCATGCGCAGGTTTTTTGGGATGCGCATGGCTAGTCGAGCAAGAACACGTGCGAGAGGATGCATCCCGCAGGGTAGTCGAGTAAAAACACGTGCGAGAGGATGCATCCCGCAGGCTAGTCGAGTAAAAACACGTGCGAGAGGATGCATCCCGCAGGCTAGTCGAGTAAAAACACGTGCGAGAGGATGCATCCCGCAGGCTAGTCGAGTAAAAACACGTGCGAGAGGATACATCCCGCAGGCTAGTCGAGTAAAAACACGTGCGAGAGGATGCATCCCGCAGGCTAGTCGAGTAAAAACACGTGCGAGAGGATGCATCCCGCAGGCTAGTCGAGTAAAAACACGTGCGGGAGGATGCATCCCGCAGGCTAGTCGCGTAAAAACACGTGCGAGGTTTTGTGGGATGCGCATGCGCAGGTTTTGTGGGATGCGCATGCGCAGGTTTTGTGGGATGCGCATGCGCAGGTTTTTTGGGATGCGCATGCGCAGGTTTTTTGGGATGCGCATGGGTAGTCGAGCAAAAACACGTGCGAGAGGATGCATCCCGCAGGCTAGTCGAGTAAAAACACGTGCGAGAGGATGCATCCCGCAGCCTAGCCGAGCAAAAACACGTGCGAGAGGATGCATCTCGCAGGCTAGTCGAGTAAAAACACGTGCGAGAGGATGCATCCCGCAGGCTGGTCGAGTAAAAACACGTGCGAGAGGATGCATCCCGCAGGCTAGTCGAGTAAAAACACGTGCGAGACGATGCATCCCGCAGGCTAGTCGAGTAAAACACGTGCGAGAGGATGCATCCCGCAGGCTAGTCGAGCAAAAACACGTGCGAGAGGATGCATCCCGCAGGCTAGTCGAGTAAAAACACGTGCGAAAGGATGCATCCCGCAGGCTAGTCGAGCAAAAACACGTGCGAGGTTTTGTGGGATCCGCATGCGCAGGTTTTGTGGGATGCTCATGCGCAGATTTTTTGGGATGCGCATGCGCAGGTTTTTTGGGATGCGCATGGCTAGTCGAGCAAAAACACGTGCGAGAGGATGCATCCCGCAGGCTAGTCGAGCAAAAACACGTGCGAGAGGATGCATCCCGCAAGCTAGTCGAGTAAAAACACGTGCGAAAGGATGCATCCCGCAGGCTAGTCGAGTAAAAACACATGCGAGAGGATGCATCCCGCAGGCTAGTCGAGTAAAAACACGTGCGAGAGGATGCATCCCGCATGCTAGTCGAGTAAAAACACGTGCGAGGTTTTGTGGGATGCGCATGCGCAGGTTTTGTGGGATGCGCATGCGCAGGTTTTTTGGGATGCGCATGCTCAGGTTTTTTGGGATGCTTATGGCTAGTCGAGCAAAAACACATGCGAGAGGATGCATCCCGCAGGCTAGTCGAGCAAAAACACGTGCGAGAGGATGCATCCCGCAGGCTAGTCGAGTAAAAACACGTGCGAAAGGATGCATCCCGCAGGCTAGTCGAGTAAAAACACATGCGAGAGGATGCATCCCGCAGGCTAGTCGAGTAAAAACACGTGCGAGAGGATGCATCCCGCAGGCTAGTCGAGTAAAAACACGTGCGAGGTTTTGTGGGATGCGCATGCGCAGGTTTTTTGGGATGCGCATGCGCAGGTTTTTTGGGATGCGCATGGCTAGTCGAGCAAAAACACGTGCGAGAGGATGCATCCCGCAGGCTAGTCGAGTAAAAACACGTGCGAAAGGATGCATCCCGCAGGCTAGTCGAGTAAAAACACATGCGAGAGGATGTATCCCGCAGGCTAGTCGAGCAAAAACACGTGCGAGAGGATGCATCCCGCAGGCTAGTCGAGCAAAAACACGTGCGAGAGGATGCATCCCGCAGGCTAGTCGAGTAAAAACACGTGCGAAAGGATGCATCCCGCAGGCTAGTCGAGCACAAACACGTGCGAGGTTTTGTGGGATGCGCATGCGCAGGTTTTGTGGGATGCTCATGCGCAGATTTTTTGGGATGCGCATGCGCAGGTTTTTTGGGATGCGCATGGCTAGTCGAGCAAAAACACGTGCGAGAGGATGCATCCCGCAGGCTAGTCGAGCAAAAACACGTGCGAGAGGATGCATCCCGCAAGCTAGTCGAGTAAAAACACGTGCGAAAGGATGCATCCCGCAGGCTAGTCGAGTAAAAACACATGCGAGAGGATGCATCCCGCAGGCTAGTCGAGTAAAAACACGTGCGAGAGGATGCATCCCGCAGGCTAGTCGAGCAAAAACACGTGCGAGAGGATGCATCCCGCAGGCTAGTCGAGTAAAAACACGTGCGAAAGGATGCATCACGCAGGCTAGTCGAGTAAAAACACGTGCGAGGTTTTGTGGGATGCGCATGCGCAGGTTTTTTGGGATGCGCATGCGCAGGTTTTTTGGGATGCGCATGGGTAGTCGAGCAAAAACACGTGCGAGAGGATGCATCCCGCAGGCTAGTCCAGCAAAAACACGTGCGAGAGGATGCATCCCGCAGGCTAGTCGAGTAAAAACACGTGCGAGAGGATGCATCCCGCAGGCTAGTCGCGTAAAAACACGTGCGAGGTTTTGTGGGATGCGCATGCGCAGGTTTTGTGGGATGCGCATGCGCAGGTTTTGTGGGATGCGCATGCGCAGGTTTTTTGGGATGCGCATGCGCAGGTTTTTTGGGATGCGCATGGCTAGTCGAGCAAAAACACGTGCGAGAGGATGCATCCCGCAGGCTAGTCGAGTAAAAACACGTGCGAGGTTTTGTGGGATGCGCATGCGCAGGTTTTTTGGGATGCGCATGCGCAGGTTTTTTGGGATGCGCATGGCTAGTCGAGCAAGAACACGTGCGAGAGGATGCATCCCGCAGGGTAGTCGAGTAAAAACACGTGCGAGAGGATGCATCCCGCAGGCTAGTCGAGTAAAAACACGTGCGAGAGGATGCATCCCGCAGGCTAGTCGAGTAAAAACACGTGCGAGAGGATGCATCCCGCAGGCTAGTCGAGTAAAAACACGTGCGAGAGGATACATCCCGCAGGCTAGTCGAGTAAAAACACGTGCGAGAGGATGCATCCCGCAGGCTAGTCGAGTAAAAACACGTGCGAGAGGATGCATCCCGCAGGCTAGTCGAGTAAAAACACGTGCGGGAGGATGCATCCCGCAGGCTAGTCCAGCAAAAACACGTGCGAGAGGATGCATCCCGCAGGATAGTCGAGTAAAAACACGTGCGAGAGGATGCATCCCGCAGGCTAGTCGAGTAAAAACACGTGCGAGACGATGCATCCCGCAGGCTAGTCGAGTAAAAACACGTGCGAAAGGATGCATCCCGCAGGCTAGTCCAGCAAAAACACGTGCGAGAGGATGCATCCCGCAGGCTAGTCGAGCAAAAACACGTGCGAGAGGATGCATCCCGCAAGCTAGTCGAGTAAAAACACGTGCGAAAGGATGCATCCCGCAGGCTAGTCGAGTAAAAACACATGCGAGAGGATGCATCCCGCAGGCTAGTCGAGTAAAAACACGTGCGAGAGGATGCATCCCGCATGCTAGTCGAGTAAAAACACGTGCGAGGTTTTGTGGGATGCGCATGCGCAGGTTTTGTGGGATGCGCATGCGCAGGTTTTTTGGGATGCGCATGCGCAGGTTTTTTGGGATGCTTATGGCTAGTCGAGCAAAAACACATGCGAGAGGATGCATCCCGCAGGCTAGTCGAGCAAAAACACGTGCGAGAGGATGCATCCCGCAGGCTAGTCGAGTAAAAACACGTGCGAAAGGATGCATCCCGCAGGCTAGTCGAGTAAAAACACATGCGAGAGGATGCATCCCGCAGGCTAGTCGAGTAAAAACACGTGCGAGAGGATGCATCCCGCAGGCTAGTCGAGTAAAAACACGTGCGAGGTTTTGTGGGATGCGCATGCGCAGGTTTTTTGGGATGCGCATGCGCAGGTTTTTTGGGATGCGCATGGCTAGTCGAGCAAAAACACGTGCGAGAGGATGCATCCCGCAGGCTAGTCCAGCAAAAACACGTGCGAGAGGATGCATCCCGCAGGCTAGTCGAGTAAAAACACGTGCGAGAGGATGCATCCCGCAGGCTAGTCGCGTAAAAACACGTGCGAGGTTTTGTGGGATGCGCATGCGCAGGTTTTGTGGGATGCGCATGCGCAGGTTTTTTGGGATGCGCATGCGCAGGTTTTTTGGGATGCGCATGGCTAGTCGAGCAAGAACACGTGCGAGAGGATGCATCCCGCAGGGTAGTCGAGTAAAAACACGTGCGAGAGGATGCATCCCGCAGGCTAGTCGAGTAAAAACACGTGCGAGAGGATGCATCCCGCAGGCTAGTCGAGTAAAAACACGTGCGAGGTTTTGTGGGATGCGCATGCGCAGGTTTTGTGGGATGCGCATGCGCAGGTTTTTTGGGATGCGCATGCGCAGGTTTTTTGGGATGCGCATGGCTAGTCGAGCAAGAACACGTGCGAGAGGATGCATCCCGCAGGGTAGTCGAGTAAAAACACGTGCGAGGTTTTGTGGGATGCGCATGCGCAGGTTTTGTGGGATGCGCATGCGCAGGTTTTGTGGGATGCGCATGCGCAGGTTTTTTGGGATGCGCATGCGCAGGTTTTTTGGGATGCGCATGGGTAGTCGAGCAAAAACACGTGCGAGAGGATGCATCCCGCAGGCTAGTCCAGCAAAAACACGTGCGAGAGGATGCATCCCGCAGGCTAGTCGAGTAAAAACACGTGCGAGAGGATACATCCCGCAGGCTAGTCGAGTAAAAACACGTGCGAGAGGATGCATCCCGCAGGCTAGTCGAGTAAAAACACGTGCGAGAGGATGCATCCCGCAGGCTAGTCGAGTAAAAACACGTGCGGGAGGATGCATCCCGCAGGCTAGTCGAGTAAAAACACGTGCGAGAGGATGCATCCCGCAGGCTAGTCGAGTAAAACACGTGCGAGAGGATGCATCCCGCAGGCTAGTCGAGCAAAAACACGTGCGAGAGGATGCATCCCGCAGGCTAGTCGAGCAAAAACACGTGCGAGAGGATGCATCCCGCAGCCTAGCCGAGCAAAAACACGTGCGAGAGGATGCATCTCGCAGGCTAGTCGAGTAAAAACACGTGCGAGAGGATGCATCCCGCAGGCTGGTCGAGTAAAAACACGTGCGAGAGGATGCATCCCGCAGGCTAGTCGAGTAAAAACACGTGCGAGACGATGCATCCCGCAGGCTAGTCGAGTAAAAACACGTGCGAGAGGATGCATCCCGCAGGCTAGTCGAGTAAAAACACGTGCGAGAGGATGCATCCCGCAGGCTAGTCGAGCAAAAACACGTGCGAGAGGATGCATCCCGCAGCCTAGTCGAGCAAAAACACGTGCGAGAGGATGCATCTCGCAGGCTAGTCGAGCAAAAACACGTGCGAGAGGATGCATCCCGCAGGCTGGTCGAGTAAAAACACGTGCGAGAGGATGCATCCCGCAGGCTAGTCCAGTAAAAACACGTGCGAGAGGATGCATCCCGCAGGCTAGTCGAGTACAAACACGTGCGAGAGGATGCATCCCGCTGGCTAGTCGAGTAAAAACACGTGCGGGAGGATGCATCTCGCAGGCTAGTCGAGCAAAAACACGTGCGAGAGGATGCATCCCGCAGGCTAGTCGAGTAAAAACACGTGCGAGAGGATGCATCCCGCAGGCTAGTCGCGTAAAAACACGTGCGAGGTTTTGTGGGATGCGCATGCGCAGGTTTTGTGGGATGCGCATGCGCATTTTTTTTGGGATGCGCATGCGCAGGTTTTTTGGGATGCGCATGGCTAGTCGAGCAAAAACACGTGCGAGAGGATGCATCCCGCAGGGTAGTCGAGTAAAAACACGTGCGAGAGGATGCATCCCGCAGGCTAGTCGAGTAAAAACACGTGCGAGAGGATGCATCCCGCAGGCTAGTCGAGCAAAAACACGTGCGAGAGGATGCATCCCGCAGGCTAGTCGAGCAAAAACACGTGCGAGAGGATGCATCCCGCAGGCTAGTCGAGCAAAAACACGTGCGAGAGGATGCATCCCGCAGGCTAGTCGAGTAAAAACACGTGCGAAAGGATGCATCCCGCAGGCTAGTCGAGCACAAACACGTGCGAGGTTTTGTGGGATGCGCATGCGCAGATTTTTTGGGATGCGCATGCGCTGGTTTTTTGGGATGCGCATGGCTAGTCGAGCAAAAACACGTGCGAGAGGATGCATCCCGCAGGCTAGTCGAGCAAAAACACGTGCGAGAGGATGCATCCCGCAGGCTAGTCGAGTAAAAACACGTGCGAAAGGATGCATCCCGCAGGCTAGTCGAGTAAAAACACATGCGAGAGGATGCATCCCGCAGGCTAGTCGAGTAAAAACATGTGCGAGAGGATGCATCCCGCAGGCTAGTCGAGTAAAAACACGTGCGAGGTTTTGTGGGATGGGCATGCGCAGGTTTTGTGGGATGCGCATGCGCAGGTTTTTTGGGATGCTTATGGCTAGTCGAGCAAAAACACGTGCGAGAGGATGCATCCCGCAGGCTAGTCGAGCAAAAACACGTGCGAGAGGATGCATCCCGCAGGCTAGTCGAGTAAAAACACGTGCGAAAGGATGCATCCCGCAGGCTAGTCGAGTAAAAACACATGCGAGAGGATGCATCCCGCAGGCTAGTCGAGTAAAAACACGTGCGAGAGGATGCATCCCGCAGGCTAGTCGAGTAAAAACACGTGCGAGAGGATGCATCCCGCAGGCTAGTCGCGTAAAAACACGTGCGGGAGGAAGCATCCCGCAGGCTAGTCGAGCAAAAACACGTGCGAGAGGATGCATCCCGCAGCCTAGTCGAGCAAAAACACGTGCGAGAGTATGCATCCCGCAGGCTAGTCCAGTAAAAACACGTGCGAGAGGATGCATCCCGCAGGCTAGTCGAGTAAAAACACGTGCGAGAGGATGCATCCCGCAGGCTAGTCGAGTAAAACACGTGCGAGAGGATGTGTCACGTCCGTCACTGTGTTTTTGTTACAGGTACCAAGAGAGAGAAAAGAGAACAGTGACAGACGGACGGTTGAGATATTATGATTAAAATGAGGAGTGGTCTTTCGTGCCGAGACAGCCGCGGGCTGTCATATGCACTAGGACAACCGATATTGCTATGGATGCAGTCAAGAAAAGAACGTCCGACGCGGTTACAAGGAGTGTCCCGACAAGAATCGCGCGCGAGAGGATGCAACGAGAACGGTGAGTTTACAGGATTCAACAATTATACAAGATATTATACGACTCACCGCAATGTTGTATTAACGCCTAATAATATTGTTGCAGCAGGAACTGGCGGTACTGACAGTAGGTGTCGTACATCGGATCTTCT
Organism: Lasioglossum baleicum; assembly: GCF_051020765.1. Taxonomy (NCBI): domain Eukaryota; kingdom Metazoa; phylum Arthropoda; class Insecta; order Hymenoptera; family Halictidae; genus Lasioglossum; species Lasioglossum baleicum. Next base: position 248,642 of record NW_027469209.1, on the reverse strand, counting down.
ATACAGATGTCCTCGAGGTGGGGAAGATCTGGCAAAGTTGCTGCTGCTCGGTTCGGGACGACGTTAGTGGCCTTGGATGCTGGCCGCAAGACGACACGTTGATGAGCTGGCAGAGGAACGTCACGGATGATTCGGCAACGGACCCTGGGAACGATGATCGTGTCTCGGCTGTCGTCGTCGTCGGCTATGTCGATCACCTCTGGACAATCGACCGGATGCAGAACTGGCGTCGGAGCTCGCGAGAGGTCCGCGTGGTTGACCTCTTTAGGAAGGCTGCAAGGGCAACCGTGTACAGAAACGTAATCGGACGCGTCACACGGAATGTGCTCGGTGGTTCCCAGAAGTTCTGTCCACTCGGTAGTGGCAATGATTTGATCGAGCACCGCTTTATTTCTCAACGCGCGTCTCAATTTAGCAAGTTGATACTTGCGTCCCGCTCGACGTGGGCGTCGCATGGGTAAGGAATAGTAATGACGGAATATTAATAAGATAATGAAAATGAACTTCCATTTGTTGTTAACCTTTTAGGTAGTTAACTCGCTTCACGTCTATAGTGGCGGCTCAGCGTTTCCACTGCGCTCTTTAGACCAATTCTAGACGTGGCACGAGAACTTCTCTATGACTCGCTTCAAATTCCTTATTGGCGGCTCAGCGTTTCCACTGCGCACTTTAGACCAAGTCCGGATATGTCACGAGTATAATACATTCAATGTAAGAACTGAACTGGAAGATAGTGTTGAACTAACACAAGAATAACACGATCGAAGCACTGGTATAATAATGATATATTGAGTAAGAACTGGTAAGTACACTGGTATACAATATGTAAGTAATATTATAATAGGAGTAGTAATTGGATTAATGAATAATGGATATTGTAATATGTTATAGGAATAACGTATGAGAATTAGGACTTGAGTTGAGTTGAGTTAGAGTTGGAATTGGAATTGGAATTAGGAGTGAAGGATCGACACACTTCACTTTCGCGGAGCTAGACTGAACACGTCTGCTCTTGAAGTGGGAAGAAGCCGGACTGACTCTGAGGCCAGGTAGGCACGTCTGTGCGAGTCGCTGGCTGAAGGCGGACTGATGCAAGCGCCTGCTCTGCCTTGCCTCCTTCGTTCGGAGTGGGGATAGCTGACGCTGCAGTCTCTTTGTTCTTCAGTCGTCGGAGTGGGAGAACCGCTGACGCAGCAGCGTCTTCGCTCCCGGGGACTGCACGTGCATTTCTGCTGACGCTGCAGTCTCGTGGCTGTCCTATTGCCCTCTACGAGCGTGGGACTGCTGATGCAGCAGTCTTTGGACTTCTCGACGTTTCTAGAAGCTTCTAGATGCTTCTAGAGTGATGCAATACTTTGTTGCATTATGTGTCGTGGTGATGGGTTGAAACTGAGGTAAGGTGTTGATCAAGGAGAAGTTATGGTGATGGGTAGAGACGGAGATAAGGATTAGAACAATAGAATAATGAGATCTTAATGCTATGCTCTTATGTCTAGGGGTCGGTGTGTGGATCTTATGCAGATCAGACCTTGTATACATAGTGTGTGTACAAGGCCAACGTCGTACATCGGACGACGTAACACCTCCCAACGCGGAAAAGAAATTTCTTACAAGGAAGAAATTTCTCGCTCAACACTCGATATCACACTCAATCATGCGACGCATCGTCCGGGGGTACTCCGCGCAGGGAGCACAGTTCTCGGCGAGTATTTCCTATATTTGTACGAAACACTGGTCGCACTGAAATGTTGTCGGTGTCGGCACGTGGGGCTGGGGCTGGTTTTATGCAAATTATTTCGCTTTGTTCATTTTGCATAGTTGGGTTTTGGGTGGGTGGGGAATCACTGGTGTCACTGTCACTTTTGTCTTTTCTTATCTGCGTCCAGATGAGTGTCACGTTTCGCTGACGCGGGGTTTGCGTTGGATTATTCGGCGCACGCTTGAGTTTGTTTGCATGTACAATCTTAAAATGGTTCCCTACTTTAATTTTTACATTGTTTGAGTCTAAGATGTCGCAGATTTCATTTGGACCCGTATATTGCGCATCGAATTTGCCCTTGCAGGGTTCTTTGAGTAGGAATACTTGTTCTATATCTTCCGGTGGTCGAAGGAGATTTTGCCGATGCTGGGCTTCGAATTTCGCTCGCTTATTCTCATAGGGGTATCCTTTATCGCGAGGGTACTCGGATTTACATTTCTTTCTTGCTGACGCGTATTTCGCTGTAGCGCAGAGATTAATTTTATCGTATTCGTTTCGCTTCGCATGGCAACGTGCAGATGGAAGTTGAAAGGAATCGAGTTTCTGTGGATCATCAAAGATATGATTTCGAAGTAAGTTATGAAGTTCTTTTACTTTGGAGGCTTTGATATCCTTCTCTGGTTTAGAACTGTCGCTGGATTTATTGTGCAATATAGAACAGACCTGCTTATATATGGGTCTTGAAGATCTTTGATTGTCGTAGGAATGGAGTTGGTCTTGGAATTGATCGGGCTGGTTACCGGAGTTAGAATAAGGATCGGGCTGGTTACCGGAGTTAGTATGAGAATCGGGCTGGTTACCGGAGTTAGTATAAGAATCGGGCTGGTTACCGGAGTTAGTATAATAATCGGGCTGGTTACCGGAGTTAGTATAAGAATCGGCCTGGTTACCGGAGTTAGAAATGTCGGGATGGTTACCGAATACGTCGGGATGATACCCGGAAGTAGAATGGTCGGGATGGTTACCGAATACGTCGGGATGGTTCCCGGAATTAGAAAGGTCGGGATGGTTACCGAATACGTCGGGATGATACCCGGAAGTAGAATGGTCGGGATGGTTACCGAATACGTCGGGATGGTACCCGGAATTAGTAAGGTCGGGATGGTTACCGAATACGTCGGGATGATACCCGGAATTAGAAAAGTCGGAAGAGTACGACTCGATTTCTTCCATCTCCAATGGGGGCAATCGAAATGAAACTCTTTCCGACGAGGTGTTAAAACACCGGAGGCTCGCTTTGCCTTTACGATTGGTGACAACGCAGTCACCCAGGAATACATCCGGCGCTACATTAACACGGCGGATATATCCCTGTTTGGGTCCTTCGACGTCGACCGCTATGCACGCAACGGTACGAGGTTCGAGGACGAATTCTTCGGATTTCGGAGGAGTCTTTGTTCGGACTCGATCCTCACGCTCCACGATCCGACTTCTCGCAGTGTACTCCGATATCTCTCGAGTCTCCTTCGATTCCGGCCGGCTTTTCACGGCGTTTTTCTCTAGGGAGCACTCGATCGAATCCCGAGGAGGCATTGAAATAACCTCCGTCACCGGAGCTCTGCAAGGTCTGACCGCGGGTGCACGAGGATTTGAGGAAGACACTCGAACGTTCCTTGCCGAATGTTCCTCACGCTCGACGGCTGGAGTTTTAACGAGATCGTTGGTCATAGACGAAGGCATTGAAATAACCTCTGCTGCCAATTTATCGCGAGGCTCAGCCGTGGGCGCGCAAGGGTTCGAGAAGGGAACCCGAATGTTTCCTATCGTAATGTATTCATTCGCAAAGGAGATCTCGGCTCCTGTTCTGAAGAAGGGAGAACCGAGGATTCCGTCGATGTTAATTGGGAAGTTTTCTTCCAAGACATGAAATTCGATAGGGTTTTGACCCTGTAAGTGTATTTTAATTTGACCGAGAGTTGGAATGGATCCCTCGGTTATTCCTTGGACTTCTATAGTGTTCGTATGATCTATAGGTAGATTTGGTTCTAGACTTGACGCACGAATTAAATTGATCTCCGAACCCGTGTCCAACAAAAATTCACACTTCTTTTGTAATTGGGGGGCGGAGATTTTTACGCGCGGGATTGGTGAGTCTGCAGCAAGATTTACTGCTGAGACGAATCGTCGGACTGGTCGTTCGTCCGGATAGCTGTTTGGGTGCGGGCTGTAGTTTGAGTTGAAGATGCGGCCTCCCGCCTTGGGTTGGCTTCGGTCGGGAGGCCGGACTCGTTTCCCGACCTCCTATTATTATTAAAAGCGCGCTTACGGCACTCGTGAATATCGTGCCCGGGGACTTTGCAATAGTTGCAAAATATGTTAGGGCTTGAGGGGCGATCTGTGCGACCATCGCGGTACGTGTTTTGGTCGCGAGGATTATTTTCCCATCGCCGTTGCGGCGTCGGGGAGCGATAAGAGTCCCGGTTTGAGTTTCTCGAGGACTGCTGAGACGAGTCCGGTCTGTTATCGCGGCGTTCTTGAGTTCGCTCTGGAATGTCACGAGCGGACTCGTACGTGGAACGCTGGCGATACGGCCGGTTATCAGAGAAGCTGACTCGTTTTTCTTCGCGGATCAGTTCTCGTCGACGAGTCTGGTCTGACTCATACTGCCTGTAAGCAGAGATGGCTGCTTCGAAAACAGTGGCAGGATTTCGCGAAGGGCAATGAAGCACTTCGGCACGCAGCTGAGGAAGGAGACCTCGTAGAAAACAATCTACTACGAAGCGATCTAGTTCTTCGTAATCAAGGCCAATATCTGTGGCATCTTGAATCGCGGTTCGAAGGTCTTTAACGCGATTGATGAAGTCTAGGATGTGCTCGTTTGGAGCTTGGAGTACACTCGCGAGATCGCCACGGTACTGGTCAACGAATTTGTATGGGCCCAGTACTGTTCGTAATTTCTCGCATAGTGCAGAAATTGTGAATATGTGCTGGCCTTCTATAGCGGCATAAGCACGATCGTGGAGTTTATTGCAGAGCAATTTTGTGAGGGCACGCTCTGCAGTGGCCGGTACGGTGTCACGCGCGCGTTTGCATGCGCGTATGAATTGTAGGACGGAAGACGAAGTTCCGTCGAATCTAGGGACAAGCTCGGCGGCTTGTTTTAGAGCGAAATTGCCAGTAGGTTCATACTGTGGGATTTCGCGTGGCTCTGGCGGTGAAGGTTCCCGCATATTAGAGACGTTACTAGGGCCTGGTGTAGGCGATTGTTGACGTAGGCTTTGACTCGTGATTTGGATGTTATGAAGCTCTTTTCGTATTTCATCGAGCATATTCTTTTGGTTTTGTGCGTCTTCTTCATATTTGAGACGCAATTTGGCAATAAAATCAGTTTCCTCTTTGAGATATTGCTCTCTACGGGCGAGGTCTTGCGCATAAAGGAGTAGCTCTTCCTCGGTCATTGGGGGAAGGTCTGCGTTAGGATCTGCTTGGAGATCCCTTTGAGATCGCGTGATTGGGCGAGACATTTTGAAAGATATGAATGGGATTTAGAAATGTGAATTTCGCACTGACACGCGTCGGCTTATTAATGCAAATATCGGCGACCACTTCGATGTCCTACCGACTGCGCCAAATTTGTCACGTCCGTCACTGTGTTTTTGTTACAGGTACCAAGAGAGAGAAAAGAGAACAGTGACAGACGGACGGTTGAGATATTATGATTAAAATGAGGAGTGGTCTTTCGTGCCGAGACAGCCGCGGGCTGTCATATGCACTAGGACAACCGATATTGCTATGGATGCAGTCAAGAAAAGAACGTCCGACGCGGTTACAAGGAGTGTCCCGACAAGAATCGCGCGCGAGAGGATGCAACGAGAACGGTGAGTTTACAGGATTCAACAATTATACAAGATATTATACGACTCACCGCAATGTTGTATTAACGCCTAATAATATTGTTGCAGCAGGAACTGGCGGTACTGACAGTAGGTGTCGTACATCGGATCTTCTATACAGATGTCCTCGAGGTGGGGAAGATCTGGCAAAGTTGCTGCTGCTCGGTTCGGGACGACGTTAGTGGCCTTGGATGCTGGCCGCAAGACGACACGTTGATGAGCTGGCAGAGGAACGTCACGGATGATTCGGCAACGGACCCTGGGAACGATGATCGTGTCTCGGCTGTCGTCGTCGTCGGCTATGTCGATCACCTCTGGACAATCGACCGGATGCAGAACTGGCGTCGGAGCTCGCGAGAGGTCCGCGTGGTTGACCTCTTTAGGAAGGCTGCAAGGGCAACCGTGTACAGAAACGTAATCGGACGCGTCACACGGAATGTGCTCGGTGGTTCCCAGAAGTTCTGTCCACTCGGTAGTGGCAATGATTTGATCGAGCACCGCTTTATTTCTCAACGCGCGTCTCAATTTAGCAAGTTGATACTTGCGTCCCGCTCGACGTGGGCGTCGCATGGGTAAGGAATAGTAATGACGGAATATTAATAAGATAATGAAAATGAACTTCCATTTGTTGTTAACCTTTTAGGTAGTTAACTCGCTTCACGTCTATAGTGGCGGCTCAGCGTTTCCACTGCGCTCTTTAGACCAATTCTAGACGTGGCACGAGAACTTCTCTATGACTCGCTTCAAATTCCTTATTGGCGGCTCAGCGTTTCCACTGCGCACTTTAGACCAAGTCCGGATATGTCACGAGTATAATACATTCAATGTAAGAACTGAACTGGAAGATAGTGTTGAACTAACACAAGAATAACACGATCGAAGCACTGGTATAATAATGATATATTGAGTAAGAACTGGTAAGTACACTGGTATACAATATGTAAGTAATATTATAATAGGAGTAGTAATTGGATTAATGAATAATGGATATTGTAATATGTTATAGGAATAACGTATGAGAATTAGGACTTGAGTTGAGTTGAGTTAGAGTTGGAATTGGAATTGGAATTAGGAGTGAAGGATCGACACACTTCACTTTCGCGGAGCTAGACTGAACACGTCTGCTCTTGAAGTGGGAAGAAGCCGGACTGACTCTGAGGCCAGGTAGGCACGTCTGTGCGAGTCGCTGGCTGAAGGCGGACTGATGCAAGCGCCTGCTCTGCCTTGCCTCCTTCGTTCGGAGTGGGGATAGCTGACGCTGCAGTCTCTTTGTTCTTCAGTCGTCGGAGTGGGAGAACCGCTGACGCAGCAGCGTCTTCGCTCCCGGGGACTGCACGTGCATTTCTGCTGACGCTGCAGTCTCGTGGCTGTCCTATTGCCCTCTACGAGCGTGGGACTGCTGATGCAGCAGTCTTTGGACTTCTCGACGTTTCTAGAAGCTTCTAGATGCTTCTAGAGTGATGCAATACTTTGTTGCATTATGTGTCGTGGTGATGGGTTGAAACTGAGGTAAGGTGTTGATCAAGGAGAAGTTATGGTGATGGGTAGAGACGGAGATAAGGATTAGAACAATAGAATAATGAGATCTTAATGCTATGCTCTTATGTCTAGGGGTCGGTGTGTGGATCTTATGCAGATCAGACCTTGTATACATAGTGTGTGTACAAGGCCAACGTCGTACATCGGACGACGTAACAGATGCATCCCGCAGGCTAGTCGAGTAAAAACACGTGCGGGAGGATGCATCCCGCAGGCTAGTCGAGCAAAAACACGTGCGAGAGGATGCATCCCGCAGCCTAGTCGAGCAAAAGCACTTGCGAGAGGATGTGTTACGTCGTCCGATATACGACGTTAGCCTTGTACACACACTATGTATACAAGGTCTGATCTGCATAAGATCCATACACCGTCCCCTAGACATAAGAGCATAATATTAAGATCTCATATATTCTATTGTTCTAATCCTTATCTCCGTCTCTATCCATCACCATAACTTCACCTTGATCAACACCTTACCTCAGTTTCAACCCATCACCACGACACATAATGCAATAAAGTATTGCATCACTCTGGAAGCATCTAGAAGCTTCTAGAAACGTCGAGAAGTCCAAAGACTGCTGCATCAGCAGTCCCACGCTCGTAGAGGGCAATAGGACAGCCACGAGACTGCAGCGTCAGCAGTAATGCACGTGCAGTCCCCGGGAGCAAAGACGCTGCTGCGTCAGCGGTTCTCCCACTCCGACGACTGAAGAACAAAGAGACTGCAGCGTCAGCTATCCCCACTCCGAACGAAGGAGGCAAGGCAGAGCAGGCGCTTGCATCAGTCCGCCTTCAGCCAGCGACTCGCACAGACGTGCCTACCTGGCCTCAGCCGCCAGTCCGGCTTCTTCCGACTTCAAGAGCAGACGTGTTCAGTCTAGCTCCGCGATAGTGAAGTGTGTCGATCCTTCACTCCTAATTCCAATTCCAATTCCAACTCTAACTCAACTCAACTCAAGTCCTAATTCTCATACATTATTCCTATAACATATTACAATATCCATTATTCATTAATCCAATTACTACTCCTATTATAATACTACTTACATATTGTATACCAGTGTACTTACCAGTTCTTATTTAATATATCGTTGTTATACCAGTGCTTCGATCTTGTTATTCTTGTGTTAGTTCAACACCATCTTCCAATTCAGTTCTTGCATCGAATATATTAAACTCGTGACATATCCGGACTTGGTCTAAAGTGCGCAGTGGAAACGCTGAGCCGCCAATAAGGAATTTGAAGCGAGTCATAGAGAAGTTCTCGTGCCACGTCTAGAATTGGTCTAAAGTGCGCAGTGGAAACGCTGAGCCGCCACTATAGACGTGAAGCGAGTTAACTATGTTACGTCACGCCCCACGTCCTAGGCAAAGAAGATGACCCCAGGAGGCGGCACGTGGAATTGAAGAGGAAACGGTCTTTTACGCCAAGACAGCCAGACGGGCAGTCATATGCGCTAGGACACCGATAGTCATTTGAGACCGACACCCGCTAGCAGTCAACGCGGATGGCGATACTTCTACGCTGACGCAACGAACGCGGTGAGTTGACATGGAACAAAAGGGGTTACAAAAGATACGAATTCTCACCGGTTAGTTGTTGTATCTTAGTAGTACTGTTGAAGGAGCTGAGCTCGTCGGTCAGCATGGGTCTGGTATAACGGGTCGTCCAGACAGATCTCATCGAGATGAGGAAGGTTTGGCAGCTGTCTCGCTGGGGTACGCACGACAATGCGTCTGTTGGACGGTAGGTACTCGTCCTTGATGATCCTACAGCGAACGTGCGGCAAGATTATGGTGCTCCTGCTGTCATCGTCATCAGAGCTGGTGACGAGATCAATGACCTCGTAACGAACGGCAGGCGGGTTGTTGTTGTCACTGGACAGGTTTATGGTATTCCTGACGTCGTCGTCGTCGTCAGAGATGTCAACGAGATCGGCTATCTCGTAGCGACCAGCAGACGGTTTGGTGACAGGTGAAGAACGCGAGAGGTCCGCGTGGTCGACCTCTGTGTTCGGAATCGGACGGCACGGACAACCGTATACCGATACGTAATCTGACGCGTCGCACTCGATATTCTCGGTCGTTCCGAGAAGTTCAGTCCAATCAGTCGAACTTAAGACGCGGTTTAAGATGGCTGTTTGATTTAATGCCCGTTTGAACTTGGCCAGTTGATACTTTCGGCCTGCACGACGTGTACGACGCATAAGGGATGGGTATGGAAGGAACTGTTTCGGAAGAGTTAATACTCTGAAAATCCTTTTGTCGGATTTTGTCTAAGTCCCAAACGTGAAAGAAAAATTGGCCAGGGGTTCCCCGTAGGCGCTGGCCAGAGGTAATTTACCTGACTCGAAAATGTCCACTCGTTAATCGGCACTACCCAGCAGAGCAGACGAACTGGCCTCCGAGCCGGGTCACCGTGCGACAACGAGGGCACTATTAAAACAGTCACTTCACTTTAGACACTGATATGTTTCCTTTCACAAACTGTCACTTTAACTTCGATAATCTTTTGACTAAGTGTCACCTCGTTGACGTATTGCCTCGGCGGAGCTGTAAGCTTCTCCCTTTGTGACCGAGGTTGAACACGTAAGCGAGAGCTCAATTATTTATTATTAATATTAAATGCGTTTATCTGATTTGGAAAGTTATTATTTCCAAACGTCTACTCGTCAACCACTACTTCTCAGCGGAGCGGACGAACTGGCCTCCAAGCCGAGTTCTGTATGATTAACGAGGGCACGATTCGAATTTCGAAAAGAAACTGTCACTGGATTTAGTAGAATGATGTGGAAATTAACTTCACGTAGCACTGGTAAAATATAATATATATATTGAAATAAAGAACGTTGAGTACACTTGAGTATAAACTTGGTAGTATAATAATAAATGAATTAAACGTAATAATCGTATACGGAGTATGAGTTAGTAAGAGTTAGAATTGGAATTGATTTAGGAATTGAATTGGAATGGATTTGGAATAGAATAGTAGAACAAACGTCGATGAACGTCGAAGCGCGAATTAGAAGAGCGCAGATCGACACGTCTGCTCGCTTCGCTGGCTTGGGCCAGACTGACTGATGTCGTTGTGTGAGAATGGAGTGAGCGCAGACCGACACGTCCGCTCACTTCGCTGGCTAGCACCAGACTGATGCAAGAGGCAGCTCTGCGTAGCCTCCTTCGCTCGGAGTGGGGGTTGCTGACGCTGCAGTCCCTTTGTCCTCGCTCGTCGGAGTGGTGACGGGTGCAAGACTGCTGACGTTGCAGTCTCTTTGTCCTCGCTCTCGACAGAGTGGTGACGCGTGCAAGACTGCTGACGTTGCGATCTCTTTGTTCTCGAGGTGGCGTTTACTCGAGCGGAGTTGAGGATTTGAACAAATTGTAAGTGTAGATGAGGGTTTGAACAAGTGAAAGTAAAGTTAGGAGTTCGGAGTGATGGTTGGTTGTAGAACAATTGGGAGAGTCGAGATTTAAGTAGCGATGGGTATTAGAACAAGTTTAGGAAAAGTCATGGGTGAAGTAGTGATGGGTTTAAGATGTATTAGAATTAGAACAAGAGTTTGATAGCGATGGGTTTAAGAGATATTAGATTTAGAACAAGAGTTTGATAGCGATGGGTTTAAGAGGTATTATGTACTTAATATTTAATCTTAGCCTAGAATCGAGGTACGGTCCTCGATTCGACCAACGTCGGAGGTCGTCCGACGTAACACCTCCCTCGCCGGAGAAGAGATTTCTCGGAGTGAAATCTCTCGGTCCGAGGTTGTGTTCGGTGTGCGCTCGCATTACAATTTTTGGTTTTGAGACGCATCGTTAGTGAGCGATCCGCGCAGGGAGCTCAGTTCTCGGCGCACGTTGACTGTATTAACAGTACGAAACACTGGATGCACTGAGATGTTGTCTGATTCTGCGCGAGGAGTTGGGGTAGGTTTCGCAATGTCCGACAGTCTATAATCGCAATGTTCATTATTTGACTGTCTTTTATTGGGGTCTTGGGAGGGAATGGGCTCACTTATGTCATTTTCACTTTCACTTTTCCGATATCTGACAGCGTATGTGTATGTTTCGTCTCTTTGTTTCAGGAAAATGAAGAATCTTGTCAAGGAACTCCAGATGGCGACGATGAGGTGGAGGCTCCAGCCGTATAACGAATGGAGAGCGATGCCATTGATGATTGTGCTGATAATAGTTTTTATTGTGCGAATTGCCACATATATTCCTATTAATCCAGCGGTTACGGATCCGAACGTGGTAAATCCTGACCATAACTTCTGTGCGGTAGATTCAGCTATTTGTTGAAGCGACTCTTCGTCGAGCAGGTTGAACATGTTAATATTTCCTGCTGCGTATTGTCTACCTGAGGCGCCTTGTGCAATAGTATTTATTACGGCTACCTTTTCTACAGGGAACATTATGTGATCCTGCAGTTTGTCGAGGTCGTCTTGCGAATATATGCCTCCAGTCGCAAGGTTTTTGGGGTCCACGTATTTCCATGTGGCCTTAGAGATTGGATGGAGTTCTGACGGTGCAATAGTTTCTGTTAGTGATGGAGTGAGTCGGTACCATGTTCCATGTATTCTGTAATATGGAGATAGTAACTCGCTGCACGGCTTCTCTGTACCGGTGTTTGAAATAATGTGGTCCTTTGGTTTCAGGAATCTTGAAGAATTCTTGTACGTGACGGGCAGTTCGTCATAACAGCGTTCCGTTTTCCGGATCTGGACTGTCACTGGGATACATTTGATAATATGGACCACTTCACCTGCTGGGACTGCAATAAATCCAGCGTCTTTCATGATGGCGGTTGCCACTTCTTCAGGGGCTGTGTGCAGCTGAGTGAGTGCGTTCTGGAGAATTTGTCGTTCTAGTTCGCACTTTTGACGAATGACGTCCTTATATAGTTGAGAAAATTGTGTACGGAGATGTTTCTCTACGTAGACGAATTTGCTGTTGACATAGGTGAATATGTCGAGATTGTTGACGAGGGTGGGTGACTTCTCCTTGAATTTCCCTGACTTCCCCGTTTCTAGTATGAACAGTTTTGGATGTTCTGTACGGATTATGATAAATCCGCAGACTGAAGATCGTCCTGTCTCGGTTAGTGCAAATGTTGTATCCTGAGAGGCAACTGTATACAAGGTTGGCGAGGATTTTAACTGTGGGGATAGCTTGGTCGCTAGCCCTTCGTATAGAACATCGTAGTTGTTGAATCTGCATGAATCTGTTGGTGCGGGTTCCCAGAATGTGTATCCGTCCTGTGAATCGAGGCAGTTGCCTTTCTGAAGAGGACAGGTTTGTCCGGATTGTAAATGAATTTGTGCTGTGGATAGCTTTATCGGTGCAATGTAGTCCCGTATCGTGATGCGTATTATGGCTTGCACCACGACGTCCGTCCAGGTTCCAAAAGGATCGTTGTAGGTTGTGCCTGAGCAGCTTCCGTCATTCTTGATTTCTCCTGCCATTGTGAGGCTACGAGAGGTTGTGGAATTTGGCTGGACTCCTGTGATCTGTGCCGCTGGCGTAATATACAGAGTTCCAGTAGTGTGTAGATTAGAGCATGTTTCACTGGTGGTGGTTAGGAGATACTCTTGTCTACCATTGGCGACGACGGAATTATGCGAATGCATGCCACAGTAGTAGATCGTTCTGTCTATTTCAATGTGGCATTGGAGGACTCGGGCTTGCGAAAACTCGGCTAGCTGCAGAAGTTGAATTCGCTCTAAACTCTCGATCGGTGTGACATCTTCGGGTTCGCAATTCAGGTTATCGATGGTAGAGTACGTAGTGACGTTGAGTGTCGGTCCACCGCAATCATATCCAATGAGGGTATAAACTTGCGTGGTAATGGTGCATAGGATGGCAACTTGTAACGGATACATGTTTGTGGTTGCGAAATTGTCTGAAGACTGGAGCTCCTCTGGAATGATCCTATCTTCCGAGGGGCTGAGTCGTGATGCGACAAGCTTATCTTCCGGCTGTAGAAGGAGATTTTGTCGACGCTGGGTTTCGGATTTCGCTCGTTTGTCGGTGTTGACCGGACGCGTGATTAACGCGGATTCTAATTTCGCGTCAGCGGAGGACTGTAATGAAATCTCCTGGGAGGGTTTCTTATCCCAAGTCGCAGGAGATGCTACAATCATTGTTCGCGGGTTATCGCAGAGGTATAGTATAATACGAAATTTGTTTCTCCTTTTTGCTGACGCGTATTTTACAGACGTATAATTCCTAGATGGATGAAACTCGCTTTACGGTGCACGGATACTTGACCGTTTAGATTGGAAGAGATCATGTTCCGGCGAAAAATCAGAGGTAGGTTTTTGAAATGAAATATAGACTCTCTTTGACTCTGATTTAGAAATTATCGCGGGATGATCTTTTATGATCGACTCGTATACTCGGTCTATACGAGGTAGAGTTTTATGCTTTACTTTATGTAGACGTTCTGTCGTCTTTAGAGAATCAAAGGCGGGGACATTTCCTTTCAACCTAGACTCGGAATAGAAAAAATCGGACTTGATACCGGAGCTTGTAGAATAAACCTTCATAGGTTTGAATTCGCGGGAGTCTTCTTTGGACTCTGGATTAAAATTGTCGGGATGGTTACCGAATACGTCGGGATGGTTACCGGAATTGAAAAGGTCGGGATGGTTACCGAATGCGTCGGGATGGTTACCGGAATTAGAAAGGTCGGGATGGTTACCGAATACGTCGGGATGGTTACCGGAATTAGAAAGGTCGGGATGGTTACCGAATGCGTCGGGATAGTACCCGGAATTAGTTGAATAACGCTCGATCTCTTCCACCTCTAACACGGGTAATCGGAATGAGATCGGACGCGGAGATGTGTTGAAACATCTGAGGCTCGCTTTGCCTCCGCGATTAGTGACTACACAGTCACCGAGGAATACATCCGGCGCTACGCTGACGCGGCGGATATATCCCTGTTTCGGGCCCTGTACGCTGACTGCAATGCAGGCGGCTGTTCGGGGCTCAACGGCAAACTCATTAGAGTCTGCTGCAGTCCTTGATTCGGACTGTTGATTTTGATTTTTGCGCTTATCGACCGGTTCCTCTACGATATTATTCGATGTGATACGAATCTCTCCCGGTTGCACCCGACGTTTTGAGAGAGGGAATGTTTCTTCCTCTGTCCTTGCGGCGTGCTTTTCAAGAGAGACCTCCGTTTTCGGAGAAGGCATTGAAATAACCCTCGTCATTGAACTATCGCGGGGCTCAGTCGGCAGTGCGCGTGAATTAGAGAACGGAATAGAAATGTTTCCGATTAAAACAAATTGCCTTGCAAAGGAAATCTCAGCTCCTCCTATAAAGAAGGGCGAGCCGAGAATCCCGTTAACACTGACTGGGAATTCGTCCCCGAGCACGTGGAATTTGATAGGGATTGTCCCTTGAATGAATATAACGACTTCGCCGAGTGTTACTATGGAACCCTCGGTTATTCCATGAACTTCGATCGTGCTCGTGGGATCAATGGTTATCCCAGGTTTTAAACTAGACGCGCGTATCAAATTGACTTCCGAGCCCGTGTCTAATAAGAATTCACTTTTCTCGCGAAGCTGAGGGGCGGAGATTTGTACGCGCGGGATCGGCGAGTCTACTGCGAGGTTAACTGCAGAGACGAATCGTCGATCTGGTCTTCGGGGAGCTCGTTCGTTCGAACGGCGGTCTGCGTGAATGTTTGGTTGCGCTTTGTTGGGGCGGCCTCCCGCTGTTGATTCGTTCCTGTCGGGAGGCCTGACTCGTTTCCCGAGCGCAGGTTATTGTTATAGGCTCTTTTTCGACATTCGTGAATGTCATGCCCGGGAGTTTTGCAATAGTTGCAAAACTTGTGGGGCTCTCCCGAACGTCTGTCGCGATTTGAATTCGGGTCCCGGTTTTCGCGCTGCGGGTTTTGTTCGCGAGGGGTTTCGGATCGCCACTGCGGAGTTGGAGAACGATAAGAGTTGTGGTTCGAGTTTCTCCACGAGTCTCGACGTTGGTCGGACCCGTTATCGCGACGCTCATCCGGTCTGTTGTCGCGACGTTCAGGGATGCGTTCGCGAGAATTGAAATTGTCAGAAGAGCGTGGGCGATAGGAGCTTCTGTTATCTGAGAAGCTTACCTTGCGGGAATCGTCACGATTAGATTCGCGACGACGGTTTTGATACAGCTCATATTGCTTATATGCAGAGATGGCTGCTTCGAAGATCTCTGCCGAATTCTGAGAACGGCAATGCAAAACTTCGCTGCGAAGTTGTGGGAGTAGACCGCGAAGGAAGCACTCGACTGTGAAACGATCGATTTCTCTGTAGTCGTAATGTCCTTCGGTAGAATCGCTGATGGCGGTTCGTAAATCTTTGACTCGATTTATGAAGTCAAGAATATGCTCATTGTTGCCCTGGGCTACGCTTGCCAATTCGCCACGGTACTGGTCCACGAATTTGTAGGGTCCCAGTACTGTTCGTAGCTTATCGCAAAGTTGTGAGATTGTACGTATGTTTTCGCCTTCAATGGCAGCGTACGCACGATCGGAAAGTTTATTGCAGATTAGTTTAGTAAGGGCACGTTCTATGGATTCGGGGATAGAATCACGCGCGCGTTTGCAGGCGCGGATGAATTTTAGGACGGGAATCGATGTTCCGACGAATTTGGGTACGAGTTCTGCGGCTTGTTTCAACGCGAAATTTCCTGTTGGCTCATATTGCGGGGTTTCGCGTGGCTCTGATAATGAAGGTTCTCGCGTGTTAGAGACGTTACTGGGGCCTGGTGTAGGCGCTTGGTGACGTAAGTTTTGGTCCAAGGCTTGAATATTGTGGAGCTCTTTGCGTATTTCATCGAGCATGTTATTTTGATTCTGTGCGTCTTCTTCATATTTAAGACGCAATTTAGCAATGAATTCGGTTTGCTCTTTTAAATATTCCTCTTTACGGGCGAGATCTTGCGCGTAAAGAAGTAGCTCTTCCTCGGTTGGCGGAGGAAGGTCTTGATTAGGATCCGCTCGGGGATCCGTTTGGGATCGTGTGATTGGGCGAGACATTTTGCGATATTAGTGTGAATTCTTACTCGACACACGATATAGAGAACAAATGTCAGACGTACGAAAACAATTTGTTAATGGTTCAACTACCGGCGACCGTTTTCGTGTCCTACCGACTGCGCCAAATTTTGTTACGTCACGCCCCACGTCCTAGGCAAAGAAGATGACCCCAGGAGGCGGCACGTGGAATTGAAGAGGAAACGGTCTTTTACGCCAAGACAGCCAGACGGGCAGTCATATGCGCTAGGACACCGATAGTCATTTGAGACCGACACCCGCTAGCAGTCAACGCGGATGGCGATACTTCTACGCTGACGCAACGAACGCGGTGAGTTGACATGGAACAAAAGGGGTTACAAAAGATACGAATTCTCACCGGTTAGTTGTTGTATCTTAGTAGTACTGTTGAAGGAGCTGAGCTCGTCGGTCAGCATGGGTCTGGTATAACGGGTCGTCCAGACAGATCTCATCGAGATGAGGAAGGTTTGGCAGCTGTCTCGCTGGGGTACGCACGACAATGCGTCTGTTGGACGGTAGGTACTCGTCCTTGATGATCCTACAGCGAACGTGCGGCAAGATTATGGTGCTCCTGCTGTCATCGTCATCAGAGCTGGTGACGAGATCAATGACCTCGTAACGAACGGCAGGCGGGTTGTTGTTGTCACTGGACAGGTTTATGGTATTCCTGACGTCGTCGTCGTCGTCAGAGATGTCAACGAGATCGGCTATCTCGTAGCGACCAGCAAACGGTTTGGTGACAGGTGAAGAACGCGAGAGGTCCGCGTGGTCGACCTCTGTGTTCGGAATCGGACGGCACGGACAACCGTATACCGATACGTAATCTGACGCGTCGCACTCGATATTCTCGGTCGTTCCGAGAAGTTCAGTCCAATCAGTCGAACTTAAGACGCGGTTTAAGATGGCTGTTTGATTTAATGCCCGTTTGAACTTGGCCAGTTGATACTTTCGGCCTGCACGACGTGTACGACGCATAAGGGATGGGTATGGAAGGAACTGTTTCGGAAGAGTTAATACTCTGAAAATCCTTTTGTCGGATTTTGTCTAAGTCCCAAACGTGAAAGAAAAATTGGCCAGGGGTTCCCCGTAGGCGCTGGCCAGAGGTAATTTACCTGACTCGAAAATGTCCACTCGTTAATCGGCACTACCCAGCAGAGCAGACGAACTGGCCTCCGAGCCGGGTCACCGTGCGACAACGAGGGCACTATTAAAACAGTCACTTCACTTTAGACACTGATATGTTTCCTTTCACAAACTGTCACTTTAACTTCGATAATCTTTTGACTAAGTGTCACCTCGTTGACGTATTGCCTCGGCGGAGCTGTAAGCTTCTCCCTTTGTGACCGAGGTTGAACACGTAAGCGAGAGCTCAATTATTTATTATTAATATTAAATGCGTTTATCTGATTTGGAAAGTTATTATTTCCAAACGTCTACTCGTCAACCACTACTTCTCAGCGGAGCGGACGAACTGGCCTCCAAGCCGAGTTCTGTATGATTAACGAGGGCACGATTCGAATTTCGAAAAGAAACTGTCACTGGATTTAGTAGAATGATGTGGAAATTAACTTCACGTAGCACTGGTAAAATATAATATATATATTGAAATAAAGAACGTTGAGTACACTTGAGTATAAACTTGGTAGTATAATAATAAATGAATTAAACGTAATAATCGTATACGGAGTATGAGTTAGTAAGAGTTAGAATTGGAATTGATTTAGGAATTGAATTGGAATGGATTTGGAATAGAATAGTAGAACAAACGTCGATGAACGTCGAAGCGCGAATTAGAAGAGCGCAGATCGACACGTCTGCTCGCTTCGCTGGCTTGGGCCAGACTGACTGATGTCGTTGTGTGAGAATGGAGTGAGCGCAGACCGACACGTCCGCTCACTTCGCTGGCTAGCACCAGACTGATGCAAGAGGCAGCTCTGCGTAGCCTCCTTCGCTCGGAGTGGGGGTTGCTGACGCTGCAGTCCCTTTGTCCTCGCTCGTCGGAGTGGTGACGGGTGCAAGACTGCTGACGTTGCAGTCTCTTTGTCCTCGCTCTCGACAGAGTGGTGACGCGTGCAAGACTGCTGACGTTGCGATCTCTTTGTTCTCGAGGTGGCGTTTACTCGAGCGGAGTTGAGGATTTGAACAAATTGTAAGTGTAGATGAGGGTTTGAACAAGTGAAAGTAAAGTTAGGAGTTCGGAGTGATGGTTGGTTGTAGAACAATTGGGAGAGTCGAGATTTAAGTAGCGATGGGTATTAGAACAAGTTTAGGAAAAGTCATGGGTGAAGTAGTGATGGGTTTAAGATGTATTAGAATTAGAACAAGAGTTTGATAGCGATGGGTTTAAGAGATATTAGATTTAGAACAAGAGTTTGATAGCGATGGGTTTAAGAGGTATTATGTACTTAATATTTAATCTTAGCCTAGAATCGAGGTACGGTCCTCGATTCGACCAACGTCGGAGGTCGTCCGACGTAACAGTCGAGAGCGAGGACAAAGAGACTGCAACGTCAGCAGTCTTGCACCCGTCACCACTCCGACGAGCGAGGACAAAGGGACTGCAGCGTCAGCAACCCCCACTCCGAGCGAAGGAGGCAACGCAGAGCTGCCTCTTGTGTCACGTCCGTCACTGTGTTTTTGTTACAGGTACCAGGAGAGAGAAAAGAGAACAGTGACAGACGGACGGTTGAGATATTATGATTAAAATGAGGAGTGGTCTTTCGTGCCGAGACAGCCGCGGGCTGTCATATGCACTAGGACAACCGATATTGCTATGATGCAGTCAAGAAGAGAACGTCCGACGCGGTTACAAGAAGTGTCCCGACAAGAATCACGCGCGAGATGATGCAACGAGAACGGTGAGTTTACAGGATTCAGCAATTATACAAGACATTATACGACTCACCGCAATGCTGTATTAACGCCTAATAATATTGTTGCAGCAGGAACTGGCGGTACTGACAGTAGGTGTCGTACATCGGGTCTTCTATACAGATGTCCTCGAGGTGGGGAAGATCTGGCAGAGTTGCTGCTGCTCGGTTCGGGACGACGTTAGTGGCCTTGGATGCTGGCCGCAAGACGACACGTTGATGAGTTGGCAGAGGAACGTCACTGATGATTCGGCAACGGACCCTGGGAACGATGATCGTGTCTCGGCTGTCGTCGTCGTCGGCTATGTCGATCACCTCTGGACGATCGACCGGATGCAGAACTGGCGTCGGAGCTCGCGAGAGGTCCGCGTGGTTGACCTCTTTAGGAAGGCTGCAAGGGCAACCGTATACAGAAACGTAATCGGACGCGTCACACGGAATGTGCTCGGTGGTTCCCAGAAGTTCTGTCCACTCGGTAGTGGCAATGATTTGATCGAGCACCGCTTTATTTCTCAACGCGCGTCTCAATTTAGCAAGTTGATACTTGCGTCCCGCTCGACGTGGGCGTCGCATGGGTAAGGAATAGTAATGATGGAATATTAATAATATAATGAAAATGAACTTCCACTTGTTATTAACCTTTTTGGTAGTTAACTCGCTTCACGTCTATAGTGGCGGCTCAGCGTTTCCACTGCGCTCTTTAGACCAATTCTAGACGTGGCACGAGAACTTCTTTATGACTCGCTTCAAATTCCTTATTGGCGGCTCAGCGTTTCCACTGCGCACTTTAGACCAAGTCCGGATATGTCACGAGTTTAATATATTCGATGCAAGAACTGAATTGGAAGATGGTGTTGAACTAACACAAGAATAACAAGATCGAAGCACTGGTATAACAACGATATATTAAATAAGAACTGGTAAGTACACTGGTATACAATATGTAAGTAGTATTACAATAGGAGTAGTAATTGGATTAATGAATAATGGATATTGTAATATGTTATAGGAATAACGTATGAGAATTAGGACTTGAGTTGAGTTGAGTTAGAGTTGGAATTGGAATTGGAATTAGGAGTGAAGGATCGACACACTTCACTATCGCGGAGCTGGACTGAACACGTCTGCTCTTGAAGTCGGAAGAAGCCGGACTGGCACGTCCGTGCGAGTCGCTCGCTTGGAGCGGACCGTTCGAGTCGCTGTCTGGAGGCGGACTGATGCAAGCGCCTGCTCTGCCTTGCCTCCTTCGTTCGGAGTGGGGATAGCTGACGCTGCAGTCTCTTTGTTCTTCAGTCGTCGGAGTGGGAGAACCGCTGACGCAGCAGCGTCTTTGCTCCCGGGGACTGCACGTGCATTTCTGCTGACGCTGCAGTCTCGTGGCTGTCCTATTGCCCTCTACGAGCGTGGGACTGCTGATGCAGCAGTCTTTGGACTTCTCGACGTTTCTAGAAGCTTCTAGATGCTTCCAGAGTGATGCAATACTTTATTGCATTATGTGTCGTGGTGATGGGTTGAAACTGAGGTAAGGTGTTGATCAAGGAGAAGTTATGGTGATGGGTAGAGACGGAGATAAGGATTAGAACAATCGAATATATGAGATCTTAATATTATGCTCTTATGTCTAGGGGACGGTGTGTGGATCTTATGCAGATCAGACCTTGTATACATAGTGTGTGTACAAGGCCAACGTCGTACATCGGACGACGTAACACCTCCCAACGCGGAAAAGAAATTTCTTACAAGGAAGAAATTTCTCGCTCAACACTCGATCACACACTCATTCATGCGACGCATCGTCCGGAGGTACTCCGTGCAGGGAGCACAGTTCTCGGCGAGTATTTGTACGAAACACTGGTCGCACTGAAATGTTGTCGGTGTCGGCACGTGGGGCTGGGGCTGGTTTTGTAATGTCCGACAAGTCGTATTCGCAATGTTCATTTTTCGACTGTCTTTTCTCGGGGTTTAGGGCGGGTGGGGAATCACTTTGTTCACTAACACTTTCACTTGCACTTTTGTCTTTTCTTATCTGCGTCCAGATGAGTGTCACGTTTCGCTGACGCGGGTTTTGCGTTGGATTATTCGGCGCACGCTTGAGTTTGTTTGCATGTACAATCTTAAAATGATTCCCTACTTTAATTTTCACATTGTTTGAGTCTAAGATGTCGCAGATTTCATGTGGACCCGTATATTGCGCGTCGAATTTGCCCTTGCAGGGTTCTTTGAGTAGGAATACCTGTTCTATATCTTCCGGTGGTCGAAGGAGATTTTGTCGATGCTGGGCTTCGAATTTCGCTCGCTTATTCCCATAGGGGTATCCGTTATCGCGAGGGTACTCGGATTTATATTTCTTTCTTGCTGACGCGTATTTCGCTGTAGCGCAGAGATTAATTTTATCGTATTTGTTTCGCTTTGCATGGCAACGTGCAGATGGAAGTTGAAAGGAATCGAGTTTCTGTGGATCATCAAAGATATGATTTCGAAGTAAGTTATGAAGTTCTTTTACTTTGGAGGCTTTGATATCCTTCTCTGGTTTAGAACTGTCGCTGGATTTATTGTGCAATATAGAACAGACCTGCTTACATATGGGTCTTGAAAATCTTTGATTGTCGTAGGAATGGAGTTGGTCTTGGAATTGATCGGGCTGGTTACCGGAGTTAGAATAAGGATCGGGCTGGTTACCGGAGTTAGTATAATGATCGGGCTGGTTACCGGAGTTAGTATGAGAATCGGGCTGGTTACCGGAGTTAGAAAGGTCGGGATGGTTACCGAATGCGTCGGGACGATACCCGGAAGTAGAAAGGTCGGGATGGTTACCGAATGCGTCGGGATGGTTCCCGGAATTGGAAAGGTCGGGATGGTTACCGAATACGTCGGGATGATACCCGGAATTGGAAAGGTCGGGATGGTTACCGAATACGTCGGGATGATACCCGGAATTAGAAAGGTCGGGATGGTTACCGAATGCGTCGGGATGATACCCGGAATTGGAAAGGTCGGAAGAGTACGACTCGATTTCTTCCATCTCCAATGGGGGCAATCGAAATGAAACTCTTTCCGACGAGGTGTTAAAACACCGGAGGCTCGCTTTGCCTTTACGATTGGTGACGACGCAGTCACCCAGGAATACATCCGGCGCTACGTTAACACGGCGGATATATCCCTGTTTGGGTCCTTCGACGTCGACCGCTATGCACGCAACGGTACGAGGTTCGAGGACGAATTCTTCGGATTTCGGAGGAGTCTTTGTTCGGACTCGATCCTCACGCTCCACGATCCGACTTCTCGCAGTGTACTCCGATATCTCTCGAGTCTCCTTCGATTCCGGCCGGCTTTTCACGGCGTTTTTCTCTAGGGAGCACTCGATCGAATCCCGAGGAGGCATTGAAATAACCTCCGTCACCGGAGCTCTGCAAGGTCTGACCGCGGGTGCACGAGGATTTGAGGAAGACACTCGAACGTTCCTTGCCGAATGTTCCTCACGCTTGACGGCTGGAGTTTTAACGAGATCGTTGGTCATAGACGAAGGCATTGAAATAACCTCTGCTGCCAATTTATCGCGAGGCTCAGTCGTGGGCGCGCAAGGGTTCGAGAAGGGAACCCGAATGTTTCCTATCGTAATGTATTGATTCGCAAAGGAGATCTCGGCTCCTGTTCTGAAGAAGGGAGAACCGAGGATTCCGTCGATGTTAATTGGGAAGTTTTCTTCCAAGACATGAAATTCGATAGGGTTTTGACCCTCTAAGTGTATTTTAATTTGACCGAGAGTTGGAATGGATCCCTCGGTTATTCCTTGGACTTCTATAGTGTTCGTATAATCTATAGGTAGATTTGGTTCTAGACTTGACGCACGAATTAAATTGATCTCCGAACCCGTGTCCAACAAAAATTCACACTTCTTTTGTAATTGAGGGGCGGAGATTTTTACGCGCGGAATTGGTGAGTCTGCAGCAAGATTTACTGCTGAGACGAATCGTCGGACTGGTCGTTCGTCCGGATAGCTGTTTGGGTGCGGGCTGTAGTTTGAGTTGAAGATGCGGCCTCCCGCCTTGGGTTGGCTTCGGTCGGGAGGCCGGACTCGTTTCCCGACCTCCTATTATTATTAAAAGCGCGCTTACGGCACTCGTGAATATCGTGCCCGGGGACTTTGCAATAGTTGCAAAATTTGTTAGGGCTTGAGGGGCGATCTGTGCGACCATCGCGGTACGTGTTTTGGTCGCGAGGATTATTTTCCCATCGCCGTTGCGGCGTCGGGGAGCGATAAGAGTCCCGGTTTAAGTTTCTCGAGGACTGCTGAGACGAGTCCGGTCTGTTATCGCGGCGTTCTTGAGTTCGCTCTGGAATGTCACGAGGGGACTCGTACGTGGAACGCGGGCGATACGGCCGGTTATCAGAGAAGCTGACTCGTTTTTCTTCGCGGATCAGTTCTCGTCGACGAGTCTGGTCTGACTCATACTGCCTGTAAGCAGAGATGGCTGCTTCGAAAACAGTGGCAGGATTTCGCGAAGGGCAATGAAGCACTTCGGCACGCAGCTGGGGAAGGAGACCTCGTAGAAAACAATCTACTACGAAGCGATCTAGTTCTTCGTAATCAAGGCCAATATCTGTGGCATCTTGAATCGCGGTTCGAAGGTCTTTAACGCGATTGATGAAGTCTAAGATGTGCTCGTTTGGAGCTTGGAGTACACTCGCGAGATCGCCACGGTACTGGTCCACGAATTTGTATGGGCCCAGTACTGTACGTAACTTTTCGCATAGTGCAGAAATTGTGAATATGTGCTGGCCTTCTATAGCGGCATAAGCACGATCGTGGAGTTTATTGCAGAGCAATTTCGTGAGGGCACGCTCTGCAGTGGCCGGTACGGTGTCACGCGCGCGTTTGCATGTACGTATGAATTGTAGGACGGAAGACGAAGTTCCGTCGAATCTAGGGACAAGCTCGGCGGCTTGTTTTAGAGCGAAATTGCCAGTAGGTTCATACTGTGGGATTTCGCGTGGCTCTGGCGGTGAAGGTTCCCGCATATTAGAGACGTTACTAGGGCCTGGTGTAGGCGATTGTTGACGTAGGGTTTGACTCGTGATTTGGATGTTATGAAGCTCTTTTCGTATTTCGTCGAGCATATTCTTTTGGTTTTGTGCGTCTTCTTCATATTTGAGACGCAATTTGGCAATAAAATCAGTTTCTTCTTTGAGATATTGCTCTCTACGGGCGAGGTCTTGCGCATAAAGGAGTAACTCTTCCTCGGTCATTGGAGGAAGGTCTGCGTTAGGATTTGCTCGGAGATCCTTTTGAGATCGCGTGATTGGGCGAGACATTTTGAAAGATATAAATGGGATTTAAGAAATGTGAACTTCGCACTGACACGCGTCGGGGCTTGTTAATGCAAATATCGGCGACCACTTCGATGTCCTACCGACTGCGCCAAATTTGTCACGTCCGTCACTGTGTTTTTGTTACAGGTACCAGGAGAGAGAAAAGAGAACAGTGACAGACGGACGGTTGAGATATTATGATTAAAATGAGGAGTGGTCTTTCGTGCCGAGACAGCCGCGGGCTGTCATATGCACTAGGACAACCGATATTGCTATGGATGCAGTCAAGAAGAGAACGTCCGACGCGGTTACAAGAAGTGTCCCGACAAGAATCACGCGCGAGATGATGCAACGAGAACGGTGAGTTTACAGGATTCAGCAATTATACAAGACATTATACGACTCACCGCAATGCTGTATTAACGCCTAATAATATTGTTGCAGCAGGAACTGGCGGTACTGACAGTAGGTGTCGTACATCGGGTCTT
Organism: Lasioglossum baleicum; assembly: GCF_051020765.1. Classification (NCBI taxonomy): domain Eukaryota; kingdom Metazoa; phylum Arthropoda; class Insecta; order Hymenoptera; family Halictidae; genus Lasioglossum; species Lasioglossum baleicum. The sequence goes on along the minus strand of NW_027469209.1, from coordinate 223,791 downwards.
CTATACAGATGTCCTCGAGGTGGGGAAGATCTGGCAGAGTTGCTGCTGCTCGGTTCGGGACGACGTTAGTGGCCTTGGATGCTGGCCGCAAGACGACACGTTGATGAGTTGGCAGAGGAACGTCACTGATGATTCGGCAACGGACCCTGGGAACGATGATCGTGTCTCGGCTGTCGTCGTCGTCGGCTATGTCGATCACCTCTGGACGATCGACCGGATGCAGAACTGGCGTCGGAGCTCGCGAGAGGTCCGCGTGGTTGACCTCTTTAGGAAGGCTGCAAGGGCAACCGTATACAGAAACGTAATCGGACGCGTCACACGGAATGTGCTCGGTGGTTCCCAGAAGTTCTGTCCACTCGGTAGTGGCAATGATTTGATCGAGCACCGCTTTATTTCTCAACGCGCGTCTCAATTTAGCAAGTTGATACTTGCGTCCCGCTCGACGTGGGCGTCGCATGGGTAAGGAATAGTAATGATGGAATATTAATAATATAATGAAAATGAACTTCCACTTGTTATTAACCTTTTTGGTAGTTAACTCGCTTCACGTCTATAGTGGCGGCTCAGCGTTTCCACTGCGCTCTTTAGACCAATTCTAGACGTGGCACGAGAACTTCTTTATGACTCGCTTCAAATTCCTTATTGGCGGCTCAGCGTTTCCACTGCGCACTTTAGACCAAGTCCGGATATGTCACGAGTTTAATATATTCGATGCAAGAACTGAATTGGAAGATGGTGTTGAACTAACACAAGAATAACAAGATCGAAGCACTGGTATAACAACGATATATTAAATAAGAACTGGTAAGTACACTGGTATACAATATGTAAGTAGTATTACAATAGGAGTAGTAATTGGATTAATGAATAATGGATATTGTAATATGTTATAGGAATAACGTATGAGAATTAGGACTTGAGTTGAGTTGAGTTAGAGTTGGAATTGGAATTGGAATTAGGAGTGAAGGATCGACACACTTCACTATCGCGGAGCTGGACTGAACACGTCTGCTCTTGAAGTCGGAAGAAGCCGGACTGGCACGTCCGTGCGAGTCGCTCGCTTGGAGCGGACCGTTCGAGTCGCTGTCTGGAGGCGGACTGATGCAAGCGCCTGCTCTGCCTTGCCTCCTTCGTTCGGAGTGGGGATAGCTGACGCTGCAGTCTCTTTGTTCTTCAGTCGTCGGAGTGGGAGAACCGCTGACGCAGCAGCGTCTTTGCTCCCGGGGACTGCACGTGCATTTCTGCTGACGCTGCAGTCTCGTGGCTGTCCTATTGCCCTCTACGAGCGTGGGACTGCTGATGCAGCAGTCTTTGGACTTCTCGACGTTTCTAGAAGCTTCTAGATGCTTCCAGAGTGATGCAATACTTTATTGCATTATGTGTCGTGGTGATGGGTTGAAACTGAGGTAAGGTGTTGATCAAGGAGAAGTTATGGTGATGGGTAGAGACGGAGATAAGGATTAGAACAATCGAATATATGAGATCTTAATATTATGCTCTTATGTCTAGGGGACGGTGTGTGGATCTTATGCAGATCAGACCTTGTATACATAGTGTGTGTACAAGGCCAACGTCGTACATCGGACGACGTAACACTTGCATCAGTCTGGCCCCAGTCGCCAGCGCGAACACACGTGCAGTCTGGTCCTAGCCAGCGGAGTGAGCGGACGTGTCGGTCTGCGCTCACTCCATTCTCACACAACATCAGGCAGTCTGGCCCAAGCCAGCGAAGCGAGCAGACGTGTCGATCTGCTGTCACGTCCGCTGACGTGTTGACGCCTTTCAGCGTCTGTATTATAGTCAAGATACTAGGTTATATTAATAGTTATAAGTACACAGATTATGTAACACGAACACCTAGTCTTAAGATCCTTACATATATAATTTTACTTACCTTTTTATACTTACCTTGTACCTAGAATACTTACCGAGCAGTTGACCAAAGTTCTGTATTTTATATTGCATATTTAGTATTTTTAATAACATATTAAAGATTTTATGTTTCTGTTGCGATGAACGCGCGAGCGCCTGAGACGCTCGCCAGTACGCTTCACGCGCTAGCGCGCCCCACCACTGTACAGCGGCGCGCCCCACTGCGTCGCTTCCCCCACTCCACCGGCGGCCAGTCGAACGCAGCGAGCGTGCTGAGCAGTCGTGCAGATTCGCTTCTCGACTACGAGCGAGCACAGGCCTCCTTCCGAGCCTGTCTCCTCTCTCCGATTTTCTCCGGTTCTAGTACTTAGAAATATTCCGACGTTGTATCTCATAGAGTTGTACTCTACAGTTTGCTTCAAATATATTTTATTTCCTGAATCTTAAGCCTAGAGTCACATTTATTCACGGGATCCCAGTTCGCCGTTTATTATATTTTATTTCAACTTCGAGTTCCATTTTCGAATCTTCGAAAGTTCTACGAGTAGAACAATCTTCATTCTTCGCATCGAACGAGCAGCTTCGCCGCTCGCAACGCATTCAAACAGTAATTTTCATTACTTCATCAACGAACGCAACGTTCGCTTCGAACGAGCCGCTACGCCGCTCGCAACGATTAAATCAGCAATTATCATTGCTACTTATAACGCAAACCAGCAGTTCTCACTGCTTATTCTACAATCGAACGATTCCATCGTTCGCAACAATTGAACGGACGCATCGTTCACTACGTGGATTCATCGTACGCTTTAGCGAGCGTCTTCATATGCAGCAAGGAGAAGCTGAACCCCATCGTACGCTGTAGCGGGCGTTATCGTATGCTGCAAGGAAAAGCTGAAACGCATCGTACGCTTGAGCGAGCGTCTACGTATGCGGTCCGTCGCTTCCTTCTCATCACGACATCGAGGAAGCTCCTCCGCAGACAATTCTTCATAGTATTAACGGCGTTCTTCTCGGTGAGTCCGATTATATTGTATACGCGTGAAATTGTCAAGACTGTAGCTTCGCGGTTCCCGATTCAGACGTGGAAGTACTCGCCGCGTGGTTTCAAAGCTGGAATAATTTCGTGTACGTTTCTATCCGTGTCGCGGTCGGTGAATTTATATATTTTTAACCGTCCGACGTCCCGGGACGTAACACTGCGCTCTTCTAGTTCGCGCTTCGACGTTCATCGACGTTTGTTCTACAATTCCAATTCCAATCCTAATTCCAATTCTAATTCAAACTCAATACCAATTCCGACTCAACGCAGTCTCTATTCCAATACTAATTCATTTACTAACTCCTACGCAATTAATTCATTTAATTCATATTCACATTTATATTAATACAATTGTAACCAAGTGTAATCAAGTTATTATTATAATATATCTTATCTTACCAGAACTTCGCGAGTGACTTCTTTTACAATTCAATCAATTCAGTGACCTATTTCTCTCCGATATTCAAACTATATCCTCGTTTATCGTGCACTTGTTGAGTATTGAACTCGGTCACAAAGGGAGAAGCTTACAGCTCCGCCGAGACAATACGTCTGCAAGCGACATTTTGAACAATTGTTTCCATTAGCAATCGTGCACTTGTTGAGTATTGAAACTCGGTCACAAAGGGAGAAGCTTACAGCTCCGCCGAGACAATACGTCTGCAAGCGACATTTTGATCGGTCAAGTGTTTTCTCGGTCAAGTGTTCTCTCCATCAAGTGACAGTTCACACAAGGAATACGTGCAGTGCTAGATCTATAGTGACAGTTCTAACAGTGCCCTCGTTCGTTACACAGTGACCCGGCTTGGAGGCCAGTTCGTCCGCTCCGCTTGGGTAGTGTCAATGAACGAGCGGACCTTTTCAATAACTATATTTTATTAAAGTCACAGGTGAAATACCGCTGGCCAGCGCCTCTGGGGAACCCCTGGCCAATTTTCCCTTTTTCATTCGGAACATAGACAAAATTCCTATAAAGGATTTCTTGAGAAGGAGTTGTTAAACCCAGTTCCTTTCGCTCCTCTCTCCTCATGCGTCAAACACGTCGCGCAGGCCGTAAATACCAGCTCGCCAAATTCAAACGAGCATTGAATCAAACGGCAATATTGAATCAAGTCCTGAATTCAAAGGATTGGACTGAACTTCTGGGAACGACCGAGAATATCGAGTGTGACGCGTCAGATTACGTATCGGTATACGGTTGTCCGTGCCGTCCGATTCTGAACACAGAGATCAACCACGCGGATCTCTCGCGTTCCACGCCTGTCAACGTTACACCAGCTGCCCGCTATGAGATCATCGATCTCATAGACATCTCTGACCACGACGATAGCCAGGACACAGTGATCCTGCCACGTCCTCGTTGCGTCATCACCAACAGCACGTTCCTGTCACCACGTCAACGTATTACGTTGCGTCTTCCCAATCTTCCTCGCCTGGAAGATATTTGCATCGAGGACCCACAGTACGAGGTCTACGCAGCGCAGAGGTAACAACTCCTGCGACAGTATTATTAAGGCGTGTCACGTCCGCTGACGTGTTGACACCTCACGGTGTCTGCTTATTCTTAAGACTTTGTAATCGATAGCTATAAGTACACTAATTATGTAACGCAAACACATAGCCGTAAGATCTTCATACTCTCATTCGTTTCTATACTTACCTTTTATTTTCTATACTTACCTTTTATTTTCTATACTTACCTTTTATCTTCTATACTTGCCTTCTACCTTCTATACTACGTTTTTACTCGTTCTCATTCCTATATCTTTCTTCATACTTACCTTTTCATCTATTTCTGTACATATCTATATACTCGCCATACTAAGCTAGCATGTAGTCAAAGTTATATATTTTATATTCAACAGCGTATATTTTTAATATCAATATAAAGAATTCACGTTTTCATGTTTTACCGTCGTAAGAACGCGCGAGCGCCCGAGACGCTCGCCAGTACCGTTACACGCCAGCGCGCCCCTCCACCGTGCAGCGGCACGCCCCACTGCGTCGTTTCCCCCACTCCGCCGGGAGTCAGTCGATCGCAGCGAGCGCGCTGAACAACACTTCGAATCGAGTCGTCTCTCGACACACGTCGCGCCAGGTCTCCCTCTGAGCCTGCCGACTGCGTTAATTTTCCATACTTTCGATACTTAGAATTATTCTTGTATTCCGACTTTCAACTTGTACTCTTCCGACGTTCTTATATTAAAATCTCAGTATATTTTAAACCTTGCATTCATTCTTTGAGTATATTTACCTGCTTCGAGTTCTCCTCGTCGATTCAATTATTTCATTTTATTCAATATTAACTTCACGGTAAAACGGAACGTTTCTACGTCAGAGAAACACTCCTTCGTTTCTTCCGCTTCGCTCTTCATCGGATACCATACGTATTCGCATCGCATCGAGCTGCTCAGGCACTCGCATCGTCAATCAGCGGTTTTCACTGCTAATAACGCTGTCACGTCCTGGCGGGGCTATAAGAGCAAGAGAAGAGAATACCGCGGCCCGGCTACTCTACTCTTCCACTGACTGACATTTAATAAAAGTGTTGGTCTTTTTATCAACAGACTAGGACCCGATGCCGACACCTGCATGCAGTCTTACACAGATGAATGATGCACGCGACCCTGAAACATACGCGGTAATATGTTCCACTTACTTTTACGCTTCGCTTGTTTGTCGATTGACACGAGACATGAATTCGCAACGGATGAACAGCTACGGTTGCGCTGATGGCCTTGAATACGGTCCGCTCTGCTTGACAGGGGTTGATCCAAATGGCTGGAAACGACCTTCAAGGATTGACGACTGCGCCAAACTCTGTCACGTCAATATTTGACAGGAACGACCTCCAATGATTGACAGCTGGCTGCTACGGTATTGTAGACGGATGCGCTCGTTGAGGAAACGGGCGTGGACGCTGTACGATACCGTGAATCTAACTCACGAATATCGTCCGCGTGATTGACGATATTTTAACTAGCGAAAACGGGCGTGGACGCTGTGCGATCCCGTGAATTTATCTCGCGAATATCGTCCGCGTGGTTGACGATATTTTGATTCGAGAAAACGGACGTGGATGCTGCGGAGCTTGCTATGCGAGCAAGTCTATCACTATCACGCACGTACGCGAACACGTAACAGGAAATTGAATAAGGAATACTATTCGCGAACTTTCCAGTGAGAACTCTATCTCTAACTAACAACGTGTCACTTCAAACTACGAAGTTAGGAGCAAGGAAATAATAATTGGGATTTAGATTGACTCTGGTAAAACAAAGTATATTATAAACGTAAAAGAATACAACGGTAAAGATGCTTATTATTAACGAAATCGAAATACGTACTAAGTACGAAATATGAAACGCAATAAAAATGTTTAATTGAATAAACGAAGTAATATTTGAATTAAACGAATAAGAATACGATATTACTGAATGGTATTAGGGACTGTGTCTAAACAGTATGGATTTGGAAAGATTGTGTCTAAACAATCTGGATTTGGAAAGACTATGTCTAAATAGTCTGGACTTGGAAGATTGACGAAAACTCGACTGACCCACTCGGGTCCCCGGAGAGGACTGGGGAGAATCGAACGTTCGTCGACGAACAACGTTCGTCCGAAAAATGCTGACTTCGCAAAAGGGGACCGTGTCCTCTTTGTGCCGGTCTTCGTCGTAAACAGCGCGATGGCCGCCGCACTAGAGTCAGCAGTTTTCGTTCCCAGTGGTGCAGGACTCGAAAATCAAGTGGTAACCATTGGCGTACCTATTTATTTATTTAAATAAATTGGGACTTAGAATATTTTCGAGCGCTTGCTCTTGCAAGGCGTTTCGATGTAAATTTTATATGTCATATGATTAGTTGACATCATTTGTCGACCGATCATATGTTTGAAAATATTCTAAGTACTTTTGAAAATTACCAAAAATCGAAATTTTGGTAAAGTCTAAACAAACGCGAATTGAGAACATAACCTACAAATTTTTAGGTTAGTTTCATGATTTTCGCTCACGAGTCCAATGATATTTTAATCTTCGAGTTTGGGCCATTTTTGGCTATTTTAGGATTTTGACAGATTTTGGATTTTAGGTTATGTTGATGGATTTCAATCAAATGTACGTGGTGTTAAGGATTCATTGTTATGAAGGATTTTTAGGAGGTTTGGAATCTTTAAAGGGGAACGCTCGCTCTTATGTATCTAATTTTACATGTAGTCTTAAAGCTAACGTCGGAGGTGCGGCCGACGTCACACCTCCCCCCTTAGAGAAGAGATTTCACGCAGTGGAATCTCTGCCTCTGGGTGGCGGTAGACAGGATGCACTGAAATGTCATCCCTGTCTCGCAACGCTGGGTCAAGGGAATCGCAAATTAACGTTCGTTTCGTCAAGGGAGGACGGGTTCGGAATTCTCCGACACTGGCACTATCACTATCTTTGTCCTCGATGGCCGCGGAAGTCTTGTTGTCCCTCTGCTTCATGAATATAAAGAACCGGGTCAGTGAACTCCAGATGGCGACAACGAGATGCAGGCTCCAGCCGTATAGTGAGTGTAATGCGATGCCGTTAACGATCGTACTGATGATTGTTTTGATCGTGCGGATCGCTACGTACACTCCGATTATTCCAGCACTTATTGATCCGAATGTAGTGAATCCGGACCATAATTTCTGTGCTGTAGACTCCGCTATCTGCTGTAGGGAGTTTTCATCGAGCAGATTGAACATATTGATGTTTCCTGCTGCAAACTGTCTTCCCGTCGCACCCTGTGCGATTGAATTTATGACTGCTACCTTCTCTACAGGAAACATTATATGATCCTGTAGTTTGTCCAGGTCGTCTTGTGAATAAATGCCTCCCGTTGCCAAGTTCTTCGGATCTATGTATTTCCAGGTTGACTTGGCGAGGGGGTGAAGCTCCGAAGGAGTGATGGCCTCCATCAATGACGGTGTTAGGCGATACCATGTTCCGTGGAGTCTATAATATGGGGGAAGTAGCTCATTGCATGGCTTTTCTGTCCCCGTATTTGAAATGATGTGGTCCCTTGGCTTCAGGAATTTTGATGTGTTCCGATACGTGATGGGTAGCTCATCATAACACCGTTCGGTTTTCCTGACTTGGACCGTGACTGGTATGCACTTTATTATGTGCACTACCTCTCCTGCTGGAACTGCGATAAATCCGACATCCTTCATGATGGCAGTGGCAACTTCTTCGGGTGCTGAATGTAATAATGTGAGGGCGTTCTGGAGAATCTGACGCTCTAGCTCACACTTCTGACGGATTACATCTTTGTAGAGTTGAGAAAATTGTTTCCGGAGGTGCTTCTCCACGTAAACAAATTTGCTGTTGACATACGTGAAGATGTCCAGATTGTTGACCAAGGTGTGTGTTTTCTCCTTGAATTTTCCTGAACTTCCAACTTCCAGAATGAACAGCTTGGGGTGTTCCGTTCGGATTATGACATATCCGCAAACTGACGATCTGCCTGTCTCCGTGAGTGCAAAAGTCGTGTCCTGCGATGCTACGGTATACAGGGTTGGAGAAGGATTCACCTTGGAGGATAGTTTAGTGGCTATCCCTTCGTACAAGACATCATAATTATTGAATTTGCACGAGTCCGTCGGCGTGGTTTCCCAGAACGTATGGCCATCTTGTGCGTCTAAGCAGCTTCCTTTTTGAAGGGGGCAGGTTTGCCCAGTTTGTAGATGAATCTGTCCGGTTGACAATCTGATTGGAGCGATGTAGTCGCGGATCGTGATTCGGACTAAAGCTTGTACCACGACATCGGTCCAAGTCCCAAACGGATCACTATACGTGGTTCCAGCGCAGCTACCATCGTTCTGAATAACTCCTGCTAACGTGAGGCCGTGAGAGGAGGTCGAGTTCGGCTGAATACCTGTGATCTGGGCGGCTGGGGTGATGAATATTGTCCCCGTCGTGTGCAGGCTCGAACAGGTTTCGCTGGAGATCGGTAATATATAGTCTTGTCGACCATTGGATACTACCGAATTATGTGAATGCATGCCACAATAGTATATGGTTCTGTCTATTCCGATATGGCATTGCAAGACACGAGCTTGCGAGAATTCAGCTAGCTGCAGGAGCTGAATTCTTTCTAAATTTTCAGCTGGTGCGATGTCTTCTGGCTCGCAGTTAAGAGTGTCAATAGTTGAATACGTGGTAATATTCAAGGTTGAACCTCCACAGTCATATCCAATGAGTGTTGAGGCTTGCGTGGCAATAGAGAGCAAGATAACTGCTTGTATCGGCTGCATGGTTGCTGTTATAGCGTTGTCGAGAGACTGATGATCTTCAGGGGTGACGGTTTCTCCTTGAAGATCTCGTTGCGTCGCAGGGATATCGTCTTCCTGCTGTGGAGTGGGGTGATGCTGACCAGAGGTTTTAAATTTCGCTCTTGGGTCGCTGCGATAGTTTATCGTTGGTGTAACGATATTGGAGACTCTGTTAACGCTAGGAAGATTGAATTCGTTTCGCAAGATACATAACGAAAGCTTATAATCAGACTTAGTTGTCTCGGGCGAGTATAATATATCGGCTTTATTTCTTTTTCTTGCTGACGCGAATCTCGCGGAATTGTATTTGCCAGACGCATGGACTTTGTTTTCGGTCGCACGGATACCTGATCGTTGAAGCTGGAAGAGGTGTTGTTCCGGCGAGGATTTGAAGATAGGAGTTTGCGGCAAAACATAAACTCCTTTTGATTTAACTTTAGGAATAGAAATGTTTTCTAAATTGTTCTCATATGAACATTCTAAAAGTTCATCTGAGGCGAAGGCGTTGATGTTTCTTTCCACACAGGACTTTGAATATAAATCGTCGGGATGGTTACCGGAATTCTTTAAAGTATCGGGATGGCTACCGGAATCGTCGGGATGGTTACCGGAATTATTTAAAGAATCGGGATGGCTACCGGAATCGTCGGAATGGTTACCGGAATTATTTAAAGAATCGGGATGGCTACCGGAATCGTCGGAATGGTTACCGGAATTAATAGAAGACGCGAGTTGATCGTTAACGATCGTCTCGTGCGCGCGGCACGCACGAGCATTGAATAAGTCCGAATTGACTTCGGCTTGAATATTCGAAAAGGGAACCTCGATCTCTTCCACCTCCAACGCAGGCAGGGAGAAGGACGCCACTTCGGACGATGCGTTAAAGCATCGCAGGTATGCCTTTCCGTTACGGTTGGTGACTAAACAATCACCTAAGAACACATCGGGTTTTACATCTACTTTTCGCACATACCCTTCGCTTGGGCCCTTTACGTTGACGGCTATGCAGGCGGCGGTACGGCTTTCGACGGAATATTCCCGAGGATTCGAAAAGGGAATACGTAGGTTTTTATACTCTACGCATTCCTTCGCAAATGATATCTCTGCTCCCTCTCTGAGGAAGGGGGAGCCTAAGATACCATCTATATTAATTGGAAAACTGTCAGGCAGAACGTGTAGCGTGACTTTAATGGAATCTGCTAGCTCCGCATTGATATAACCGAGGGTCGCAATTTCTCCTTCTGTCACGCCATGGACGTGTATGACGCTGTCAGTTTTTAGATGAACGTCAGATTTGATACCAGACGCTCGGATTAAGTTGACCTCGGACCCGGTGTCCAAGAGGAACTCACACTCTTTTGAGAAGAGTGACGATCTTGCTTTTATTCGAGGGATAGGGGAGTCCGGCGCGAGATTTATTGCCGAGACTAATTTCGCGGATGGTCGTTCATTCTGCTGACCGTCCGGGTTATCTCTCCTATCTACTCGAATTTCATCTACTGCTGGTCGTCGCTGATGACGGCCAGCTGTGTTGCCTTTTGGCGATTCTCTTGGGATGCCTCCCGTCCTTTGGTCGCGTTTGTCGGGAGGCTTGATTCGTTTCCCGACTCATTTCTACTGTAATATTCGCGGCGGCGACATTCGTGTATGTCATGTCCCGTGCGCTTACAATATTTACAATACTTCTGATTCTCCGTAGGAAAGCGATCGCGACCTGGGGACTGGGAAGCGCGGTCTTCGCGTTTATACGTTTCGCGCTGATTTGATTGCGACGGTTCGTGACGTCGCGGAGGAGGAGAGCGATACGCGTCTCTGTTATCGGGTTTCCTGTCTCGCCAGGATTCACGAGGTGAAAAGGAAGGTCGTTGATCTTTCCTTTCCGAAGATCTGTTGCGCTGCTCAGGCGCATTCCTATCATAATAAGAGTTGCTTGATTGCTCTGGTGTGCGATTACGAGAGTCGGAGAATGCAACGCGGCGTCCGTCGTCACGATAACGAACACGGTCAAGTTCGTACTGTTTGTACGCGGTTACTGCTTCATCGAATATTTTGTGTAATTCGAGTGACGCACAGAGCCTGACCTCGGCTCGAAGCGCTGGGATAAGACCACGCATGAAACAATCAATTGTGAATTTGTCAATCTCGTCTAGATTGGGGACCCCGCGGCCTGAATCTATGATCGCCGTTCTAAGGTCCTTTACTCGCGTAATATAATTCAACACGTGCTCGGACTGTCCCTGGTGTATCGAAGCTAATTCTCCGCGATACTGATCGATGAATTTATATGGGCCTAGTACATCTTTCAGGCGGTTGCACAATTCAGAGATTGTGTTAATATTTACGTCTTCAATCGCGGCGTATGCCTGTCCTCTAAGCTTATTGCATACTAATCTAGTGAGGGTACGCTCAGCTGTGGCTGGAACAGCTTCCAAGGCTCGCTTGCACGCGCGAACGAATTGTAGCACGGTTATGGAGGTGCCGTCAAAGGTAGGCACAAGTTCAACCGCTTGTTTAACGGTGAAATTCGAAGAATCGTGCATTATGGGTTCGCGGGGCGCAACGACTGGGCTAGCTGGAATTGATTGAGAATCTCTGGCCGATCGGATTTCTGCTATCTCGCGGCGTATATCCTCGTACGTTTCTCTCTGCTCACGCGTTTCTGTTTCGTATTGCAATTTGAGTTGAGTCAACGCGGCGGTTTGATTAATGAGAGCTGCTTCTCTACGAGCTAAATCTTTCTGGAATTCAATTAATTCCTCTTCCGTAGGAGGAACCTTCTTTCTAGCCTCGCTACGCGTTTCCATGATTGCGTCGCTTGAAAATTTCTAAGTATGAAATTCGCGAAAAATAATCCGACTATATAACGTGGGCGAAGGGGCGTTTTCTAAACCGCCCGTCGCACTTTAACGTTCACTAAAACTCTCGATGAATTTGTACTGAGTACGAACATCGCGAAAAATAATTTGAGTATGTAACGTGGGCGAAAGGGCATTTCCTTCACTGCCCGTCGCACTTTTAACTGACACTATGCTTTCACGGACTCTAAGTCTACTGCGTTAAATTGTCAAACAATGATGGAACGCGCAGGGGTTCGCGTGCTAACACTGATTCTATTTTTATTCCTCGATGCCGTGCTTCTAACATCGGTGACCAACGACTGTCCTACCGACTGCGCCAAATTTGTCACAACAAATTTTGGCAGAGGTAGGACACATGACGTATCCTACAAAAGTGTTGACGGTGTCTCTAACATCGGTGACCAACGAGTGTCCTACCGACTGCGCCAAATTCTGTCACGTCAATATTTGACAGGAACGACCTCCAATGATTGACAGCTGGCTGCTACGGTATTGTAGACGGATGCGCTCGTTGAGGAAACGGGCGTGGACGCTGTACGATACCGTGAATCTAACTCACGAATATCGTCCGCGTGATTGACGATATTTTAACTAGCGAAAACGGGCGTGGACGCTGTGCGATCCCGTGAATTTATCTCGCGAATATCGTCCGCGTGGTTGACGATATTTTGATTCGAGAAAACGGACGTGGATGCTGCGGAGCTTGCTATGCGAGCAAGTCTATCACTATCACGCACGTACGCGAACACGTAACAGGAAATTGAATAAGGAATACTATTCGCGAACTTTCCAGTGAGAACTCTATCTCTAACTAACAACGTGTCACTTCAAACTACGAAGTTAGGAGCAAGGAAATAATAATTGGGATTTAGATTGACTCTGGTAAAACAAAGTATATTATAAACGTAAAAGAATACAACGGTAAAGATGCTTATTATTAACGAAATCGAAATACGTACTAAGTACGAAATATGAAACGCAATAAAAATGTTTAATTGAATAAACGAAGTAATATTTGAATTAAACGAATAAGAATACGATATTACTGAATGGTATTAGGGACTGTGTCTAAACAGTATGGATTTGGAAAGATTGTGTCTAAACAATCTGGATTTGGAAAGACTATGTCTAAATAGTCTGGACTTGGAAGATTGACGAAAACTCGACTGACCCACTCGGGTCCCCGGAGAGGACTGGGGAGAATCGAACGTTCGTCGACGAACAACGTTCGTCCGAAAAATGCTGACTTCGCAAAAGGGGACCGTGTCCTCTTTGTGCCGGTCTTCGTCGTAAACAGCGCGATGGCCGCCGCACTAGAGTCAGCAGTTTTCGTTCCCAGTGGTGCAGGACTCGAAAATCAAGTGGTAACCATTGGCGTACCTATTTATTTATTTAAATAAATTGGGACTTAGAATATTTTCGAGCGCTTGCTCTTGCAAGGCGTTTCGATGTAAATTTTATATGTCATATGATTAGTTGACATCATTTGTCGACCGATCATATGTTTGAAAATATTCTAAGTACTTTTGAAAATTACCAAAAATCGAAATTTTGGTAAAGTCTAAACAAACGCGAATTGAGAACATAACCTACAAATTTTTAGGTTAGTTTCATGATTTTCGCTCACGAGTCCAATGATATTTTAATCTTCGAGTTTGGGCCATTTTTGGCTATTTTAGGATTTTGACAGATTTTGGATTTTAGGTTATGTTGATGGATTTCAATCAAATGTACGTGGTGTTAAGGATTCATTGTTATGAAGGATTTTTAGGAGGTTTGGAATCTTTAAAGGGGAACGCTCGCTCTTATGTATCTAATTTTACATGTAGTCTTAAAGCTAACGTCGGAGGTGCGGCCGACGTCACAACGCATACAACTCGCAATTGCAATTGCGCCTTCCATCGAGCGGCTAAACCCTCGCACCAGAATAGACAACGTACGCTAAAGCGAGCGTTATCATATGCAGTACGGAGATCCAGAATATTCAACGTACGCTAAAGCGAGCGTTATCGTATGCTGCACGGAGATCCAGAATTTCAACGTACGCTAAAGCGAGCGTTCACGTATGCAGCCTTCGCCAAGGAGAATCGAGCGATCCAGATTGTATCGACGGCCCGTGAAGCTCCTACGAAGACATTAATTTATCTACGTTGCTGAGCTGGTGAGTCGATTCATTTATTATTCATATACGCGTATTCATTTAGTGCTGTTCTCGTCTCGCGATTCCCGAATTAGACGCGGAAGTAGTCGCCGCGTGGATTCGAAAGCTGGAGCATTTTGAAATACGTTTTCTCCGCGGTCGCGTTCGACGGTTTTATATATTTTTCGTCGTCCGACGTCCCGGGACGTAACAGGCGTAACAACAAACCGGTGAGAATCAGTATCTTGTATCCATCTTTACCCCATGTCAACTCACCGCGTTCGTTGCGTTAACGTATAAGTATCGCCATCCGCGTTGACTGCAAGCGGGTGCCGGTTTTCCAAATGACTATCGGTGTCCTAGCGCATATGACTGCCCGTCTGGCTGTCTTGGCGAAAAAGACCGTTTCCTCTTCTTTCCACGTGCCGCCTCCTGGAGTCATCTTCTTTGCCTAGGACGTGGGACGTGACATACAAATTTGGCGCAGTCGGTAGGACACGAAAACGGTCGCCGGTAGTCGAACCATTAACAAATTGTTTTTGAACGTCTGACATTTGTTCTCTATATCGTGTGTGACGTCGGTCGCACCTCCGACGTTAGCTTTAAGACTACATGTAAAATTAGATACATAAGAGCGAGCGTTCCCCTTTAAAGATTCCAAAACTCCTAAAAATCCTTCATAACAATGAATCCTTAACACCACGTACATCTGATTGAAATCCATCAACATAACCTAAAATCCAAAATCTGTCAAATTCCTAAAATAGCCAAAAATGGCCCAAACTCGAAGATTGAAATATCATTGGACTCGTGAGCGAAAATCATGAAACTAACCTAAAAATTTGTAGGTTATGTTCTCAATTCGCGTTTGTTTAGACTTTACCAAAATTTCGATTTTTGGTAATTTTCAAAAGTACTTAGAATATTTTCAAACATATGATCGGTCGACAAATGATGTCAACTAATCATATGACATATAAAATTTACATCGAAACGCCTTGCAAGAGCAAGCGCTCGAAAATATTCTAAGTCCCAATTTATTTAAATAAATAAATAGGTGTTACGTCGTCCGATGTACGACGTTGGCCTTGTACATACATTATGTATACAAGGTCTGATCTGCATAAGATCCACACACCGTCCCCTAGACATAAGAACATAATATTAAGATTTCATTATTCTATTGTTCTAATCCTTATCTCCGTCTCTACCCATCACCATAACTTCACCTTGATCAACACCTTACCTCAGTTTCAACCCATCACCACGACACATAATGCAATAAAGTATTGCATCACTCTGGAAGCATCTAGAAGCTTCTAGAAACGTCGAGAAGTCCAAAGACTGCTGCATCAGCAGTCCCACGCTCGTAGAGGGCAATAGGACAGCCACGAGACTGCAGCGTCAGCAGAAATGCACGTGCAGTCCCCGGGAGCAAAGACGCTGCTGCGTCAGCGGTTCTCCCACTCCGACGACTGAAGAACAAAGAGACTGCAGCGTCAGCTATCCCCACTCCGAACGAAGGAGGCAAGGCAGAGCAGGCGCTTGCATCAGTCCGCCTTCAGCCAGCGACTCGCACAGACGTGCCTACCTGGCCTCAGCCGCCAGTCCGGCTTCTTCCGACTTCAAGAGCAGACGTGTTCAGTCTAGCTCCGCGATAGTGAAGTGTGTCGATCCTTCACTCCTAATTCCAATTCCAATTCCAACTCTAACTCAACTCAACTCAAGTCCTAATTCTCATACATTATTCCTACAACATATTACTATATCCATTATTCATTAATCCAATTACTACTCCTATTATAATACTACTTATATATTGTATACCAGTGTACTTACCAGTTCTTATTTAATATATCGTTGTTATACCAGTGCTTCGATCTTGTTATTCTTGTGTTAGCTCAACACCATCTTCCAATTCAGTTCTTGCATCGAATATATTAAACTCGTGACATATCCGGACTTGGTCTAAAGTGCGCAGTGGAAACGCTGAGCCGCCAATAAGGAATTTGAAGCGAGTCATAGAGAAGTTCTCGTGCCGCGTCTAGAATTGGTCTAAAGTGCGCAGTGGAAACGCTGAGCCGCCACTATAGACGTGAAGCGAGTTAACTACCAAAAAGGTTAATAACAAATGGAAGTTCATTTTCATTATCTTATTAATATTCCGTCATTACTATTCCTTACCCATGCGACGCCCACGTCGAGCGGGACGCAAGTATCAACTTGCTAAATCGAGACGCGCGTTGAGAAATAAAGCGGTGCTCGATCAAATCATTGCCACTACCGAGTGGACAGAACTTCTGGGAACCACCGAGCACATTCCGTGTGACGCGTCCGATTACGTTTCTGTATACGGTTGCCCTTGCAACCCTCCTAAAGAGGTCAACCACGCGGACCTCTCGCGAGCTCCGACGCCAGTCCTACATCCGGTCGATTGTCCAGAGGTGATCAACATAGCCGACGATGACGACAGCCGAGACACGATCATCGTTCCCAGGGTCCGTTGCCGAATCATCCGTGACGTTCCTCTGCCAGCTCATCAACGTGTCATCTTGCGGCCAGCATCCAAGGCCACTAACGTCGTCCCGAACCGAGCAGCAGCAACTCTACCAGATCTTCCCCACCTCGAGGACATCTGTATAGAAGACCCGATGTACTACACCTACTGCCAGTACCGCCAGTTCCTGCTGCAACAATATTATTAGGTGTTAATACAACATTGCGGTGAGTCGTATAATATCTTGTATAATTGCTGAATCCTGTAAACTCACCGTTCTCGTTGCATCATCTCGCGTGTGATTCTTGTCGGGACACTTCTTGTAACCGCGTCGGACGTTCTTTTCTTGACTGCATCCATAGCAATATCGGTTGTCCTAGTGCATATGACAGCCCGCGGCTGTCTCGGCACGAAAGACCACTCCTCATTTTAATCATAATATCTCAACCGTCCGTCTGTCACTGTTCTCTTTTCTCTCTCCTGGTACCTGTAACAAAAACACAGTGACGGACGTGACAAATTTGGCGCAGTCGGTAGGACATCGAAGTGGTCGCCGATATTTGCATTAATAAGCCCCGACGCGTGTCAGTACGAAGTTCACATTTCTTAAATCCCATTTATATCTTTCAAAATGTCTCGCCCAATCACGCGATCTCAAAAGGATCTCCGAGCAGATCCTAACACAGACCTTCCCCCAATGACCGAGGAAGAGCTACTCCTATACGCACAAGACCTCGCCCGTAGAGAGCACTATCTCAAAGAAGAAACTGATTTTATTGCCAAATTGCGTCTCAAATACGAAGAAGACGCACAAAACCAAAAGAATATGCTCGACGAAATACGAAAAGAGCTTCGCAACATCCAAATCACGAGTCAAACCCTACGTCAACAATCGCCTACACCAGGCCCTAGTAACGTCTCTAATATGCGGGAACCTTCACCGCCAGAGCCACGCGAAATCCCACAGTATGAACCTACTGGTAATTTCGCTCTAAAACAAGCCGCCGAGCTTGTCCCTAGATTCGACGGAACTTCGTCTTCCGTCCTACAATTCATACGCGCATGCAAACGCGCGCGTGACACCGTACCGGCCACTGCAGAGCGTGCCCTCACAAAATTGCTCTGCAATAAACTCCACGATCGTGCTTATGCCGCTATAGAAGGCCAGCACATATTCACAATTTCTGCACTATGCGAGAAATTACGAACAGTACTGGGCCCATACAAATTCGTTGACCAGTACCGTGGCGATCTCGCGAGTGTACTCCAAGCTCCAAACGAGCACATCCTAGACTTCATTAATCGCGTTAAAGACCTTCGAACCGCGATTCAAGATGCCACAGATATTGGCCTTGATTACGAAGAATTAGATCGCTTCGTAGTAGATTGTTTTCTACGAGGTCTCCTTCCCCAGCTGCGTGCCGAAGTGCTTCATTGCCCTTCGCGAAATCCTGCCACTGTTTTCGAAGCAGCCATCTCTGCTTACAGGCAGTATGAGTCAGACCAGACTCGTCGACGAGAACTGATCCGCGAAGAAAAACGAGTCAGCTTCTCTGATAACCGGCCGCATCGCCAGCGTTCCACGTACGAGTCCCCTCGTGACATTCCAGAGCGAACTCAAGAACGCCGCGATAACAGACCGGACTCGTCTCAGCAGTCCTCGAGAAACTTAAACCGGGACTCTTATCGCTCCCCGACGCCGCAACGGCGATGGGAAAATAATCCTCGCGACCAAAACACGTACCGCGATGGTCGCACAGATCGCCCTTCAAGCTCTAACAAATTTTGCAACTACTGCAAAGTCCCCGGGCACGATATTCACGAGTGCCGTAAGCGCGCTTTTAATAATAATAGGAGGTCGGGAAACGAGTCCGGCCTCCCGACCGAAGCCAGCCCAAGGCGGGAGGCCGCATCTTCAACCCAAACTACAGCCCGCACCCAAACAGCTATCCGGACGAACGACCAGTCCGACGATTCGTCTCAGCAGTAAATCTTGCTGCAGATTCACCAATTCCGCGCGTAAAAATCTCCGCCCCTCAATTACAAAAGAAGTGTGAATTTTTGGTAGACACGGGTTCGGAGATCAATTTAATTCGTGCGTCAAGTCTAGAACCAAATCTACCTATAGATCATACGAACACTATAGAAGTCCAAGGAATAACCGAGGGATCCATTCCAACTCTCGGTCAGATTAAAATACACTTACAGGGTCAAAACCCTATCGAATTTCATGTCTTGGAAGAAAACTTCCCAATTAACATCGACGGAATCCTCGGTTCTCCCTTCTTCAGAACAGGAGCCGAGATCTCCTTTGCGAATGAATACATAACGATAGGAAACATTCGGGTTCCCTTCTCGAACCCTTGCGCGCCCACGGCTGAGCCTCGCGATAAATTGGCAGCAGAGGTTATTTCAATGCCTTCGTCTATGACCAACGATCTCGTTAAAACTCCAGCCGCCAAGCGTGAGGAACATTCGGCAAGGAACGTTCGAGTGTCTTCCTCAAATCCTCGTGCACCCGCGGTCAGACCTTGCAGAGCTCCGGTGACGGAGGTTATTTCAATGCCTCCTCGGGATTCGATCAAGTACTCCCTAGAGAAAAACGCCGTGAAAAGCCGGCCGGAATCGAAGGAGACTCGAGAGATATCGGAGTACACTGCGAGAAGTCGGGTCGTGGAGCGTGAGGATCGAGTCCGAACAAAGACTCCTCCGAAAACCGAAGAATTCGTCCTCGAACCTCGTACCGTTGCGTGCATAGCGGTCGACGTCGAAGGACCCAAACAGGGATATATCCGCCGTGTTAATGTAGCGCCGGATGTATTCCTGGGTGACTGCGTCGTCACCAATCGTAAAGGCAAAGCGAGCCTCCGGTGTTTTAACACCTCGTCGGAAAGAGTTTCATTTCGATTGCCCCCATTGGAGATGGAAGAAATCGAGTCGTACTCTTCCGACCTTTCTAATTCCGGGTATCATCCCGACGTATTCGGTAACCATCCCGACCATTCTAATTCCGGGTATCATCCCGACGTATTCGGTAACCATCCCGACCTTTCCAATTCCGGGAACCATCCCGACGCATTCGGTAACCATCCCGACATTACTAACTCCGGTAACCAGCCCGATTCTCATACTAACTTCGGTAACCATCCCGACCTTTCTAATTCCGGGAACCATCCCGACGTATTCGGTAACCATCCCGACCTTTCTAATTCTGGGTATCATCCCGACGCATTCGGTAACCATCCCGACAATACTAACTCCGGTAACCAGCCCGATCAATTCCAAGACCAACTCCATTCCTACGACAATCAAAGATCTTCAAGACCCATATGTAAGCAGGTCTGTTCTATATTGCACAATAAATCCAGCGACAGTTCTAAACCAGAGAAGGATATCAAAGCCTCCAAAGTAAAAGAACTTCATAACTTACTTCAAAATCATATCTTTGATGATCCACAGAAACTCGATTCCTTTCAACTTCCATCTGCACGTTGCCATGCGAAGCGAAACAAATACGATAAAATTAATCTCTGCGCTACAGCGAAATACGCGTCAGCAAGAAAGCAATATAAATCCGAGTACCCTCGCGATAACGGATATTCCTATGAGAATAAGCGAGCGAAATTCGAAGCCCAGCGTCGGCAAAATCTCCTTCGACCACCGGAAGATATAGAACAGGTATTCCTACTCAAAGAACCCTGCAAGGGCAAATTCGATGCGCAATATACGGGTCCTCACGAAATTTGCGACATCCTAGACTCAAACAATGTAAAAATTAAAGTAGGGAACCATTTTAAGATTGTACATGCAAACAAACTCAAGCGTGCGCCGAATAATCCAACGCAAACCCCGCGTCAGCGAAACGTGACACTCATCTGGACGCAGATCAGAAAAGACAAAAGTGTTAGTGAACAAAGTGATTCCCCACCCACCCTAAACCCCGAGAAAAGACAGTCGATTAATGAACATTGCGAATACGACTTGTCGGACATTACAAAACCAGCCCCAGCCCCACGTGCCGACACCGACAACATTTCAGTGCGACCAGTGTTTCGTACAAATATAGGAAATACTTGCCGAGAACTGTGCTCCCTGCGCGGAGTACCTCCGGACGATGCGTCGCATGAATGAGTGTGTGATCGAGTGTTGAGCGAGAAATTTCTTCCTTTGTAAGAAATTTCTTTTCCGCGTTGGGAGGTGTTACGTCGTCCGATGTACGACGTTGGCCTTGTACATACATTATGTATACAAGGTCTGATCTGCATAAGATCCACACACCGTCCCCTAGACATAAGAACATAATATTAAGATTTCATTATTCTATTGTTCTAATCCTTATCTCCGTCTCTACCCATCACCATAACTTCACCTTGATCAACACCTTACCTCAGTTTCAACCCATCACCACGACACATAATGCAATAAAGTATTGCATCACTCTGGAAGCATCTAGAAGCTTCTAGAAACGTCGAGAAGTCCAAAGACTGCTGCATCAGCAGTCCCACGCTCGTAGAGGGCAATAGGACAGCCACGAGACTGCAGCGTCAGCAGAAATGCACGTGCAGTCCCCGGGAGCAAAGACGCTGCTGCG
Organism: Lasioglossum baleicum; assembly: GCF_051020765.1. Lineage (NCBI taxonomy): Eukaryota > Metazoa > Arthropoda > Insecta > Hymenoptera > Halictidae > Lasioglossum > Lasioglossum baleicum. The sequence continues at coordinate 202,496 of NW_027469209.1, read as the reverse complement.
TCAGCGGTTCTCCCACTCCGACGACTGAAGAACAAAGAGACTGCAGCGTCAGCTATCCCCACTCCGAACGAAGGAGGCAAGGCAGAGCAGGCGCTTGCATCAGTCCGCCTTCAGCCAGCGACTCGCACAGACGTGCCTACCTGGCCTCAGCCGCCAGTCCGGCTTCTTCCGACTTCAAGAGCAGACGTGTTCAGTCTAGCTCCGCGATAGTGAAGTGTGTCGATCCTTCACTCCTAATTCCAATTCCAATTCCAACTCTAACTCAACTCAACTCAAGTCCTAATTCTCATACATTATTCCTACAACATATTACTATATCCATTATTCATTAATCCAATTACTACTCCTATTATAATACTACTTATATATTGTATACCAGTGTACTTACCAGTTCTTATTTAATATATCGTTGTTATACCAGTGCTTCGATCTTGTTATTCTTGTGTTAGCTCAACACCATCTTCCAATTCAGTTCTTGCATCGAATATATTAAACTCGTGACATATCCGGACTTGGTCTAAAGTGCGCAGTGGAAACGCTGAGCCGCCAATAAGGAATTTGAAGCGAGTCATAGAGAAGTTCTCGTGCCGCGTCTAGAATTGGTCTAAAGTGCGCAGTGGAAACGCTGAGCCGCCACTATAGACGTGAAGCGAGTTAACTACCAAAAAGGTTAATAACAAATGGAAGTTCATTTTCATTATCTTATTAATATTCCGTCATTACTATTCCTTACCCATGCGACGCCCACGTCGAGCGGGACGCAAGTATCAACTTGCTAAATCGAGACGCGCGTTGAGAAATAAAGCGGTGCTCGATCAAATCATTGCCACTACCGAGTGGACAGAACTTCTGGGAACCACCGAGCACATTCCGTGTGACGCGTCCGATTACGTTTCTGTATACGGTTGCCCTTGCAACCCTCCTAAAGAGGTCAACCACGCGGACCTCTCGCGAGCTCCGACGCCAGTCCTACATCCGGTCGATTGTCCAGAGGTGATCAACATAGCCGACGATGACGACAGCCGAGACACGATCATCGTTCCCAGGGTCCGTTGCCGAATCATCCGTGACGTTCCTCTGCCAGCTCATCAACGTGTCATCTTGCGGCCAGCATCCAAGGCCACTAACGTCGTCCCGAACCGAGCAGCAGCAACTCTACCAGATCTTCCCCACCTCGAGGACATCTGTATAGAAGACCCGATGTACTACACCTACTGCCAGTACCGCCAGTTCCTGCTGCAACAATATTATTAGGTGTTAATACAACATTGCGGTGAGTCGTATAATATCTTGTATAATTGCTGAATCCTGTAAACTCACCGTTCTCGTTGCATCATCTCGCGTGTGATTCTTGTCGGGACACTTCTTGTAACCGCGTCGGACGTTCTTTTCTTGACTGCATCCATAGCAATATCGGTTGTCCTAGTGCATATGACAGCCCGCGGCTGTCTCGGCACGAAAGACCACTCCTCATTTTAATCATAATATCTCAACCGTCCGTCTGTCACTGTTCTCTTTTCTCTCTCCTGGTACCTGTAACAAAAACACAGTGACGGACGTGACATAGGTACGCCAATGGTTACCACTTAATTTTCGAGTCCTGCACCACTGGGAACGAAAACTGCTGACTCTAGTGCGGCGGCCATCGCGCTGTTTACGACGAAGACCGGCACAAAGAGGACACGGTCCCCTTTTGCGAAGTCAGCATTTTTCGGACGAACATTATTCGTCGACGAACGTTCGATTCTCCCCAGTCCTCTCCGGGGACCCGAGTGGGTCAGTCGAGTTTTCGTCAATCTTCCAAGCCCAGACTATTTAGACATAGTCTTTCCAAATCCAGATTGTTTAGACACAATCTTCCCAAATCCATACTGTTTAGACACAGTCCCTAATACCATTCAGTAATATCGTATTCTTATTCGTTTAATTCAAATATTACTTCGTTTATTCAATTAAACATTTTTATTGCGTTTCATATTTCATACTTAGTACGTATTTCGATTTCGTTAATAATAAGCATGTTTACCTTTGTATTCTTTTACGTTATTAATATACTTTGTTTTACCAGAGTCAATCTAAATCCCAATTATTATTTCCTTGCTCCTAACTTCGTAGTTTGAAGTGACACGTTGTTAGCTAGAGATAGAGTTCCCACTGGAAAGTTCGCGAATAGTATTCCTTATTCAATTTCCTGTTACGTGTTCGCGTACGTGCGTGATAGTGATAGACGTGCTCGAATAGCAAGTTCCGCAGCATCCACGTCCGTTTTCTCGAATCAAAATATCGTCAACCACGCGGACGATATTCGCGAGATAAATTCACGGGATCGCACAGCGTCCACGCCCGTTTTCGCTAGTTAAAATATCGTCAATCACGCGGACGATATTCGTGAGTTAGATTCACGGTATCGTACAGCGTCCACGCCCGTTTCCTCAACGAGCGCATCCGTCTACAATACCGTAGCAGCCAGCTGTCAATCATTGGAGGTCGTTCCTGTCAAATATTGACATGACAGAGTTTGGCGCAGTCGTCAATCCTTGAAGGTCGTTTCCAGCCATTTGGATCAACGCCTGTCAAGCAGAGCGGACCGAATTCAAGGTCATCAGCGCAACCGTAGCCGTTCATCCGTTGCGAATTCATTTCTCGTGTCAATCGACAAACAAGCGAAGCGTAAAAGTAAGTGGAACATATTATCGCGTATGTTTCAGGGTCGCGTGCATCTTTCATCTGTGTAAGACTGCATGCAGGTGTCGGCATCGGGTCCTAGTCTGTTGATAAAAAGACCAACACTTTTATTAAATGTCAGTCAGTGGAAGAGCAGAGTAGCCGGGCCGCGGTATTCTCTTCTCTTGCTCTTATAGCCCCGCCAGGACGTGACACGTGTGTCGAGTAAGAATTCACACTAATATCGCAAAATGTCTCGCCCAATTACACGATCCCAAACGGATCCCCGAGCGCATCCTAACGAAGACCTTCCTCCACCAACCGAGGAAGAGCTGCTTCTTTACGCGCAAGACCTCGCCCGTAAAGAGGAATATTTAAAAGAGCAAACCGAATTCATTGCTAAATTGCGTCTTAAATATGAAGAAGACGCACAGAATCAAAATAACATGCTCGATGAAATACGCAAAGAGCTCCACAATATTCAAGCCTTGAACCAAAACTTACGTCACCAAGCGCCTACACCAGGCCCCAGTAACGTCTCTAACACGCGAGAACCTTCATTATCAGAGCCACGCGAAACCCCGCAATATGAGCCAACAGGAAATTTCGCGTTGAAACAAGCCGCAGAACTCGTACCCAAATTCGACGGAACATCGATTCCCGTCCTAAAATTCATCCGCGCCTGCAAACGCGCGCGTGATTCTATCCCCGAATCCATAGAACGTGCCCTTACTAAACTAATCTGCAATAAACTTTCCGATCGTGCGTACGCTGCCATTGAAGGCGAAAATATACGTACGATCTCACAACTTTGCGATAAGCTACGAACAGTACTGGGACCCTACACATTCGTGGACCAGTACCGTGGCGAATTGGCAAGCGTAGCCCAGGGCAACAATGAGCATATTCTTGACTTCATAAATCGAGTCAAGGATTTACGAACCGCCATCAGCGATTCTACCGAAGGACATTACGACTACAGAGAAATCGATCGTTTCACAGTCGAGTGCTTCCTTCGCGGTCTACTCCCACAACTTCGCAGCGAAGTTTTGCATTGCCGTTCTCAGAATTCGGCAGAGATCTTCGAAGCAGCCATCTCTGCATATAAGCAATATGAGCTGTATCAAAACCGTCGTCGCGAATCTAATCGTGACGATTCCCGCAAGGTAAGCTTCTCAGATAACAGAAGCTCCTATCGCCCACGCTCTTCTGACAATTTCAATTCTTGCGAACGCATCCCTGAACGTCGCAACAACAGACCGGATGAGCGTCGCGATAACGGGTCCGACCAACGTCGAGACTCGTGGAGAAACTCGAACCGCAACTCTTATAGTTCTCCAACTCCGCAGTGGCGGTCCGAAAACCCTCGCGAACAAAACCCGCAGCGCGAAAACCGGGACCCGAATTCAAATCATGACAGACGTTCGGGAGAGCCCCGCAAGTTTTGCAACTATTGCAAAACTCCCGGGCATGACATTCACGAATGTCGAAAAAGAGCCTATAACAATAACCTGCGCTCGGGAAACGAGTCAGGCCTCCCGACAGGAACGAATCAACAGCGGGAGGCCGCCCCAACAAAGCGCAACCAAACATTCACGCAGACCGCCATTCGAACGAACGAGCTCCCCGAAGACCAGATCGTCGATTCGTCTCTGCAGTTAACCTCGCAGTAGACTCGCCGATCCCGCGCGTACAAATCTCCGCCCCTCAGCTTCGCGAGAAAAGTGAATTCTTATTAGACACGGGCTCGGAAGTCAATTTGATACGCGCGTCTAGTTTAAAACCTGGGATAACCATTGATCCCACGAGCACGATCGAAGTTCATGGAATAACCAAGGGTTCCATAGTAACACTCGGCGAAGTCGTTATATTCATTCAGGGGACAATCCCTGTCAAATTCCACGTGCTCGGGGACGATTTCCCAGTCAGTGTTAACGGAATTCTCGGCTCGCCCTTCTTTATAGGAGGAGCTGAGATTTCCTTTGCAAAGCAATTTGTTTTAATCGGAAACATTTCAATTCCGTTCTCTAATTCACGCGCACTGCCGACTGAGCCCCGCGATAGTTCAATGACGAGGGTTATTTCAATGCCTTCTCCGAAAACGGAGGTCTCTCTTGAAAAGCACGCCGCAAGGACAGAGGAAGAAACATTCCCTCTCTCAAAACGTCGGGTGCAACCGGGAGAGATTCGTATCACATCGAATAATATCGTAGAGGAACCGGTCGATAAGCGCAAAAATCTAAATCAACAGTCCGGATCAAGGACTGCACCAGACTCCAATGAGTTTGTCGTTGAGCCCCGAACAGCCGCCTGCATTGCAGTCAGCGTACAGGGCCCGGAACAGGGATATATCCGCCGCGTCAGCGTAGCGCCGGATGTATTCCTCGGTGACTGTGTTGTCACGTCCGTCTCTGTGTTTTTGTTACAGGTACCAGGAGAGAGAAAAGAGAACAGTGACAGACGGACGGTTGAGATATTATGATTAAAATGAGGAGTGGTCTTTCGTGCCGAGACAGCCGCGGGCTGTCATATGCACTAGGACAACCGATATTGCTATGGATGCAGTCAAGAAAAGAACGTCCGACGCGGTTACAAGGAGTGTCCCGACAAGAATCGCGCGCGAGAGGATGCAACGAGAACGGTGAGTTTACAGGATTCAACAATTATACAAGATATTATACGACTCACCGCAATGTTGTATTAACGCCTAATAATATTGTTGCAGCAGGAACTGGCGGTACTGACAGTAGGTGTCGTACATCGGATCTTCTATACAGATGTCCTCGAGGTGGGGAAGATCTGGCAGAGTTGCTGCTGCTCGGTTCGGGACGACGTTAGTGGCCTTGGATGCTGGCCGCAAGACGACACGTTGATGAGTTGGCAGAGGGACGTCACTGATGATTCGGCAACGGACCCTGGGAACGATGATCGTGTCTCGGCTGTCGTCGTCGTCGGCTATGTCGATCACCTCTGGACAATCGACCGGATGCAGAACTGGCGTCGGAGCTCGCGAGAGGTCCGCGTGGTTGACCTCTTTAGGAGGGTTGCAAGGGCAACCGTATACAGAAACGTAATCGGACGCGTCACACGGAATGTGCTCGGTGGTTCCCAGAAGTTCGGTCCACTCGGTAGTGGCAATGATTTGATCGAGCACCGCTTTATTTCTCAACGCGCGTCTCAATTTAGCAAGTTGATACTTGCGTCCCGCTCGACGTGGGCGTCGCATGGGTAAGGAATAGTAATGATGGAATATTAATAATATAATGAAAATGAACTTCCATTTGTTATTAACCTTTTAGGTAGTTAACTCGCTTCACGTCTATAGTGGCGGCTCAGCGTTTCCACTGCGCTCTTTAGACCAATTCTAGACGTGGCACGAGAACTTCTCTATGACTCGCTTCAAATTCCTTATTGGCGGCTCAGCGTTTCCACTGCGCACTTTAGACCAAGTCCGGATATGTCACGAGTTTAATATATTCAATGTAAGAACTGAATTGGAAGATGGTGTTGAATTAACACAAGAATAACAAGATCGAAGCACTGGTATAACAACGATATATTAAATAAGAACTGGTAAGTACACTGGTATACAATATGTAAGTAATATTATAATAGGAGTAGTAATTGGATTAATGAATAATGGATATTGTAATATGTTATAGGAATAATGTATGAGAATTAGGACTTGAGTTGAGTTGAGTTAGAGTTGGAATTGGAATTGGAATTAGGAGTGAAGGATCGACACACTTCACTTTCGCGGAGCTAGACTGAACACGTCTGCTCTTGTCGTCGGAAGAAGCCGGACTGGCGGCTGAGGCCAGGTAGGCACGTCTGTGCGAGTCGCTGGCTGAAGGCGGACTGCTCGAGTCGCGAGATGGAGGCGGACTGATGCAAGCGCCTGCTCTGCCTTGCCTCCTTCGTTCGGAGTGGGGATAGCTGACGCTGCAGTCTCTTTGTTCTTCAGTCGTCGGAGTGGGAGAACCGCTGACGCAGCAGCGTCTTTGCTCCCGGGGACTGCACGTGCATTTCTGCTGACGCTGCAGTCTCGTGGCTGTCCTATTGCCCTCTACGAGCGTGGGACTACTGATGCAGCAGTCTTTGGACTTCTCGACGTTTCTAGAAGCTTCTAGATGCTTCCAGAGTGATGCAATACTTTATTGCATTATGTGTCGTGGTGATGGGTTGAAACTGAGGTAAGGTGTTGATCAAGGAGAAGTTATGGTGATGGGTAGAGACGGAGATAAGGATTAGAACAATACAATAATGAGATCTTAATACTATGCTCTTATGTCTAGGGGACGGTGTATGGATCTTATGCAGATCAGACCTTGTATACATAGTGTATGTACAAGGCCAACGTCGTACATCGGACGACGTAACACCTCCCAACGCGGAAAAGAAATTTCTTACAAGGAAGAAATTTCTCGCTCAACACTCGATCACACATTCATTCATGCGACGCATCGTCCGGGGGTACTCCGCGCAGGGAGCACAGTTCTCGGCGAGTATTTCCTATATTTGTACGAAACACTGGTCGCACTGAAATGTTGTCGGTGTCGGCACGTGGGGCTGGGGCTGGTTTTGTAATGTCCGACAAGTCGTATTCGCAATGTTCATTATTCGACTGTCTTTTCTCGGGGTTTAGGGTGGGTGGGGAATCACTTTGTTCACTAACACTTTCACTTTTGTCTTTTCTTATCTGCGTCCAGATGAGTGTCACGTTTCGCTGACGCGGGGTTTGCGTTGGATTATTCGGCGCACGCTTGAGTTTTCGGATTTCGCTCGCTTATCGGTGTTGACCGGACGCGTGATTATCGCGGATTCTAATTTCGCGTCAGCGGAGGACTGTAATGAAATCTCCTGGGAGGGTTTCTTATCGCAAATCGCAGGAGACGCTACAATCATTGTTCGCGGGTTATTGCAAAGGTATAGTATAATACGAAATTTGTTTCTCCTTTTTGCTGACGCGTATTTTACAGACGTATAATTCCTAGATGGATGGAAATCGCTTTGCGGTGCACGGATACTTGACCGTTGAGACTGGAAGAGATCATGTCCCGGCGAAAAATCAGAGGTAGGTTTTTGAAATGAAATATAGACTCTCTTTGACTCTGATTTAGAAATTATCGCGGGATGATCTTTTATGATCGACTCGTATGCTCGGTCTATACGAGGTAGAGTTTTATGCTTTATTTTATGTAGACGTTCTGTCGTCTTTAGAGAATCAAAGGCGGGGACATTTCCTTTCAACCTAGACTCGGAATAGAAACAATCGGACTTGATACCGGAGCTTGTAGAATAAACCTTCATAGGTTTGAATTCGCGGGAGTCTTCTTTGGACTCTGGATTAAAATTGTCGGGATGGTTACCGAATACGTCGGGATGGTTACCGGAATTGAAAAGGTCGGGATGGTTACCGAATGCGTCGGGATGGTTACCGGAGTTAGAATAATGATCGGGCTGGTTACCGGAGTTAGTATAAGAATCGGGCTGGTTACCGGAGTTAGTATAATGATTGGGCTGGTTACCGGAGTTAGTATGAGAATCGGGCTGGTTACCGGAGTTAGTATGAGAATCGGGCTGGTTACCGGAGTTAGTATGAGAATCGGGCTGGTTACCGGAGTTAGTATGAGAATCGGGCTGGTTACCGGAGTTAGTATGAGAATCGGGCTGGTTACCGGAGTTAGTATGAGAATCGGGCTGGTTACCGGAGTTAGAAAGGTCGGGATGGTTACCGAATACGTCGGGATGATACCCGGAATTAGAAAAGTCGGAAGAGTACGACTCGATTTCTTCCATCTCCAATGGGGGCAATCGAAATGAAACTCTTTCCGACGAGGTGTTAAAACACCGGAGGCTCGCTTTGCCTTTACGATTGGTGACGATGCAGTCACCCAGGAATACATCCGGCGCTACATTAACACGGCGGATATATCCCTGTTTGGGTCCTTCGACGTCGACCGCTATGCACGCAACGGTACGAGGTTCGAGGACGAATTCTTCGGATTTCGGAGGAGTCTTTGTTCGGACTCGATCCTCACGCTCCACGATCCGACTTCTCGCAGTGTACTCCGATATCTCTCGAGTCTCCTTCGATTCCGGCCGGCTTTTCACGGCGTTTTTCTCTAGGGAGCACTCGATCGAATCCCGAGGAGGCATTGAAATAACCTCCGTCACCGGGGCTCTGCAAGGTCTGACCGCGGGTGCACGAGGATTTGAGGAAGACACTCGAACGTTCCTTGCCGAATGTTCCTCACGCTCGGCGGCTGGAGTTTTAACGAGATCGTTGGTCATAGACGAAGGCATTGAAATAACCTCTGCTGCCAATTCATCGCGAGGCTCAGCCGTGGGCGCGCAAGGATTCGAGAAGGGAACCCGAATGTTTCCTATCGTAATGTATTCATTCGCAAAGGAGATCTCGGCTCCTGTTCTGAAGAAGGGAGAACCGAGGATTCCGTCGATGTTAATTGGGAAGTTTTCTTCCAAGACATGAAATTCAATAGGGTTTTGACCCTGTAAGTGTATTTTAATTTGACCGAGAGTTGGAATGGATCCCTCGGTTATTCCTTGGACTTCTATAGTGTCCGTATAATCTATAGGTAGATTTGGTTCTAGACTTGACGCACGAATTAAATTGATCTCCGAACCCGTGTCCAACAAAAATTCACACTTCTTTTGTAATTGAGGGGCGGAGATTTTTACGCGCGGAATTGGTGAGTCTGCAGCAAGATTTACTGCTGAGACGAATCGTCGGACTGGTCGTTCGTCCGGATAGCTGTTTGGGTGCGGGCTGTAGTTTGGGTTGAAGATGCGGCCTCCCGCCTGGGGTTGGCTTCGGTCGGGAGGCCGGACTCGTTTCCCGACCTCCTATTATTATTGAAAGTGCGCTTACGGCACTCGTGAATATCGTGCCCGGGGGTTTTGCAATAGTTGCAAAATTTGTTAGAGCTTGAGGGGCGATCTGTGCGATCATCGCGGTACGTGTTTTGGTCGCGAGGATTATTTTCCCATCGCCGTTGCGGCGTCGGGGAGCGATAAGAGTCCCGGTTTGAGTTTCTTGAGGACTGCTGAGACGAGTCCGGTCTGTTATCGCGGCGTTCTTGAGTTCGCTCTGGAATGTCACGAACGGATTCATTCGTGGAACGCGGGCGATACGGCCGGTTATCAGAGAAGCTGACTCGTTTTTCTTCGCGGATCAGTTCTCGTCGACGAGTCTGGTCTGACTCATACTGCCTGTAAGCAGAGATGGCTGCTTCGAAAACAGTGGCAGGATTTCGCGAAGGGCAATGAAGCACTTCGGCACGCAGCTGGGGAAGGAGACCTCGTAGAAAACAATCTACTACGAAGCGATCTAGTTCTTCGTAATCAAGGCCAATATCTGTGGCATCTTGAATCGCGGTTCGAAGGTCTTTAACGCGATTGATGAAGTCTAGGATGTGCTCGTTTGGAGCTTGGAGTACACTCGCGAGATCGCCACGGTACTGGTCAACGAATTTGTATGGGCCCAGTACTGTTCGTAATTTCTCGCATAGTGCAGAAATTGTGAATATGTGCTGGCCTTCTATAGCGGCATAAGCACGATCGTGGAGTTTATTGCAGAGCAATTTTGTGAGGGCACGCTCTGCAGTGGCCGGTACGGTGTCACGCGCGCGTTTGCATGCGCGTATGAATTGTAGGACGGAAGACGAAGTTCCGTCGAATCTAGGGACAAGCTCGGCAGCTTGTTTTAGAGCGAAATTACCAGTAGGTTCATACTGTGGGATTTCGCGTGGCTCTGGCGGTGAAGGTTCCCGCATATTAGAGACGTTACTAGGGCCTGGTGTAGGCGATTGTTGACGTAGGGTTTGACTCGTGATTTGGATGTTGCGAAGCTCTTTTCGTATTCCGTCGAGCATATTCTTTTGGTTTTGTGCGTCTTCTTCGTATTTGAGACGCAATTTGGCAATGAAATCTGTTTCCTCTTTGAGATATTGCTCTCTACGGGCGAGGTCTTGTGCGTATAGGAGTAGCTCTTCCTCGGTCATTGGAGGAAGGTCTGCGTTAGGATCTGCTCGGAGATCCTTTTGAGATCGCGTGATTGGGCGAGACATTTTGAAAGATATAAATGGGATTTAAGAAATGTGAACTTCGCACTGACACGCGTCGGGGCTTATTAATGCAAATATCGGCGACCACTTCGTTGTCCTACCGACTGCGCCAAATTTGTCACGTCCGTCTCTGTGTTTTTGTTACAGGTACCAGGAGAGAGAAAAGAGAACAGTGACAGACGGACGGTTGAGATATTATGATTAAAATGAGGAGTGGTCTTTCGTGCCGAGACAGCCGCGGGCTGTCATATGCACTAGGACAACCGATATTGCTATGGATGCAGTCAAGAAAAGAACGTCCGACGCGGTTACAAGGAGTGTCCCGACAAGAATCGCGCGCGAGAGGATGCAACGAGAACGGTGAGTTTACAGGATTCAACAATTATACAAGATATTATACGACTCACCGCAATGTTGTATTAACGCCTAATAATATTGTTGCAGCAGGAACTGGCGGTACTGACAGTAGGTGTCGTACATCGGATCTTCTATACAGATGTCCTCGAGGTGGGGAAGATCTGGCAGAGTTGCTGCTGCTCGGTTCGGGACGACGTTAGTGGCCTTGGATGCTGGCCGCAAGACGACACGTTGATGAGTTGGCAGAGGGACGTCACTGATGATTCGGCAACGGACCCTGGGAACGATGATCGTGTCTCGGCTGTCGTCGTCGTCGGCTATGTCGATCACCTCTGGACAATCGACCGGATGCAGAACTGGCGTCGGAGCTCGCGAGAGGTCCGCGTGGTTGACCTCTTTAGGAGGGTTGCAAGGGCAACCGTATACAGAAACGTAATCGGACGCGTCACACGGAATGTGCTCGGTGGTTCCCAGAAGTTCGGTCCACTCGGTAGTGGCAATGATTTGATCGAGCACCGCTTTATTTCTCAACGCGCGTCTCAATTTAGCAAGTTGATACTTGCGTCCCGCTCGACGTGGGCGTCGCATGGGTAAGGAATAGTAATGATGGAATATTAATAATATAATGAAAATGAACTTCCATTTGTTATTAACCTTTTAGGTAGTTAACTCGCTTCACGTCTATAGTGGCGGCTCAGCGTTTCCACTGCGCTCTTTAGACCAATTCTAGACGTGGCACGAGAACTTCTCTATGACTCGCTTCAAATTCCTTATTGGCGGCTCAGCGTTTCCACTGCGCACTTTAGACCAAGTCCGGATATGTCACGAGTTTAATATATTCAATGTAAGAACTGAATTGGAAGTGTTACGTCGTCCGATGTACGACGTTGGCCTTGTACACACACTATGTATACAAGGTCTGATCTGCATAAGATCCATACACCGTCCCCTAGACATAAGAGCATAATATTAAGATCTCATATATTCTATTGTTCTAATCCTTATCTCCGTTTCTATCCATCACCATAACTTCACCTTGATCAACACCTTACCTCAGTTTCAACCCATCACCACGACACATAATGCAATAAAGTATTGCATCACTCTGGAAGCATCTAGAAGCTTCTAGAAACGTCGAGAAGTCCAAAGACTGCTGCATCAGCAGTCCCACGCTCGTAGAGGGCAATAGGACAGCCACGAGACTGCAGCGTCAGCAGAAATGCACGTGCAGTCCCCGGGAGCAAAGACGCTGCTGCGTCAGCAGTTCTCCCACTCCGACGACTGAAGAACAAAGAGACTGCAGCGTCAGCTATCCCCACTCCGACCGAAGGAGGCAAGGCAGAGCGAACGCTTGCATCAGTCCGCCTCCATCTCGCGACTCGAGCAGTCCGCCTTCAGCCAGCGACTCGCACAGACGTGCCTACCTGGCCTCAGCCGCCAGTCCGGCTTCTTCCGACGATAAGAGCAGACGTGTTCAGTCTAGCTTCGCGAAAGTGAAGTGTGTCGATCCTTCACTCCTAATTCCAATTCCAATTCCAACTCTAACTCAACTCAACTCAAGTCCTAATTCTCATACGTTATTCCTACAACATATTACTATATCCATTATTCATTAATCCAATTACTACTCCTATTATAATACTACTTACATATTGTATACCAGTGTACTTACCAGTTCTTATTTAATATATCGTTGTTATACCAGTGCTTCGATCTTGTTATTGTCACGTCCTGGCGGGGCTATAAGAGCAAGAGAAGAGAATACCGCGGCCCGGCTACTCTACTCTTCCACTGACTGACATTTAATAAAAGTGTTGGTCTTTTTATCAACAGACTAGGACCCGATGCCGACACCTGCATGCAGTCTTACACAGATGAAAGATGCACGCGACCCTGAAACATACGCGATAATATGTTCCACTTACTTTTACGCTTCGCTTGTTTGTCGATTGACACGAGAAATGAATTCGCAACGGATGAACGGCTACGGTTGCGCTGATGACCTTGAATTCGGTCCGCTCTGCTTGACAGGCGTTAATCCAAATGGCTGGAAACGACCTTCAAGGATTGACGACTGCGCCAAACTCTGTCACGTCAATATTTGACAGGAACGACCTCCAATGATTGACAGCTGGCTGCTACGGTATTGTAGACGGATGCGCTCGTTGAGGAAACGGGCGTGGACGCTGTACGATACCGTGAATCTAACTCACGAATATCGTCCGCGTGATTGACGATATTTTAACTAGCGAAAACGGGCGTGGACGCTGTGCGATCCCGTGAATTTATCTCGCGAATATCGTCCGCGTGGTTGACGATATTTTGATTCGAGAAAACGGACGTGGATGCTGCGGAGCTTGCTATGCGAGCAAGTCTATCACTATCACGCACGTACGCGAACACGTAACAGGAAATTGAATAAGGAATACTATTCGCGAACTTTCCAGTGAGAACTCTATCTCTAACTAACAACGTGTCACTTCAAACTACGAAGTTAGGAGCAAGGAAATAATAATTGGGATTTAGATTGACTCTGGTAAAACAAAGTATATTAATAACGTAAAAGAATACAAAGGTAAAGATGCTTATTATTAACGAAATCGAAATACGTACTAAGTACGAAATATGAAACGCAATAAAAATGTTTAATTGAATAAACGAAGTAATATTTGAATTAAACGAATAAGAATACGATATTACTGAATGGTATTAAGGACTGTGTCTAAACAGTATGGATTTGGAAAGATTGTGTCTAAACAATCTGGATTTGGAAAGACTATGTCTAAATAGTCTGGACTTGGAAGATTGACGAAAACTCGACTGACCCACTCGGGTCCCCGGAGAGGACTGGGGAGAATCGAACGTTCGTCGACGAATAATGTTCGTCCGAAAAATGCTGACTTCGCAAAAGGGGACCGTGTCCTCTTTGTGCCGGTCTTCGTCGTAAACAGCGCGATGGCCGCCGCACTAGAGTCAGCAGTTTTCGTTCCCAGTGGTGCAGGACTCGAAAATTAAGTGGTAACCATTGGCGTACCTATTTATTTATTTAAATAAATTGGGACTTAGAATATTTTCGAGCGCTTGCTCTTGCAAGGCGTTTCGATGTAAATTTTATATGTCATATGATTAGTTGACATCATTTGTCGACCGATCATATGTTTGAAAATATTCTAAGTACTTTTGAAAATTACCAAAAATCGAAATTTTGGTAAAGTCTAAACAAACGCGAATTGAGAACATAACCTACAAATTTTTAGGTTAGTTTCATGATTTTCGCTCACGAGTCCAATGATATTTCAATCTTCGAGTTTGGGCCATTTTTGGCTATTTTAGGATTTTGACAGATTTTGGATTTTAGGTTATGTTGGTGGTGTCAAGGATTCATTGTTATGAAGGATTTTTAGGAGTTTTGGAATCTTTAAAGGGGAACGCTCGCTCTTATGTATCTAATTTTACATGTAGTCTTAAAGCTAACGTCGGAGGTGCGACCGACGTCACACCTCCCCCCTTAGAGAAGAGATTTCACGCAGTGGAATCTCTGCCTCTGGGTGGCGGTAGACAGGATGCACTGAAATGTCATCCCTGTCTCGCAACGCTGGGTCAAGGGAATCGCAAATTAACGTTCGTTTCGTCAAGGGAGGACGGGTTCGGAATTCTCCGACACTGGCACTATCACTGGCTTTGTCCTCGATGGCCGCTGAAGTCTTGTTGTCCCTCTGCTTCATGAATATAAAGAACCGGGTCAGTGAACTCCAGATGGCGACGACGAGATGCAGGCTCCAGCCGTATAGTGAGTGTAATGCGATGCCGTTAACGATCGTACTGATGATTGTTTTGATCGTTCGAATCGCTACGTACACTCCGATTATTCCAGCACTTATTGATCCGAATGTAGTGAATCCGGACCATAATTTCTGTGCTGTAGACTCCGCTATCTGCTGTAGGGAGTTTTCATCGAGCAGATTGAACATATTGATGTTTCCTGCTGCAAACTGTCTTCCCGTCGCACCCTGTGCGATTGAATTTATGACTGCTACCTTCTCTACAGGAAACATTATATGATCCTGTAGTTTGTCCAGGTCGTCTTGTGAATAAATGCCTCCCGTTGCCAAGTTCTTCGGATCTATGTATTTCCAGGTTGACTTGGCGAGGGGGTGAAGCTCCGAAGGAGTGATGGCCTCCATCAATGACGGTGTTAGGCGATACCATGTTCCGTGCAGTCTATAATATGGGGGAAGTAGCTCATTGCATGGCTTTTCTGTCCCCGTATTTGAAATGATGTGGTCCCTTGGCTTCAGGAATTTTGATGTGTTCCGATACGTGATGGGTAGCTCATCATAACACCGTTCGGTTTTCCTGACTTGGACCGTGACTGGTATGCACTTTATTATGTGCACTACCTCTCCTGCTGGAACTGCGATAAATCCGACATCCTTCATGATGGCAGTGGCAACTTCTTCGGGTGCTGAATGTAATAATGTGAGGGCGTTCTGGAGAATCTGACGCTCTAGCTCACACTTCTGACGGATTACATCTTTGTAGAGTTGAGAAAATTGTTTCCGGAGGTGCTTCTCCACGTAAACAAATTTGCTGTTGACATACGTGAAGATGTCCAGATTGTTGACCAAGGTGTGTGTTTTCTCCTTGAATTTTCCTGAACTTCCAACTTCCAGAATGAACAGCTTGGGGTGTTCCGTTCGGATTATGACATATCCGCAAACTGACGATCTGCCTGTCTCCGTGAGTGCAAAAGTCGTGTCCTGCGATGCTACGGTATACAGGGTTGGAGAAGGATTCACCTTGGAGGATAGTTTAGTGGCTATCCCTTCGTACAAGACATCATAATTATTGAATTTGCACGAGTCCGTCGGCGTGGTTTCCCAGAACGTATGGCCATCTTGTGCGTCTAAGCAGCTTCCTTTTTGAAGGGGGCAGGTTTGCCCAGTTTGTAGATGAATCTGTCCGGTTGACAATCTGATTGGAGCGATGTAGTCGCGGATCGTGATTCGGACTAAAGCTTGTACCACGACATCGGTCCAAGTCCCAAACGGATCACTATACGTGGTTCCAGCGCAGCTACCATCGTTCTGAATAACTCCTGCTAACGTGAGGCCGTGAGAGGAGGTCGAGTTCGGCTGAATACCTGTGATCTGGGCGGCTGGGGTGATGAATATTGTCCCCGTCGTGTGTAGGCTCGAACAGGTTTCGCTGGAGATCGGTAATATATAGTCTTGTCGACCATTGGATACCACCGAATTATGTGAATGCATGCCACAATAGTATATGGTTCTGTCTATTCCGATATGGCATTGCAAAACACGAGCTTGCGAGAATTCAGCTAGCTGCAGGAGCTGAATTCTTTCTAAGTTTTCAGCTGGTGCGATGTCTTCTGGCTCGCAGTTAAGAGTGTCAATAGTTGAATACGTGGTAATATTCAAGGTTGAACCTCCACAGTCATATCCAATGAGTGTTGAGGCTTGCGTGGCAATAGAGAGCAAGATAGCTGCTTGTATCGGCTGCATGGTTGCTGTTATAGCGTTGTCGAGAGACTGATGATCTTCAGGGGTGACGGTTTCTCCTTGAAGATCTCGTTGCGTCGCAGGGATATCGTCTTCCTGCTGTGGAGTGGGGTGATGCTGACCAGAGGTTTTAAATTTCGCTCTTGGGTCGCTGCGATAGTTTATCGTTGGCGTAACGATATTGGAGACTCTGTTAACGCTAGGAAGATTGAATTCGTTTCGCAAGATACATAACGAAAGCTTATAATCAGACTTAGTTGTCTCGGGCGAGTATAATGTATCGGCTTTATTTCTTTTTCTTGCTGACGCGAATCTCGCGGAATTGTATTTGCCAGACGCATGGACTTTGTTTTCGGTCGCACGGATACCTGATCGTTGAAGCTGGAAGAGGTGTTGTTCCGGCGAGGATTTGAAGATAGGAGTTTGCGGCAAAACATAAACTCCTTTTGATTTAACTTTAGGAATAGAAATGTTTTCTAAATTGTTCTCATATGAACATTCTAAAAGTTCATCTGAGGCGAAGGCGTTGATGTTTCTTTCCACACAGGACTTTGAATATAAATCGTCGGGATGGTTACCGGAATTCTTTAAAGTATCGGGATGGCTACCGGAATCGTCGGGATGGTTACCGGAATTATTTAAAGAATCGGGATGGCTACCGGAATCGTCGGGATGGTTACCGGAATTATTTAAAGAATCGGGATGGCTACCGGAATCGTCGGGATGGTTACCGGAATTATTTAAAGAATCGGGATGGCTACCGGAATCGTCGGGATGGTTACCGGAATTAATAGAAGACGCGAGTTGATCGTTAACGATCGTCTCGTGCGCGCGGCACGCACGAGCATTGAATAAGTCCGAATTGACTTCGGCTTGAATATTCGAAAAGGGAACCTCGATCTCTTCCACCTCCAACGTAGGCAGGGAGAAGGACGCCACTTCGGACGATGCGTTAAAGCATCGCAGGTATGCCTTTCCGTTACGGTTGGTGACTAAACAATCACCTAAGAACACATCGGGTTTTACATCTACTTTTCGCACATACCCTTCGCTTGGGCCCTTTACGTTGACGGCTATGCAGGCGGCGGTACGGCTTTCGATGGAATATTCCCGAGGATTCGAAAAGGGAATACGTAGGTTTTTATACTCTACGCATTCCTTCGCAAATGATATCTCTGCTCCCTCTCTGAAGAAGGGGGAGCCTAAGATACCATCTATATTAATTGGAAAACTGTCAGGCAGAACGTGTAGCGTGACTTTAATGGAATTTGCTAGCTCCGCATTGATATAACCGAGGGTCGCAATTTCTCCTTCTGTCACGCCATGGACGTGTATGACGCTGTCAGTTTTTAGATGAACGTCAGATTTGATACCAGACGCTCGGATTAAGTTGACCTCGGACCCGGTGTCCAAGAGGAACTCACACTCTTTTGAGAAGAGTGACGATTTTGCTTTTATTCGAGGGATAGGGGAGTCCGGCGCGAGATTTATTGCCGAGACTAATTTCGCGGATGGTCGTTCATTCTGCTGACCGTCCGGGTTATCTCTCCTATCTACTCGAATTTCATCTACTGCTGGTCGTCGCTGATGACGGCCAGCTGTGTTGCCTTTTGGCGATTCTCTTGGGATGCCTCCCGTCCTTTGGTCGCGTTTGTCGGGAGGCTTGATTCGTTTCCCGACTCATTTCTACTGTAATATTCGCGGCGGCGACATTCGTGTATGTCATGTCCCGTGCGCTTACAATATTTACAATACTTCCGATTCTCCGTAGGAAAGCGATCGCGACCTGGGGACTGGGAAGCGCGATCTTCGCGTTTATACGTTTCGCGCTGATTTGATTGCGACGGTTCGTGACGTCGCGGGGGAGGAGAGCGATACGCGTCTCTGTTATCGGGTTTCCTGTCTCGCCAGGATTCACGAGGTGAAAAGGAAGGTCGTTGATCTTTCCTTTCCGAAGATCTGTTGCGCTGCTCAGGCGCATTCCTATCATAATAAGAGTTGCTTGATCGCTCTGGTGTGCGATTACGAGAGTCGGAGAATGCAACGCGGCGTCCGTCGTCACGATAACGAACACGGTCAAGCTCGTACTGTTTGTACGCGGTTACTGCTTCATCGAATATTTTCTGTAATTCGAGTGACGCACAGAGCCTGACCTCGGCTCGAAGCGCTGGGATAAGACCACGCATGAAACAATCAATTGTGAATTTGTCAATCTCGTCTAGATTGGGGACCCCGCGGCCTGAATCTATGATCGCCGTTCTAAGGTCCTTTACTCGCGTAATATAATTCAACACGTGCTCGGACTGTTCCTGGTGTATCGAAGCTAATTCTCCGCGATACTGATCGATGAATTTATATGGGCCTAGTACATCTTTCAGGCGGTTGCACAATTCAGAGATTGTGTTAATATTTACGTCTTCAATCGCGGCGTATGCCTGTCCTCTAAGCTTATTGCATACTAATCTAGTGAGGGTACGCTCAGCTGTGGCTGGAACAGCCTCCAAGGCTCGCTTGCACGCGCGAACGAATTGTAGCACGGTTATGGAGGTGCCGTCAAAGGTAGGCACAAGTTCAACCGCTTGTTTAACGGTGAAATTCGAAGAATCGTGCATTATGGGTTCGCGGGGCGCAACGACTGGGCTAGCTGGAATTGATTGAGAATCTCTGGCCGATCGGATTTCTGCTATCTCGCGGCGTATATCCTCGTACGTTACTCTCTGCTCACGCGTTTCTGTTTCGTATTGCAATTTGAGTTGAGTCAACGCGGCGGTTTGATTAATGAGAGCTGCTTCTCTACGAGCTAAATCTTTCTGGAATTCAATTAATTCCTCTTCCGTAGGAGGAACCTTCTTTCTAGCCTCGCTACGCGTTTCCATGATTGCGTCGCTTGAAAATTTCTAAGTATGAAATTCGCGAAAAATAATCCGACTATATAACGTGGGCGAAGGGGCGTTTTCTAAACCGCCCGTCGCACTTTAACGTTCACTAAAACTCTCGATGAATTTGTACTGAGTACGAACATCGCGAAAAATAATTTGAGTATGTAACGTGGGCGAAAGGGCATTTCCTTCACTGCCCGTCGCACTTTTAACTGACACTATGCTTTCACGGACTCTAAGTCTACTGCGTTAAATTGTCAAACAATGATGGAACGCGCAGGGGTTCGCGTGCTAACACTGATTCTATTTTTATTCCTCGATGCCGTGCTTCTAACATCGGTGACCAACGAGTGTCCTACCGACTGCGCCAAATTTGTCACAACAAATTTTGGCAGAGGTAGGACACATGACGTATCCTACAAAAGTGTTGACGGTGTCTCTAACATCGGTGACCAACGAGTGTCCTACCGACTGCGCCAAATTTGTCACGTCCTGGCGGGGCTATAAGAGCAAGAGAAGAGAATACCGCGGCCCGGCTACTCTACTCTTCCACTGACTGACATTTAATAAAAGTGTTGGTCTTTTTATCAACAGACTAGGACCCGATGCCGACACCTGCATGCAGTCTTACACAGATGAAAGATGCACGCGACCCTGAAACATACGCGATAATATGTTCCACTTACTTTTACGCTTCGCTTGTTTGTCGATTGACACGAGAAATGAATTCGCAACGGATGAACGGCTACGGTTGCGCTGATGACCTTGAATTCGGTCCGCTCTGCTTGACAGGCGTTAATCCAAATGGCTGGAAACGACCTTCAAGGATTGACGACTGCGCCAAACTCTGTCACGTCAATATTTGACAGGAACGACCTCCAATGATTGACAGCTGGCTGCTACGGTATTGTAGACGGATGCGCTCGTTGAGGAAACGGGCGTGGACGCTGTACGATACCGTGAATCTAACTCACGAATATCGTCCGCGTGATTGACGATATTTTAACTAGCGAAAACGGGCGTGGACGCTGTGCGATCCCGTGAATTTATCTCGCGAATATCGTCCGCGTGGTTGACGATATTTTGATTCGAGAAAACGGACGTGGATGCTGCGGAGCTTGCTATGCGAGCAAGTCTATCACTATCACGCACGTACGCGAACACGTAACAGGAAATTGAATAAGGAATACTATTCGCGAACTTTCCAGTGAGAACTCTATCTCTAACTAACAACGTGTCACTTCAAACTACGAAGTTAGGAGCAAGGAAATAATAATTGGGATTTAGATTGACTCTGGTAAAACAAAGTATATTAATAACGTAAAAGAATACAAAGGTAAAGATGCTTATTATTAACGAAATCGAAATACGTACTAAGTACGAAATATGAAACGCAATAAAAATGTTTAATTGAATAAACGAAGTAATATTTGAATTAAACGAATAAGAATACGATATTACTGAATGGTATTAAGGACTGTGTCTAAACAGTATGGATTTGGAAAGATTGTGTCTAAACAATCTGGATTTGGAAAGACTATGTCTAAATAGTCTGGACTTGGAAGATTGACGAAAACTCGACTGACCCACTCGGGTCCCCGGAGAGGACTGGGGAGAATCGAACGTTCGTCGACGAATAATGTTCGTCCGAAAAATGCTGACTTCGCAAAAGGGGACCGTGTCCTCTTTGTGCCGGTCTTCGTCGTAAACAGCGCGATGGCCGCCGCACTAGAGTCAGCAGTTTTCGTTCCCAGTGGTGCAGGACTCGAAAATTAAGTGGTAACCATTGGCGTACCTATTTATTTATTTAAATAAATTGGGACTTAGAATATTTTCGAGCGCTTGCTCTTGCAAGGCGTTTCGATGTAAATTTTATATGTCATATGATTAGTTGACATCATTTGTCGACCGATCATATGTTTGAAAATATTCTAAGTACTTTTGAAAATTACCAAAAATCGAAATTTTGGTAAAGTCTAAACAAACGCGAATTGAGAACATAACCTACAAATTTTTAGGTTAGTTTCATGATTTTCGCTCACGAGTCCAATGATATTTCAATCTTCGAGTTTGGGCCATTTTTGGCTATTTTAGGATTTTGACAGATTTTGGATTTTAGGTTATGTTGGTGGTGTCAAGGATTCATTGTTATGAAGGATTTTTAGGAGTTTTGGAATCTTTAAAGGGGAACGCTCGCTCTTATGTATCTAATTTTACATGTAGTCTTAAAGCTAACGTCGGAGGTGCGACCGACGTCACATTATTCTTGTGTTAGTTCAACACCATCTTCCAATTCAGTTCTTGCATCGAATATATTAAACTCGTGACATATCCGGACTTGGTCTAAAGTGCGCAGTGGAAACGCTGAGCCGCCAATAAGGAATTTGAAGCGAGTCATAGAGAAGTTCTCGTGCCACGTCTAGAATTGGTCTAAAGTGCGCAGTGGAAACGCTGAGCCGCCACTATAGACGTGAAGCGAGTTAACTACCAAAAAGGTTAATAACAAGTGGAAGTTCATTTTCATTATATTATTATTAATATTCCATCATTACTATTCCTTACCCATGCGACGCCCACGTCGAGCGGGACGCAAGTATCAACTTGCTAAATTGAGACGCGCGTTGAGAAATAAAGCGGTGCTCGATCAAATCATTGCCACTACCGAGTGGACAGAACTTCTGGGAACCACCGAGCACATTCCGTGTGACGCGTCCGATTACGTTTCTGTATACGGTTGCCCTTGCAACCCTCCTAAAGAGGTCAACCACGCGGACCTCTCGCGAGCTCCGACGCCAGTTCTACATCCGGTCGATTGTCCAGAGGTGATCGACATAGCCGACGACGACGACAGCCGAGACACGATCATCGTTCCCAGGGTCCGTTGCCGAATCATCCGTGACGTTCCTCTGCCAGCTCATCAACGTGTCATCTTGCGGCCAGCATCCAAGGCCACTAACATCGTCCCGAACCGAGCAGCAGCAACTCTGCCAGATCTTCCCCACCTCGAGGACATCTGTATAGAAGATCCGATGTACGACACCTACTGTCAGTACCGCCAGTTCCTGCTGCAACAATATTATTAGGCGTTAATACAACATTGCGGTGAGTCGTATAATATCTTGTATAATCGTTGAATCCTGTAAACTCACCGTTCTCGTTGCATCCTCTCGCGCGCGATTCTTGTCGGGACACTCCTTGTAACCGCGTCGGACGTTCTTTTCTTGACTGCATCCATAGCAATATCGGTTGTCCTAGTGCATATGACAGCCCGCGGCTGTCTCGGCACGAAAGACCACTCCTCATTTTAATCATAATATCTCAACCGTCCGTCTGTCACTGTTCTCTTTTCTCTCTCCTGGTACCTGTAACAAAAACACAGTGACGGACGTGACAAATTTGGCGCAGTCGGTAGGACATCGAAGTGGTCGCCGATATTTGCATTGATAAGCTCCGACGCGTGTCAGTACGAAGTTCACATTTCTTAAATCCCATTCATATCTTTCAAAATGTCTCGCCCAATCACGCGATCTCAAAAGGATCTCCGAGCAGATCCTAACGCAGACCTTCCTCCAATGACCGAGGAAGAGCTACTCCTTTATGCGCAAGACCTCGCCCGTAGAGAGCAATATCTCAAAGAAGAAACTGATTTTATTGCCAAATTGCGTCTCAAATATGAAGAAGACGCACAAAACCAAAAGAATATGCTCGATGAAATACGAAAAGAGCTTCATAACATCCAAATCACGAGTCAAACCCTACGTCAACAAACGCCTACACCAGGCCCTGGTAACGTTTTTAATATGCGGGAACCTTCACCGCCAGAGCCACGCGAAATCCCACAGTATGAACCTACTGGCAATTTCGCTCTAAAACAAGCCGCCGAGCTTGTCCCTAGATTCGACGGAACTTCGTCTTCCGTCCTGCAATTCATACGTGCATGCAAACGCGCGCGTGACACCGTACCGGCCACTGCAGAGCGTGCCCTCACAAAATTGCTCTGCAATAAACTCCACGATCGTGCTTATGCCGCTATAGAAGGCGAGCACATATCCACAATTTCTGCACTATGCGAAAAGTTACGTACAGTACTGGGCCCATACAAATTCGTGGACCAGTACCGTGGCGATCTCGCGAGTGTACTCCAAGCTCCAAACGAGCACATCTTAGACTTCATCAATCGCGTTAAAGACCTTCGAACCGCGATTCAAGATGCCACAGATATTGGCCTTGATTACGAAGAACTAGATCGCTTCGTAGTAGATTGTTTTCTACGAGGTCTCCTTCCCCAGCTGCGTGCCGAAGTGCTTCATTGCCCTTCGCGAAATCCTGCCACTGTTTTCGAAGCAGCCATCTCTGCTTACAGGCAGTATGAGTCAGACCAGACTCGTCGACGAGAACTGATCCGCGAAGAAAAACGAGTCAGCTTCTCTGATAACCGGCCGTATCGCCAGCGTTCCACGTACGAGTCCGCTCGTGACATTCCAGAGCGAACTCAAGAACGCCGCGATAACAGACCGGACTCGTCTCAGCAGTCCTCGAGAAACTTAAACCGGGACTCTTATCGCTCCCCGACGCCGCAACGGCGATGGGAAAATAATCCTCGCGACCCAAACACGTACCGCGATGGTCGCACAGATCGCCCCTCAAGCCCTAACAAATTTTGCAACTACTGCAAAGTCCCCGGGCACGATATTCACGAGTGCCGTAAGCGCGCTTTTAATAATAATAGGAGGTCGGGAAACGAGTCCGGCCTCCCGACCGAAGCCAACCCAAGGCGGGAGGCCGCATCTTCAACTCAAACTACAGCCCGCACCCAAACAGCTATCCGGACGAACGACCAGTCCGACGATTCGTCTCAGCAGTAAATCTTGCTGCAGACTCACCAATCCCGCGCGTAAAAATCTCCGCCCCTCAATTACAAAAGAAGTGTGAATTTTTGTTAGACACGGGTTCGGAGATCAATTTAATTCGTGCGTCAAGTCTAGAACCAAATCTACCTATAGATCATACGAACACTATAGAAGTCCAAGGAATAACCGAGGGATCCATTCCAACTCTCGGTCAAATCAAAATATACTTACAGGGTCAAAACCCTATTGAATTTCATGTCTTGGAAGAAAACTTCCCAATTAACATCGACGGAATCCTCGGTTCTCCCTTCTTCAGAACAGGAGCCGAGATCTCCTTTGCGAATGAATTCATAACGATAGGAAACATTCGGGTTCCCTTCTCGAACCCTTGCGCGCCCGCGGCTGAGCCTCGCGATAAATTGGCAGCAGAGGTTATTTCAATGCCTTCGTCTATGACCAATGATCTCGTTAAAACTCCAGCCGCCAAGCGTGAGGAACATTCGGCAGGGAACGTTCGAGTGTCTTCCTCAAATCCTCGTGCACCTGCGGTCAGACCTTGCAGAGCCCCGGTGACGGAGGTTATTTCAATGCCTCCTCGGGATTCGATCGAGTGCTCCCTAGAGAAAAACGCCGTGAAAAGCCGGCCGGAATCGAAGGAGACTCGAGAGATATCGGAGTACACTGCGAGAAGTCGGATCGTGGAGCGTGAGGATCGAGTCCGAACAAAGACTCCTCCGAAATCCGAAGAATTCGTCCTCGAACCTCGTACCGTTGCGTGCATAGCGGTCGACGTCGAGGGACCTAAACAGGGATATATCCGCCGTGTTAATGTAGCGCCGGATGTATTCCTGGGTGACTGCGTCGTCACCAATCGTAAAGGCAAAGCGAGCCTCCGGTGTTTTAACACCTCGTCGGAAAGAGTTTCGTTTCGATTGCCCCCATTGGAGATGGAAGAAATCGAGTCGTACTCTTCCGACCTTTCCAATTCCGGGAACCATCCCGACGCATTCGGTAACCATCCCGACCATTCTACTTCCGGGTATCATCCCGACGTATTCGGTAACCATCCCGACCTTTCCAATTCCGGGAACCATCCCGACGTATTCGGTAACCATCCCGACCATTCTACTTCCGGGTATCATCCCGACGCATTCGGTAACCATCCCGACATTACTAACTCCGGTAACCAGCCCGATTCTTATACTAACTCCGGTAACCAGCGCGATTCTTATACTAACTCCGGTAACCAGCCCGATCATTATACTAACTCCGGTAACCAGCCCGATTCTCATACTAACTCCGGTAACCAGCCCGATAAAACCAAGGTCAGAATGACCTATTCCATCGCAAATTCCCACGAAGCTCGCGTGAAAGAGCTATTAGAAACTATCCCCATGGATCATCTCAGCGGCGACGAAATGGACCATGTTAAATCTTTGTTAGAAAAGCACAATGATCTTTTCCATCTCCAAGGGGATCGTTTGGGGAAAACAAACGCGGTGACTCACAAAATCATTACGACGGATGATATTACAATCCATGTTAAACAGTATCGCTACCCACCAATCCACAAGGACGAAATCAACAAGCAAATGTCCGAACTCTTACGGAATGACATAGTCGTTCCATCTAACTCACCTTATAATTCCCCCTTGTGGATTGTTCCTAAGAAAGCGGACGCCGAGGGTAACAAAAAATGGCGCATGGTAATCGATTACCGCGCATTAAACGAGAAGTCGGTGGCCGACGCGTACCCGCTACCTAGCATTAACGAAATCCTAGATCAGTTAGGCAGCGCCGCATACTTCAGTGTGTTTGACTTAGCCAGCGGATTCCATCAGATAGGAATGGAGAAGGAAGATGCCGCGAAGACCGCCTTCTCCACGCCTTTCGGCCACTACGAATTCAACAGAATGCCATTCGGTCTCCGTAATGCTCCGGCTACCTTCCAAAGATTAATGGACACAGTCCTCTGCGGCCTACAAGGCAACGAACTCTTCGTGTACCTCGATGATATCGTGATCTACGCGCGTTCACTAGAAGAACATTATGCCAAATTCAATAAACTAGCCCGCCGACTGCGCGGAGCCAACCTCAAATTACAGCCCTCGAAATGCGGCTTCCTTCATAAGGAAGTGGCATACCTGGGACATCAGATTAGTCAAGACGGCGTCAGACCATGTCCAAAGAAAATTAATGCCGTACAAAATTTCCCACGACCTAAGAACGCGAAAAACGTGCGCGAATTTCTAGGCCTTGCAGGGTACTACCGCAAATTTATTAATGACTTCGCTAAAATCTCCAAACCCCTAACCCAACTCCTCGCCAAAGAGCACAATTTCGAATGGGGTCCAAAACAAGAAAAGGCCTTCGAAGACCTACGACAAGCTCTGTGTGACGAACCGGTCCTTCAATACCCGGATTTCGATAAGCCGTTTAACGTCACCTGCGATGCATCTGGATATGCCATCGGCGCCGTACTAAGCCAAGGCGAAGTAGGCAAGGATCGTCCCGTTGCCTATGCCTCAAGGATCCTGCAGGGCGCCGAAGTGAACTATTCTACAATAGAGAAGGAGTGTTTAGCCATAATATTCGCAGTACAGTATTTTAGACCATATATTTACGGCCGAAAATTTACACTAATCACAGACCATAAACCGCTGGTCTGGATGACGTCAGTAAAAGACCCTACGTCGCGCCTCCTCAGATGGCGCCTAAAACTGGCCGAGTTTGAATATAAAGTCGTCTACAAACCTGGAAAAGCGAATTCTAACGCTGATGCCCTCTCCCGAAACCCAGTTACGTTGCCCCTCTCATGGAGCACCCCTGGAGGCACATCGCCGCCAAGAGCACCGTTATCAAATCCAGGAACCCCTCTCTTCGATAACCGCCGAAGGAGATGGGCCGACTCGCATCTTATGCCACCGCCTCAGTCAATTCCCCCGAGGAAGAGGAAATCATCGTCAAACTCAACATCTGAACCACCATCGAAAACGCCACCACGCCCTAGGGCGAGTTCAGATGACGACAGCCTTTTGGTATCACCACCCCTAGTACCCGCCTCCAGTCAAGAGGAGTCACCCATAACAGGACTAGAGGACATTTTAACCGCCGTCCCCAGCCTAATTCCCCAACCAACGGGACCAAACTGGCTCGATGAAGAAGAAGAAACCTTACCCTCCGAGGACGAGGAAGAAGATGAGGAGCCAAGACGACAAGGGAGAATAACGTACCTCCGCGACCGACTAATTATGAGGAAAGATAATTTAGTATGTTTCACAACCCTGGATGGTCAACCTATAGACCCAGGAGCCGTAGACCTCCATAGACAAAGGAAACTGTCCGACGGTCGAGATCTGACCTTATTCAAAGCAAAGATAAGTAATTTCGGTAGCAACAAGCTGATACAGATACCCATCAAACCATCCCTGACTCACGAGGTTTCAACTGACGACCTAAAAGAATGTTTCCGGACATTACTTGATGTAGCCAACGAACTCAGACTGCGAACATTTTCAATCTCTAAAACCTATATAGATGACAATTCCATGGAGTACGTCTCGAACCTCCTCATCGCGACATTCGAAGACACCCCCGTACACATATTCTTCTGCGCAAACGAAATCCAGATACCGGCCGAAGATAGATGGAATGATATTATCGCAGAAAATCACGTCTCTGCGTACGCAGGGCACAAAGGAATTACAAAAACCCTGAAGAGAATCCGCGAAAGATATTGGTGGAGCGGTATGAAGATCCAGATAACGAACTACGTTAATAACTGCCTCAGTTGCCAACGTAATAAACTGACCAGGGTAAAAACGCGCCTGCCGATGAGAATAACGGATACACCCGGTAGGGCGTTCGATAAGGTGTCCATGGACATTGTAGGGCCCCTTCCAACAACCAACGACGGAAACACATACATCTTAACCATACAGGATCTATTAACGAAACACTCAACCGCAATCCCTCTTAAATCCGCCGATGCCATCAGCACTGCGGACGCATTTATAAACAATTTTATCTGCCGTTTCGGAACACCTAAAGCCATCCTAACGGATCAAGGAGCCAATTTCACAAGTTCCCTGATGAAGGCCATCGCAAAACGATTCAGAATAACTCGGCTGCAAACAACAGCCTTCCACCCTCAAAGCAACGGGTCAATCGAGAGATCCCACCACGTCTTAGCAGAGTACCTGAAGCAATACGTCCACAAGAACAACTGGGACAAATGGGTCGATTTGGCAATGTTTAGTTACAATACGAGTGTCCACGAGGGCACAGATTTCACGCCGCACGAGTTAGTATTCGGCTCTTTGGCACGAGTCCCATCCGCCGATTCCTACTCCTACGAATGCGAAAACGACTCCTATACCCACTACCTCTCCCAATTGCAAAGAAAGATAACTGAAACCCAGATTCGCGCGCGCGGAAACTTAGTCTCCGCGGAAAGAAAATCAAAATCATACTACGACAGAAGAATTAACCCGGTAGAATTCAAGGTGGGAGAACAGGTATTCCTACTCAAAGAACCCTGCAAGGGCAAATTCGATGCGCAATATACGGGTCCTCACGAAATTTGCGACATCCTAGACTCAAACAATATAAAAATCAAAGTAGGGAACCATTTTAAGATTGTACATGCAAACAAACTCAAGCGTGCGCCGAATAATGCAACGCAAACCCCGCGTCAGCGAAACGTGACACTCATCTGGACGCAAATAAGAAAAGACAAAAGTGACAGTGACACCAGTGATTCCCCACCCACCCAAAACCCAACTATGCAAAATGAACAAAGCGAAATAAGTTGCATAAAACCAGCCCCAGCCCCACGTGCCGACACCGACAACATTTCAGTGCGACCAGTGTTTCGTACAGATATAGGAAATACTCGCCGAGAACTGTGCTCCCTGCGCGGAGTACCTCCGGACGATGCGTCGCATGAATGAGTGTGATGTCGAGTGTTGAGCGAGAAATTTCTTCCTTGTAAGAAATTTCTTTTCCGCGTTGGGAGGTGTTACGTCGTCCGATGTACGACGTTGGCCTTGTACACACACTATGTATACAAGGTCTGATCTGCATAAGATCCATACACCGTCCCCTAGACATAAGAGCATAATATTAAGATCTCATATATTCTATTGTTCTAATCCTTATCTCCGTTTCTATCCATCACCATAACTTCACCTTGATCAACACCTTACCTCAGTTTCAACCCATCACCACGACACATAATGCAATAAAGTATTGCATCACTCTGGAAGCATCTAGAAGCTTCTAGAAACGTCGAGAAGTCCAAAGACTGCTGCATCAGCAGTCCCACGCTCGTAGAGGGCAATAGGACAGCCACGAGACTGCAGCGTCAGCAGAAATGCACGTGCAGTCCCCGGGAGCAAAGACGCTGCTGCGTCAGCAGTTCTCCCACTCCGACGACTGAAGAACAAAGAGACTGCAGCGTCAGCTATCCCCACTCCGACCGAAGGAGGCAAGGCAGAGCGAACGCTTGCATCAGTCCGCCTCCATCTCGCGACTCGAGCAGTCCGCCTTCAGCCAGCGACTCGCACAGACGTGCCTACCTGGCCTCAGCCGCCAGTCCGGCTTCTTCCGACGATAAGAGCAGACGTGTTCAGTCTAGCTTCGCGAAAGTGAAGTGTGTCGATCCTTCACTCCTAATTCCAATTCCAATTCCAACTCTAACTCAACTCAACTCAAGTCCTAATTCTCATACGTTATTCCTACAACATATTACTATATCCATTATTCATTAATCCAATTACTACTCCTATTATAATACTACTTACATATTGTATACCAGTGTACTTACCAGTTCTTATTTAATATATCGTTGTTATACCAGTGCTTCGATCTTGTTATTCTTGTGTTAGTTCAACACCATCTTCCAATTCAGTTCTTGCATCGAATATATTAAACTCGTGACATATCCGGACTTGGTCTAAAGTGCGCAGTGGAAACGCTGAGCCGCCAATAAGGAATTTGAAGCGAGTCATAGAGAAGTTCTCGTGCCACGTCTAGAATTGGTCTAAAGTGCGCAGTGGAAACGCTGAGCCGCCACTATAGACGTGAAGCGAGTTAACTACCAAAAAGGTTAATAACAAGTGGAAGTTCATTTTCATTATATTATTATTAATATTCCATCATTACTATTCCTTACCCATGCGACGCCCACGTCGAGCGGGACGCAAGTATCAACTTGCTAAATTGAGACGCGCGTTGAGAAATAAAGCGGTGCTCGATCAAATCATTGCCACTACCGAGTGGACAGAACTTCTGGGAACCACCGAGCACATTCCGTGTGACGCGTCCGATTACGTTTCTGTATACGGTTGCCCTTGCAACCCTCCTAAAGAGGTCAACCACGCGGACCTCTCGCGAGCTCCGACGCCAGTTCTACATCCGGTCGATTGTCCAGAGGTGATCGACATAGCCGACGACGACGACAGCCGAGACACGATCATCGTTCCCAGGGTCCGTTGCCGAATCATCCGTGACGTTCCTCTGCCAGCTCATCAACGTGTCATCTTGCGGCCAGCATCCAAGGCCACTAACATCGTCCCGAACCGAGCAGCAGCAACTCTGCCAGATCTTCCCCACCTCGAGGACATCTGTATAGAAGATCCGATGTACGACACCTACTGTCAGTACCGCCAGTTCCTGCTGCAACAATATTATTAGGCGTTAATACAACATTGCGGTGAGTCGTATAATATCTTGTATAATCGTTGAATCCTGTAAACTCACCGTTCTCGTTGCATCCTCTCGCGCGCGATTCTTGTCGGGACACTCCTTGTAACCGCGTCGGACGTTCTTTTCTTGACTGCATCCATAGCAATATCGGTTGTCCTAGTGCATATGACAGCCCGCGGCTGTCTCGGCACGAAAGACCACTCCTCATTTTAATCATAATATCTCAACCGTCCGTCTGTCACTGTTCTCTTTTCTCTCTCCTGGTACCTGTAACAAAAACACAGTGACGGACGTGACAGAAGATGGTGTTGAATTAACACAAGAATAACAAGATCGAAGCACTGGTATAACAACGATATATTAAATAAGAACTGGTAAGTACACTGGTATACAATATGTAAGTAATATTATAATAGGAGTAGTAATTGGATTAATGAATAATGGATATTGTAATATGTTATAGGAATAATGTATGAGAATTAGGACTTGAGTTGAGTTGAGTTAGAGTTGGAATTGGAATTGGAATTAGGAGTGAAGGATCGACACACTTCACTTTCGCGGAGCTAGACTGAACACGTCTGCTCTTGTCGTCGGAAGAAGCCGGACTGGCGGCTGAGGCCAGGTAGGCACGTCTGTGCGAGTCGCTGGCTGAAGGCGGACTGCTCGAGTCGCGAGATGGAGGCGGACTGATGCAAGCGCCTGCTCTGCCTTGCCTCCTTCGTTCGGAGTGGGGATAGCTGACGCTGCAGTCTCTTTGTTCTTCAGTCGTCGGAGTGGGAGAACCGCTGACGCAGCAGCGTCTTTGCTCCCGGGGACTGCACGTGCATTTCTGCTGACGCTGCAGTCTCGTGGCTGTCCTATTGCCCTCTACGAGCGTGGGACTACTGATGCAGCAGTCTTTGGACTTCTCGACGTTTCTAGAAGCTTCTAGATGCTTCCAGAGTGATGCAATACTTTATTGCATTATGTGTCGTGGTGATGGGTTGAAACTGAGGTAAGGTGTTGATCAAGGAGAAGTTATGGTGATGGGTAGAGACGGAGATAAGGATTAGAACAATACAATAATGAGATCTTAATACTATGCCCTTATGTCTAGGGGACGGTGTATGGATCTTATGCAGATCAGACCTTGTATACATAGTGTATGTACAAGGCCAACGTCGTACATCGGACGACGTAACAGTGTAGTCACTAATCGCGGAGGCAAAGCGAGCCTCAGATGTTTCAACACATCTCCGCGTCCGATCTCATTCCGATTACCCGTGTTAGAGGTGGAAGAGATCGAGCGTTATTATACTTGTTACGTCGGACGACCTCCGACGTTGGTCTAATCGAGGACCGTACCTCGATTCTAGGTTAAGACTAAATATTAAGTACATAACAACCTCTTAAACCCATCGCTATCAAACTCTTGTTCTAATTCTAATACCTCTTAAACCCATCACTACTTCACCCACGACTTTTCCTAAACTTGTTCTAATACCCATCACTACTTAAATCTCGACTCTCCCAATTGTTCTAAACCCAACCATCACTCCGAACTCCTAACTTTACTTTCACTTGTTCAAACCCTCATCTACACTTACAACTTGTTCAAATCCTCAACTCCGCTCGAGTAAACGCCACCTCGAGAACAAAGAGATCGCAACGTCAGCAGTCTTGCACGCGTCACCACTCTGTCGAGAGCGAGGACAAAGAGACTGCAACGTCAGCAGTCTTGCACCCGTCACCACTCCGACGAGCGAGGACAAAGGGACTGCAGCGTCAGCAACCCCCACTCCGAGCGAAGGAGGCAACGCAGAGCTGCCTCTTGCATCAGTCTGGTGCTAGCCAGCGAAGTGAGCGGACGTGTCGGTCTGCGCTCACTCCATTCTCACACGACGACATCAGTCAGTCTGGCCCAAGCCAGCGAAGCGAGCAGACGTGTCGATCTGCGCTCTTCTAATTCGCGCTTCAACGTTCATCGACGTTTGTTCTACTATTCCAAATCCATTCCAATTCAATTCCTAAATCAATTCCAATTCTAACTCTTACTAACTCATACTCCGTATACGATTATTACGTTTAATTCATTTATTATTATTATACCAAGTTTATACTCAAGTGTACTCAACGTTCTTTATTTCAATATATATATTATATTTTACCAGTGTTACGTGAGGTTAATTTCCACATCATTCTACTAAATCCAGTGACAGTTTCTTTTCGAAATTCGAATCGTGCCCTCGGTAATTATACAGAACTCGGCTTGGAGGTCAGTTCGTCCGCTCCGCTGAGAAGTAGTGGTTGACGAGTAGACGTTTGGAAATAATAACTTTCCAAATCAGATAAACGCATTTAATATTAATAATAAATAATTGAGCTCTCGCTTACGTGTTCAACCTCGGTCACAAAGGGAGAAGCTTACAGCTCCGCCGAGGCAATACGTCAACGAGGTGACACTTAGTCAAAAGATTATCGAAGTTGAAGTGACAGTTTGTGAAAGGAAACATATCAGTGTCTAAAGTGAAGTGACTGTTTTAATAGTGCCCTCGTTGTCGCACGGTGACCCGGCTCGGAGGCCAGTTCGTCTGCTCTGCTGGGTAGTGCCGATTAACGAGTGGACATTTTCGAGTCAGCTAAATTACCTCTGGCCAGCGCCTACGGGGAACCCCTGGCCAATTTTTCTTTCACGTTTGGGACTTAGACAAAATCCGACAAAAGGATTTTCAGAGTATTAACTCTTCCGACACAGTTCCTTCCATACCCATCCCTTATGCGTCGTACACGTCGTGCAGGCCGAAAGTATCAACTGGCCAAGTTCAAACGGGCATTAAATCAAACAGCCATCTTCAACCGCGTCTTAAGTTCGACTGATTGGACTGAACTTCTCGGAACGACCGAGAATATCGAGTGCGACGCGTCAGATTACGTATCGGTATACGGTTGTCCGTGCCGTCCGATTCCGAACACAGAGGTCGACCACGCGGACCTCTCGCGTTCTTCACCTGTCACCAAACCGTCTGCTGGTCGCTACGAGATAGCCGATCTCGTTGACATCTCTGACGACGACGACGACGTCAGGAATACCATAAACCTGTCAAGTGACAACAACAACTCGCCTGCCGTTCGTTACGAGGTCATTGATCTCGTCACCAGTTCTGATGACGATGACAGCAGGAGCACCATAATCTTGCCGCACGTTCGCTGTAGGATCATCAAGGACGAGTACCTACCGTCCAACAGACGCATTGTCGTGCGTACCCCAGCGAGACAGCTGCCAAACCTTCCTCATCTCGATGAGATCTGTCTGGACGACCCGTTATACCAGACCCATGCTGACCGACGAGCTCAGCTCCTTCAACAGTACTACTAAGATACAACAACTAACCGGTGAGAATTCGTATCTTTTGTAACCCCTTTTGTTCCATGTCAACTCACCGCGTTCGTTGCGTCAGCGTAGAAGTATCGCCATCCGCGTTGACTGCTAGCGGGTGTCGGTCTCAAATGACTATCGGTGTCCTAGCGCATATGACTGCCCGTCTGGCTGTCTTGGCGTAAAAGACCGTTTCCTTGTTACGTCGTCCGATATACGACGTTAGCCTTGTACACACACTATGTATACAAGGTCTGATCTGCATAAGATCCATACACCGTCCCCTAGACATAAGAACATAATATTAAGATCTCATATATTCTATTGTTCTAATCCTTATCTCCGTCTCTACCCATCACCATAACTTCTCCTTGATCAACACCTTACCTCAGTTTCAACCCATCACCACGACACATAATGCAATAAAGTATTGCATCACTCTGGAAGCATCTAGAAGCTTCTAGAAACGTCGAGAAGTCCAAAGACTGCTGCATCAGCAGTCCCACGCTCGTAGAGGGCAATAGGACAGCCACGAGACTGCACCGTCAGCAGAAATGCACGTGCAGTCCCCGGGAGCGAAGACGCTGCTGCGTCAGCGGTTCTCCCACTCCGACGACTGAAGAACAAAGAGACTGCAGCGTCAGCTATCCCCACTCCGAACGAAGGAGGCAAGGCAGAGCAGGCGCTTGCATCAGTCCGCCTTCAGCCAGCGACTCGCACAGACGTGCCTACCTGGCCTCAGAGTCAGTCCGGCTTCAAGAGCAGACGTGTTCAGTCTAGCTCCGCGATAGTGAAGTGTGTCGATCCTTCACTCCTAATTCCAATTCCAATTCCAACTCTAACTCAACTCAACTCAAGTCCTAATTCTCATACATTAATCCTACAACATATTACTATATCCATTATTCATTAATCCAATTACTACTCCAATTAGAATACTACTTACATATTGTATACCAGTGTACTTACCAGTTCTTATTTAATATATCGTTGTTATACCAGTGCTTCGATCTTGTTATTCTTGTGTTAGTTCAACACCATCTTCCAATTCAGTTCTTGCATCGAATATATTAAACTCGCGACATATCCGGACTTGGTCTAAAGTGCGCAGTGGAAACGCTGAGCCGCCAATAAGGAATTTGAAGCGAGTCATAAAGAAGTTCTCGTGCCACGTCTAGAATTGGTCTAAAGTGCGCAGTGGAAACGCTGAGCCGCCACTATAGACGTGAAGCGAGTTAACTACCAAAAAGGTTAATAACAAGTGGAAGTTCATTTCACTATATATTATTAATATTCCATCATTACTATTCCTTACCCATGCGACGCCCACGTCGAGCGGGACGCAAGTATCAACTTGCTAAATTGAGACGCGCGTTGAGAAATAAAGCGGTGCTCGATCAAATCATTGCCACTACCGAGTGGACAGAACTTCTGGGAACTACCGAGCACATTCCGTGTGACGCGTCCGATTACGTTTCTGTATACGGTTGCCCTTGCAACCCTCCTAAAGAGGTCAACCACGCGGACCTCTCGCGAGCTCCGACGCCAGTTCTACATCCGGTCGATTGTCCAGAGGTGATCGACATAGCCGACGACGACGACAGCCGAGACACGATCATCGTTCCCAGGGTCCGTTGCCGAATCATCCGTGACGTTCCTCTGCCAGCTCATCAACGTGTCATCTTGCGGCCAGCATCCAAGGCCACTAACGTCGTCCCAAACCGAGCAGCAGCAACTCTGCCAGATCTTCCCCACCTCGAGGACATCTGTATAGAAGATCCGATGTACGACACCTACTGTCAGTACCGCCAGTTCCTGCTGCAACAATATTATTAGGCGTTAATACAGCATTGCGGTGAGTCGTATAATGTCTTGTATAATTGCTGAATCCTGTAAACTCACCGTTCTCGTTGCATCATCTCGCGCGTGATTCTTGTCGGGACACTTCTTGTAACCGCGTCGGACGTTCTCTTCTTGACTGCATCCATAGCAATATCGGTTGTCCTAGTGCATATGACAGCCCGCGGCTGTCTCGGCACGAAAGACCACTCCTCATTTTAATCTTCATATCTCAACCGTCCGTCTGTCACTGTTCTCTTTTCTCTCTCCTGGTACCTGTAACAAAAACACAGTGACGGACGTGACAAATTTGGCGCAGTCGGTAGGACATCGAAGTGGTCGCCGATATTTGCATTAATAAGCCCCGACGCGTGTCAGTACGAAGTTCACATTTCTTAAATCCCATTCATATCTTTCAAAATGTCTCGCCCAATCACGCGATCTCGAAAGGATCTCCGAGCAGATCCTAACGCAGACCTTCCTCCAATGACGGAGGAAGAGCTACTCCTTCATGCGCAAGACCTCGCCCGTAGAGAGCAATATCTCAAAGAGGAAACTGATTTTATTGCCAAATTGCGTCTCAAATATGAAGAAGACGCACAAAACCAAAAGAATATGCTCGACGAAATACGAAAAGAGCTTCATAACATCCAAATCACGAGTCAAACCCTACGTCAACAATCGCCTACACCAGGCCCTAGTAACGTCTCTAATATGCGGGAACCCTCACCGCCAGAGCCACGCGAAATCCCTCAGTATGAACCTACTGGTAATTTCGCTCTAAAACAAGCCGCCGAGCTTGTCCCTAGATTCGACGGAACTTCGTCTTCCGTCCTACAATTCATACGTGCATGCAAACGCGCGCGTGACACCGTACCGGCCACTGCAGAACGTGCCCTCACAAAATTGCTCTGCAATAAACTCCACGATCGTGCTTATGCCGCTATAGAAGGCCAGCACATATTCACAATTTCTGCACTATGCGAGAAATTACGAACAGTACTGGGCCCATACAAATTCGTGGACCAGTACCGTGGCGATCTCGCGAGTGTACTCCAAGCTCCAAACGAGCACATCTTAGACTTCATCAATCGCGTTAAAGACCTTCGAACCGCGATTCAAGATGCCACAGATATTGGCCTTGATTACGAAGAACTAGATCGCTTCGTAGTAGATTGTTTTCTACGAGGTCTCCTTCCCCAGCTGCGTGCCGAAGTGCTTCATTGCCCTTCGCGAAATCCTGCCACTGCTTTCGAAGCAGCCATCTCTGCTTACAGGCAGTATGAGTCAGACCAGACTCGTCGACGAGAACTGATCCGCGAAGAAAAACGAGTCAGCTTCTCTGATAACCGGCCGTATCGCCCGCGTTCCACGTACGAGTCCCCTCGTGACATTCCAGAGCGAACTCAAGAACGCCGCGATAACAGACCGGATTCGTCTCAGCAGTCCTCAAGAAACTCAAACCGGGACTCTTATCGCTCCCCGACGCCGCAACGGCGATGGGAAAATAATCCTCGCGACCAAAACACGTACCGCGATGGTCGCACAGATCGCCCCTCAAGCCCTAACAAATTTTGCAACTACTGCAAAGTTCCCGGGCACGATATTCACGAGTGCCGTAAGCGCGCTTTTAATAATAATAGGAGGTCGGGAAACGAGTCCGGCCTCCCGACCGAAGCCAACCCCAGGCGGGAGGCCGCATCTTCAACCCAAACTACAGCCCGCACCCAAACGGCTATCCGGACGAACGACCAGTCCGACGATTCGTCTCAGCAGTAAATCTTGCTGCAGACTCACCAATTCCGCGCGTAAAAATCTCCGCCCCTCAATTACAAAAGAAGTGTGAATTTTTGTTAGACACGGGTTCGGAGATCAATCTAATTCGTGCGTCAAGTCTAGAACCAAATCTACCTATAGATTATACGAACACTATAGAAGTCCAAGGAATAACCGAGGGATCCATTCCAACTCTCGGTCAAATCAAAATACACTTACAGGGTCAAAACCCTGTCGAATTTCATGTCTTGGGAGAAAGCTTCCCAATTAACATCGACGGAATCCTCGGTTCTCCCTTCTTCAGAACAGGAGCCGAGATCTCCTTTGCGAACGAATACATTATGATAGGAAACATTCGGGTTCCCTTCTCGAACCCTTGCGCGCCCACGGCTGAGCCTCGCGATAAATTGGCAGCAGAGGTTATTTCAATGCCTTCGTCTATGACCAACGATCTCGTTAAAACTCCAGCCGTCGAGCGTGAGGAACATTCGGCAAGGAACGTTCGAGTGTCTTCCTCAAATCCTCGTGCACCCGCGGTCAGACCTTGCAGAGCTCCGGTGACGGAGGTTATTTCAATGCCTCCTCGGGATTCGATCGAGTGCTCCCTAGAGAAAAACGCCGTGAAAAGCCGGCCGGAATCGAAGGAGACTCGAGAGATATCGGAGTACACTGCGAGAAGTCGGATCGTGGAGCGTGAGGATCGAGTCCGAACAAAGACTCCTCCGAAATCCGAAGAATTCGTCCTCGAACCTCGTACCGTTGCGTGCATAGCGGTCGACGTCGAAGGACCTAAACAGGGATATATCCGCCGTGTTAATGTAGCGCCGGATGTATTCCTGGGTGACTGCGTCGTCACCAATCGTAAAGGCAAAGCGAGCCTCCGGTGTTTTAACACCTCGTCGGAAAGAGTTTCATTTCGATTGCCCCCATTGGAGATGGAAGAAATCGAGTCGTACTCTTCCGACCTTTCTACTTCCGGGAACTATCCCGACGCATTCGGTAACCATCCCGACCTTTCTAATTCCGGGTACTATCCCGACGCATTCGGTAACCATCCCGACCTTTCTAATTCCGGGAACTATCCCGACGCATTCGGTAACCATCCCGACCTTTCTAATTCCGGGTATCATCCCGACGCATTCGGTAACCATCCCGACATTACTAACTCCGGTAACCAGCCCGATTCTTATACTAACTCCGGTAACCAGCCCGATTCTCATACTAACTCCGGTAACCAGCCCGATTCTTATTCTAACTCCGGTAACCAGCCCGATCCTTATTCTAACTCCGGTAACCAGCCCGATCAATTCCAAGACCAACTCCATTCCTACGACAATCAAAGATCTTCAAGACCCATATGTAAGCAGGTCTG
Organism: Lasioglossum baleicum; assembly: GCF_051020765.1. Lineage (NCBI taxonomy): Eukaryota > Metazoa > Arthropoda > Insecta > Hymenoptera > Halictidae > Lasioglossum > Lasioglossum baleicum. Next base: position 163,090 of record NW_027469209.1, on the reverse strand, counting down.
TTCTATATTGCACAATAAATCCAGTGACAGTTCTAAACCAGAGAAGGATATCAAAGCCTCCAAAGTAAAAGAACTTCATAACTTACTTCGAAATCATATCTTTGATGATCCACAGAAACTCGATTCCTTTCAACTTCCATCTGCACGTTGCCATGCGAAGCGAAACGAATACGATAAAATTAATCTCTGCGCTACAGCGAAATACGCGTCAGCAAGAAAGAAATATAAATCCGAGTACCCTCGCGATAACGGATACCCCTACCAGATTAAACGAGCGAAATACGAAACCTCAGGTCAGCAAAACCTCCTTCCACCACTGGAAGATCAGCATATCACATCGCAACACCGCTCCTCCGAAGCAGCAATCGCCTCAGAAGACCGTCAGTCCTTAGACACACACGAAACTGTAATCATGCAATCGATCCAAGTTGCCATCTTACTCTCTATAGCCACGCGAGTGTACACCCTCATCGGATACGATTGTGGAGGATCTACACTGAACACGACAACGTTCTCCATCATCGATATTCCTGATTGCGAGCCTGAAGAAATCAAGCCCACGGAGGACTCAGTAAAAATCCAATTGCTACAACTAGCAGAGTTTACTCAGACGAGAGTAATCCAGTGCCACATAGAAATCGACCGCACGATATTCTATTGTGGCATGCACTCACATGTTTCCATCGTCACGAACGGACGACAGGAATATTTACTGGCAACCACCAGTGAAACCTGTTCCGAGTTGCAGAAGACCGGAACAATCCTCATCACTCCGACCGCCCAGGTCACGGGAGTCCAACCCAATTCTACTACATCCCGCAGCCTCACATTGGCGGGAGAACTTCAAAACAACGGGCAATGCGCGGGAACAACGTACAACGACCCATTCGGCACTTGGACCAGTGTCGTTGTACAGGCCATTGTTCGAATAACCCTGAGGGACTACACAGCAACAGTGAAGCTCTCTACAGGTCAGATCCATCTACAGTCAGGACAAATATGCACCTTCACAAAAGGAAGCTGCCTTGATACGCAAGATGGTCATACATTCTGGGACGTCGTTCCCAACGATTACTGCAAGTTCAATAGCTACGACGTTCTTTACGAAGGACTAGCTACCAGAGTTTCTACAAAGACAAAGTTCTCACCTACACTATATATGGTGGAATCTGAAGACACCACATTCGCGTTGACAGAATCTGGTCGTACATCAATTTGCGGTTATATTATTATTCGCACGGAGCACCCCAAGCTCTTTATTCTGGATACAAGTTTGTCCGGTAAATTCAAGGAACGCACTCACACCATAGTAAACAATCTGGACATATTCACCTACGTGAATAGTAAGTTCATCTACGTAGAAAAACATCTGAAAAGTCAACTTACCCAGTTGTACCAGGATGTCATCCGGCAAAAGTGCGAACTGGAGAAACAGGTCCTTCAAAACGCACTAACAATGTTACACTCATCACCTGAAGAAATAGCAGCTGCCATTATGCGAGAACCAGGATTCGTCGCAGTTCCAGCTGGAGAAGTGGTGCATATTATAAAGTGCATTCCAGTAACCGTACAAGTTCGGAAAACGGATAAGTGTTTCGATGAACTTCCGATCACTTACCAGAATTCTTCCAAGTTCTTAAAACCAGGAGATCATATTATAATTGCCACAGGTACAGAAAAGCCATGCAATGAACTCCTGCCGCCTCTCTACAAAATAAACGGAATTTGGTATCGTTTAACGCCGTCACTCACAGAGACCGTTGCCCCAGCAACATTACAACCGCTCATCAAACCCACGTGGAAGTACGTAGATCCAACAAATATCGCAACAGGCGGAATCTATTCCCAAGAGGATCTCAACAAACTACAGGACCACATCATGTTTCCAGTAGAAAGAGTGGCCGTAATAAATTCTATCGCCCAAGGAGCATCCGGCAGAGATTACGCAACAGGGAACGTTAATATGTTCAACCTGCTTGACGAAAACTCCCTGCAACAGATAGCGGAGTCAACAGCACAAAAACTGTGGTCAGGATTCACCACATTTGGTTCAATCAGTGCCGGAGTGCTAGGAATATATATAGCAATCCGAACAATAAAGACTATCATAAGTACCATAATCAATGGTATTGCATTGCACTCACTTTACGGATGGAGTTTGCACCTAGCAGTCGCCGTATGGAGCTCCCTCACAAGATTCTTCATCTTCCTGAAGCAAAAGGACAATACTTACACGTATACAGCAAGATACAGGAAAAGTGCAAGTGAAAGTGTTAGTGAACAAAGTGATTCCCCACCCACCCTAAACCCCGAGAAAAGACAGTCGAAAAATGAACATTGCGAATACGACTTGTCGGACATTACAAAACCAGCCCCAGCCCCACGTGCCGACACCGACAACATTTCAGTGCGACCAGTGTTTCGTCCAAATATAGAAAATACTCGCCGAGAACTGTGCTCCCTGCGCGGAGTACCTCCGGACGATGCGTCGCATGAATGAGTCTGTAATCGAGTGTTGAGCGAGAAATTTCTTCCTTGTAAGAAATTTCTTTTCCGCGTTGGGAGGTGTTACGTCGTCCGATATACGACGTTAGCCTTGTACACACACTATGTATACAAGGTCTGATCTGCATAAGATCCATACACCGTCCCCTAGACATAAGAACATAATATTAAGATCTCATATATTCTATTGTTCTAATCCTTATCTCCGTCTCTACCCATCACCATAACTTCTCCTTGATCAACACCTTACCTCAGTTTCAACCCATCACCACGACACATAATGCAATAAAGTATTGCATCACTCTGGAAGCATCTAGAAGCTTCTAGAAACGTCGAGAAGTCCAAAGACTGCTGCATCAGCAGTCCCACGCTCGTAGAGGGCAATAGGACAGCCACGAGACTGCACCGTCAGCAGAAATGCACGTGCAGTCCCCGGGAGCGAAGACGCTGCTGCGTCAGCGGTTCTCCCACTCCGACGACTGAAGAACAAAGAGACTGCAGCGTCAGCTATCCCCACTCCGAACGAAGGAGGCAAGGCAGAGCAGGCGCTTGCATCAGTCCGCCTTCAGCCAGCGACTCGCACAGACGTGCCTACCTGGCCTCAGAGTCAGTCCGGCTTCAAGAGCAGACGTGTTCAGTCTAGCTCCGCGATAGTGAAGTGTGTCGATCCTTCACTCCTAATTCCAATTCCAATTCCAACTCTAACTCAACTCAACTCAAGTCCTAATTCTCATACATTAATCCTACAACATATTACTATATCCATTATTCATTAATCCAATTACTACTCCAATTAGAATACTACTTACATATTGTATACCAGTGTACTTACCAGTTCTTATTTAATATATCGTTGTTATACCAGTGCTTCGATCTTGTTATTCTTGTGTTAGTTCAACACCATCTTCCAATTCAGTTCTTGCATCGAATATATTAAACTCGCGACATATCCGGACTTGGTCTAAAGTGCGCAGTGGAAACGCTGAGCCGCCAATAAGGAATTTGAAGCGAGTCATAAAGAAGTTCTCGTGCCACGTCTAGAATTGGTCTAAAGTGCGCAGTGGAAACGCTGAGCCGCCACTATAGACGTGAAGCGAGTTAACTACCAAAAAGGTTAATAACAAGTGGAAGTTCATTTCACTATATATTATTAATATTCCATCATTACTATTCCTTACCCATGCGACGCCCACGTCGAGCGGGACGCAAGTATCAACTTGCTAAATTGAGACGCGCGTTGAGAAATAAAGCGGTGCTCGATCAAATCATTGCCACTACCGAGTGGACAGAACTTCTGGGAACTACCGAGCACATTCCGTGTGACGCGTCCGATTACGTTTCTGTATACGGTTGCCCTTGCAACCCTCCTAAAGAGGTCAACCACGCGGACCTCTCGCGAGCTCCGACGCCAGTTCTACATCCGGTCGATTGTCCAGAGGTGATCGACATAGCCGACGACGACGACAGCCGAGACACGATCATCGTTCCCAGGGTCCGTTGCCGAATCATCCGTGACGTTCCTCTGCCAGCTCATCAACGTGTCATCTTGCGGCCAGCATCCAAGGCCACTAACGTCGTCCCAAACCGAGCAGCAGCAACTCTGCCAGATCTTCCCCACCTCGAGGACATCTGTATAGAAGATCCGATGTACGACACCTACTGTCAGTACCGCCAGTTCCTGCTGCAACAATATTATTAGGCGTTAATACAGCATTGCGGTGAGTCGTATAATGTCTTGTATAATTGCTGAATCCTGTAAACTCACCGTTCTCGTTGCATCATCTCGCGCGTGATTCTTGTCGGGACACTTCTTGTAACCGCGTCGGACGTTCTCTTCTTGACTGCATCCATAGCAATATCGGTTGTCCTAGTGCATATGACAGCCCGCGGCTGTCTCGGCACGAAAGACCACTCCTCATTTTAATCTTCATATCTCAACCGTCCGTCTGTCACTGTTCTCTTTTCTCTCTCCTGGTACCTGTAACAAAAACACAGTGACGGACGTGACATCCTCTTCAATTCCACGTGCCGCCTCCTGGGGTCATCTTCTTTGCCTAGGACGTGGGGCGTGACGTAACATAGTTAACTCGCTTCACGTCTATAGTGGCGGCTCAGCGTTTCCACTGCGCACTTTAGACCAAGTCCGGATATGTCACGAGTTTAATATATTCGATGCAAGAACTGAATTGGAAGATGGTGTTGAACTAACACAAGAATAACAAGATCGAAGCACTGGTATAACAACGATATATTAAATAAGAACTGGTAAGTACACTGGTATACAATATGTAAGTAGTATTATAATAGGAGTAGTAATTGGATTAATGAATAATGGATATTGTAATATGTTATAGGAATAATGTATGAGAATTAGGACTTGAGTTGAGTTGAGTTAGAGTTGGAATTGGAATTGGAATTAGGAGTGAAGGATCGACACACTTCACTATCGCGGAGCTAGACTGAACACGTCTGCTCTTGAAGTCGGAAGAAGCCGGACTGGCACGTCCGTGCGAGTCGCTCGCTTGGAGCGGACCGTTCGAGTCGCTGTCTGGAGGCGGACTGATGCAAGCGCCTGCTCTGCCTTGCCTCCTTCGGTCGGAGTGGGGATAGCTGACGCTGCAGTCTCTTTGTTCTTCAGTCGTCGGAGTGGGAGAACCGCTGACGCAGCAGCGTCTTCGCTCCCGGGGACTGCACGTGCATTTCTGCTGACGCTGCAGTCTCGTGGCTGTCCTATTGCCCTCTACGAGCGTGGGACTGCTGATGCAGCAGTCTTTGGACTTCTCGACGTTTCTAGAAGCTTCTAGATGCTTCCAGAGTGATGCAATACTTTATTGCATTATGTGTCGTGGTGATGGGTTGAAACTGAGGTAAGGTGTTGATCAAGGTGAAGTTATGGTGATGGGTAGAGACGGAGATAAGGATTAGAACAATAGAATAATGAAATCTTAATATTATGTTCTTATGTCTAGGGGACGGTGTGTGGATCTTATGTAGATCAGACCTTGTATACATAGTGTGTGTACAAGGCCAACGTCGTACATCGGACGACGTAACACCTCCCAACGCGGAAAAGAAATTTCTTACAAGGAAGAAATTTCTCGCTCAACACTCGCTTTCACACTCATTCATGCGACGCATCGTCCGGGGGTACTCCGCGCAGGGAGCACAGTTCTCGGCGAGTATTTCCTATATTTGTACGAAACACTGGTCGCACTGAGATGTTGTCGGTGTCGGCACGTGGGGCTGGGGCTGGTTTTATGCAATTTATTTCGCTTTGTTCATTTTTCGACTGTCTTTTCTCGGGGTTTAGGGTGGGTGGGGAATCACTTTGTTCACTAACACTTTCACTTGCACTTTTGTCTTTTCTTATCTGCGTCCAGATGAGTGTCACGTTTCGCTGACGCGGGGTTTGCGTTGGATTATTCGGCGCACGCTTCAGTTTGTTTGCATGTACAATCTTAAAATGGTTCCCTGCTTTAATTTTTACATTGTTTGAGTCTAGGATGTCGCAAATTTCGTGAGGACCCGTATATTGCGCATCGAATTTGCCCTTGCAGGGTTCTTTGAGTAGGAATACCTGTTCTATATCTTCCGGTGGTCGAAGGAGATTTTGCCGACGCTGGGCTTCGAATTTCGCTCGCTTATTCTCATAGGGGTATCCGTTATCGCGAGGGTACTCGAATTTATATTTCTTTCTTGCTGACGCGTATTTCTCTGTAGCGCAGAGATTAATTTTATCGTATTCGTTTCGCTTCGCATGGCAACGCGCAGATGGAAGTTGAAAGGAATCGAGTTTTTGTGGATCATAAAAGATATGATTTTGAAGTAAGTTATGAAGTTCTTTTACTCTGGAGGCATTGATATCCTTCTCTGGTTTAGAACTGTCACTGGATTTATTGTGCAATATAGAACAGACCTGCTTACATATGGGTCTTGAAGATCTTTGATTGTCGTAAGAATGGAGTTGGTCTTGGAATTGATCGGGCTGGTTACCGGAGTTAGAATAAGGATCGGGCTGGTTACCGGAGTTAGTATAAGAATCGGGCTGGTTACCGGAGTTAGTATAAGAATCGGGCTGGTTACCGGAGTTAGTATGAGAATCGGGCTGGTTACCGGAGTTAGTATAATGATCGGGCTGGTTACCGGAGTTAGTATAAGAATCGGGCTGGTTACCGGAGTTAGTAATGTCGGGATGGTTACCGAATACGTCGGGACGATACCCGGAATTAGAAAGGTCGGGATGGTTACCGAATACGTCGGGATGATACCCGGAATTAGAAAGGTCGGAAGAGTACGACTCGATTTCTTCCATCTCCAATGGGGGCAATCGAAATGAAACTCTTTCCGACGAGGTGTTAAAACACCGGAGGCTCGCTTTGCCTTTACGATTGGTGACGACGCAGTCACCCAGGAATACATCCGGCGCTACATTAACACGGCGGATATATCCCTGTTTGGGTCCTTCGACGTCGACCGCTATGCACGCAACGGTACGAGGTTCGAGGACGAATTCTTCGGTTTTCGGAGGAGTCTTTGTTCGGACTCGATCCTCACGCTCCACGACCCGACTTCTCGCAGTGTACTCCGATATCTCTCGAGTCTCCTTCGATTCCGGCCGGCTTTTCACGGCGTTTTTCTCTAGGGAGTACTTGATCGAATCCCGAGGAGGCATTGAAATAACCTCCGTCACCGGAGCTCTGCAAGGTCTGACCGCGGGTGCACGAGGATTTGAGGAAGACACTCGAACGTTCCTTGCCGAATGTTCCTCACGCTTGGCGGCTGGAGTTTTAACGAGATCGTTGGTCATAGACGAAGGCATTGAAATAACCTCTGCTGCCAATTCATCGCGAGGCTCAGCCGTGGGCGCGCAAGGGTTCGAGAAGGGAACCCGAATGTTTCCTATCGTAATGTATTCATTCGCAAAGGAGATCTCGGCTCCTGTTCTGAAGAAGGGAGAACCGAGGATTCCGTCGATGTTAATTGGGAAGTTTTCTTCCAAGACATGAAATTCGATAGGGTTTTGACCCTGTAAGTGTATTTTAATTTGACCGAGAGTTGGAATGGATCCCTCGGTTATTCCTTGGACTTCTATAATGTTCGTATGATCTATAGGTAGATTTGGTTCTAGACTTGACGCACGAATTAGATTGATCTCCGAACCCGTGTCCAACAAAAATTCACACTTCTTTTGTAATTGAGGGGCGGAGATTTTTACGCGCGGAATTGGTGAGTCTGCAGCAAGATTTACTGCTGAGACGAATCGTCGGACTGGTCGTTCGTCCGGATAGCTGTTTGGGTGCGGGCTGTAGTTTGGGTTGAAGATGCGGCCTCCCGCCTGGGGTTGGCTTCGGTCGGGAGGCCGGACTCGTTTCCCGACCTCCTATTATTATTAAAAGCGCGCTTACGGCACTCGTGAATATCGTGCCCGGGGACTTTGCAGTAGTTGCAAAATTTGTTAGGGCTTGAGGGGCGATCTGTGCGACCATCGCGGTACGTGTTTTGGTCGCGAGGATTGTTTTCCCATCGCCGTTGCGGCGTCGGGGAGCGATAAGAGTCCCGATTTGAGTTTCTTGAGGACTGCTGAGACGAATCCGGTCTGTTATCGCGGCGTTCTTGAGTTCGCTCTGGAATGTCACGAGGGGACTCGTACGTGGAACGCTGGCGATACGGCCGGTTATCAGAGAAGCTGACTCGTTTTTCTTCGCGGATCAGTTCTCGTCGACGAGTCTGGTCTGACTCATACTGCCTGTAAGCAGAGATGGCTGCTTCGAAAACAGTGGCAGGATTTCGCGAAGGGCAATGAAGCACTTCGGCACGCAGCTGGGGAAGGAGACCTCGTAGAAAACAATCTACTACGAAGCGATCTAGTTCCTCGTAATCAAGGCCAATATCTGTGGCATCTTGAATCGCGGTTCGAAGGTCTTTAACGCGATTGATGAAGTCTAGGATGTGCTCGTTTGGAGCTTGGAGTACACTCGCGAGATCGCCACGGTACTGGTCCACGAATTTGTATGGGCCCAGCACTGTACGTAACTTCTCGCATAGTGCAGAAACTGTGAATATGTGCTGGCCTTCTATAGCGGCATAAGCACGATCGTGGAGTTTATTGCAGAGCAATTTTGTGAGGGCACGCTCTGCAGTGGCCGGTACGGTGTCACGCGCGCGTTTGCATGCACGTATGAATTGTAGGACGGAAGACGAAGTTCCGTCGAATCTAGGGACAAGCTCGGCGGCTTGTTTTAGAGCGAAATTACCAGTAGGTTCATACTGTGGGATTTCGCGTGGCTCTGGCGGTATAGGTTCCCGCATATTAGAGACGTTACTAGGGCCTGGTGTAGGCGATTGTTGACGTAGGGTTTGACTCGTGATTTGGATGTTATGAAGCTCTTTTCGTATTTCGTCGAGCATATTCTTTTGGTTTTGTGCGTCTTCTTCATATTTGAGACGCAATTTGGCAATGAAATCTGTTTCTTCTTTGAGATATTGCTCTCTACGGGCGAGGTCTTGCGCATAAAGGAGTAACTCTTCCTCGGTCATTGGAGGAAGGTCTGCGTTAGGATCTGCTCGGAGATCCTTTTGAGATCGCGTGATTGGGCGAGACATTTTGAAGGATATAAATGGGATTTAAGAAATGTGAACTTCGTACTGACACGCGTCGGGGCTTATTAATGCAAATATCGGCGACCACTTCGTTGTCCTACCGACTGCGCCAAATTTGTCACGTCCGTCACTGTGTTTTTGTTACAGGTACCAGGAGAGAGGAAAGAGAACAGTGACAGACGGACGGTTGAGATATTATGATTAAAATGAGGAGTGGTCTTTCGTGCCGAGACAGCCGCGGGCTGTCATATGCACTAGGACAACCGATATTGCTATGGATGCAGTCAAGAAAAGAACGTCCGACGCGGTTACAAGGAGTGTCCCGACAAGAATCGCGCGCGAGAGGATGCAACGAGAACGGTGAGTTTACAGGATTCAACAATTATACAAGATATTATACGACTCACCGCAATGTTGTATTAACGCCTAATAATATTGTTGCAGCAGGAACTGGCGGTACTGACAGTAGGTGTCGTACATCGGATCTTCTATACAGATGTCCTCGAGGTGGGGAAGATCTGGCAGAGTTGCTGCTGCTCGGTTCGGGACGACGTTAGTGGCCTTGGATGCTGGCCGCAAGACGACACGTTGATGAGTTGGCAGAGGGACGTCACTGATGATTCGGCAACGGACCCTGGGAACGATGATCGTGTCTCGGCTGTCGTCGTCGTCGGCTATGTCGATCACCTCTGGACAATCGACCGGATGTAGAACTGGCGTCGGAGCTCGCGAGAGGTCCGCGTGGTTGACCTCTTTAGGAGGGTTGCAAGGGCAACCGTATACAGAAACGTAATCGGACGCGTCACACGGAATGTGCTCGGTGGTTCCCAGAAGTTCGGTCCACTCGGTAGTGGCAATGATTTGATCGAGCACCGCTTTATTTCTCAACGCGCGTCTCAATTTAGCAAGTTGATACTTGCGTCCCGCTCGACGTGGGCGTCGCATGGGTAAGGAATAGTAATGATGGAATATTAATAATATAATGAAAATGAACTTCCACTTGTTATTAACCTTTTAGGTAGTTAACTCGCTTCACGTCTATAGTGGCGGCTCAGCGTTTCCACTGCGCTCTTTAGACCAATTCTAGACGTGGCACGAGAACTTCTCTATGACTCGCTTCAAATTCCTTATTGGCGGCTCAGCGTTTCCACTGCGCACTTTAGACCAAGTCCGGATATGTCACGAGTTTAATATATTCGATGCAAGAACTGAATTGGAAGATGGTGTTGAACTAACACAAGAATAACAAGATCGAAGCACTGGTATAACAACGATATATTAAATAAGAACTGGTAAGTACACTGGTATACAATATGTAAGTAGTATTATAATAGGAGTAGTAATTGGATTAATGAATAATGGATATAGTAATATGTTGTAGGAATAATGTATGAGTTGAGTTGAGTTGAGTTAGAATTGGAATTGGAATTGGAATTAGGAGTGAAGGATCGACACACTTCACTTTCGCGGAGCTAGACTGAACACGTCTGCTCTTGAAGCCGGACTGGCGGCTGAGGCCAGGTAGGCACGTCTGTGCGAGTCGCTGGCTGAAGGCGGACTGCTCGAGTCGCGAGATGGAGGCGGACTGATGCAAGCGTCCGCTCTGCCTTGCCTCCTTCGTTCGGAGTGGGGATAGCTGACGCTGCAGTCTCTTTGTTCTTCAGTCGTCGGAGTGGGAGAACCGCTGACGCAGCAGCGTCTTCGCTCCCGGGGACTGCACGTGCATTTCTGCTGACGCTGCAGTCTCGTGGCTGTCCTATTGCCCTCTACGAGCGTGGGACTGCTGATGCAGCAGTCTTTGGACTTCTCGACGTTTCTAGAAGCTTCTAGATGCTTCCAGAGTGATGCAATACTTTATTGCATTATGTGTCGTGGTGATGGGTTGAAACTGAGGTAAGGTGTTGATCAAGGAGAAGTTATGGTGATGGGTAGAGACGGAGATAAGGATTAGAACAATAGAATAATGAGATCTTAATACTATGCTCTTATGTCTAGGGGACGGTGTGTGGATCTTATGTAGATCAGACCTTGTATACATAGTGTGTGTACAAGGCCAACGTCGTACATCGGACGACGTAACAGCTCACTTATGTCATTTTCACTTTCACTTTTCCGATATCTGACAGCGTATGTGTATGTTTCGTCTCTTTGTTTCAGGAAAATGAAGAATCTTGTCAAGGAACTCCAGATGGCGACGATGAGGTGGAGGCTCCAGCCGTATAACGAATGGAGAGCGATGCCATTGATGATTGTGCTGATAATAGTTTTTATTGTGCGAATTGCCACATATATTCCTATTAATCCAGCGGTTACGGATCCGAACGTGGTAAATCCTGACCATAACTTCTGTGCGGTAGATTCAGCTATTTGTTGAAGCGACTCTTCGTCGAGCAGGTTGAACATGTTAATATTTCCTGCTGCGTATTGTCTACCTGAGGCGCCTTGTGCAATAGTATTTATTACGGCTACCTTTTCTACAGGGAACATTATGTGATCCTGCAGTTTGTCGAGGTCGTCTTGCGAATATATGCCTCCAGTCGCAAGGTTTTTGGGGTCCACGTATTTCCATGTGGCCTTAGAGATTGGATGGAGTTCTGACGGTGCAATAGTTTCTGTTAGTGATGGAGTGAGTCGGTACCATGTTCCATGTATTCTGTAATATGGAGATAGTAACTCGCTGCACGGCTTCTCTGTACCGGTGTTTGAAATAATGTGGTCCTTTGGTTTCAGGAATCTTGAAGAATTCTTGTACGTGACGGGGAGTTCGTCATAACAGCGTTCCGTTTTCCGGATCTGGACTGTCACTGGGATACATTTGATAATATGGACCACTTCACCTGCTGGGACTGCAATAAATCCAGCGTCTTTCATGATGGCTGTTGCCACTTCTTCAGGGGCTGTGTGCAGCTGAGTGAGTGCGTTCTGGAGAATTTGTCGTTCTAGTTCGCACTTTTGACGAATGACGTCCTTATATAGTTGAGAAAATTGTGTACGGAGATGTTTCTCTACGTAGACGAATTTGCTGTTGACATAGGTGAATATGTCGAGATTGTTGACGAGGGTGGGTGTGTCACGTCCGTCACTGTGTTTTTGTTACAGGTACCAAGAGAGAGAAAAGGATGGCACTCAAGAACAGTGACAGACGGACGGTGGATATATGAAAAGTAATTGAGGAGTGGTCTTTCGTGCCGAGACAGCCGCGGGCTGTCATATGCACTAGGACAACCGATATTGCTATGGATGCAGTCAAGAAGAGAACGTCCGACGCGGTTACAAGAAGTGTCCCGACAAGAATCACGCGCGAGATGATGCAACGAAAACGGTGAGTTTACAGGATTCAGCAATTATACAAGACATTATACGACTCACCGAAATGCTGTATTAACGCCTAATAATATTGTTGCAGCAGGAACTGGCGGTATTGGCAGTAGGTGTCGTACATCGGATCTTCTATACAGATGTCCTCGAGGTGGGGAAGATCTGGCAGAGTTGCTGCTGCTCGGTTCGGGACGACGTTAGTGGCCTTGGATGCTGGCCGCAAGACGACACGTTGATGAGTTGGCAGAGGGACGTCACTGATGATTCGGCAACGGACCCTGGGAACGATGATCGTGTCTTGGCTGTCGTCGTCGTCGGCTATGTCGATCACCTCTGGACGATCGACCGGATGCAGAACTGGCGTCGGAGCTCGCGAGAGGTCCGCGTGGTTGACCTCTTTAGGAAGGCTGCAAGGGCAACCGTATACCGAAACGTAGTCGGACGCGTCACACGGAATGTGCTCAGTGGTTCCCAGAAGTTCTGTCCACTCGGTAGTGGCAATGATTTGATCGAGCACCGCTTTATCTCTCAACGCGCGTCTCAATTTAGCAAGTTGATACTTGCGTCCCGCTCGACGTGGGCGTCGCATGGGTAAGGAACAGTAATGATGGAATATTAATAATATAATGAAAATGAACTTCCATTTGTTGTTAACCTTTTAGGTAGTTAACTCGCTTCACGTCTATAGTGGCGGCTCAGCGTTTCCACTGCGCTCTTTAGACCAATTCTAGACGTGGCACGAGAACTTCTCTATGACTCGCTTCAAATTCCTTATTGGCGGCTCAGCGTTTCCACTGCGCACTTTAGACCAAGTCCGGATATGTCACGAGTTTAATATATTCGATGCAAGAACTGAATTGGAAGATGGTGTTGAACTAACACGAGAATAACAAGATCGAAGCACTGGTATAACAACGATATATTAAATAAGAACTGGTAAGTACACTGGTATACAATATGTAAGTAGTATTATAATAGGAGTAGTAATTGGATTAATGAATAATGGATATTGTAATATGTTATAGGAATAATGTATGAGAATTAGGACTTGAGTTGAGTTGAGTTAGAGTTGGAATTGGAATTGGAATTAGGAGTGAAGGATCGACACACTTCACTTTCGCGGAGCTAGACTGAACACGTCTGCTCTTGAAGTCGGAAGAAGCCGGACTGACTCTGAGGCCAGGTAGGCACGTCTGTGCGAGTCGCTGGCTGAAGGCGGACTGACGCAAGCGTCCGCTCTGCCTTGCCTCCTTCGTTCGGAGTGGGGATAGCTGACGCTGCAGTCTCTTTGTTCTTCAGTCGTCGGAGTGGGAGAACCGCTGACGCAGCAGCGTCTTCGCTCCCGGGGACTGCACGTGCATTTCTGCTGACGCTGCAGTCTCGTGGCTGTCCTATTGCCCTCTACGAGCGTGGGACTGCTGATGCAGCAGTCTTTGGACTTCTCGACGTTTCTAGAAGCTTCTAGATGCTTCCAGAGTGATGCAATATTTTATTGCATTATGTGTCGTGGTGATGGGTTGAAACTGAGGTAAGGTGTTGATCAAGGTGAAGTTATGGTGATGGGTAGAGACGGAGATAAGGATTAGAACAATAGAATAATGAAATCTTAATACTATGCTCTTATGTCTAGGGGACGGTGTATGGATCTTATGCAGATCAGACCTTGTATACATAGTGTGTGTACAAGGCCAACGTCGTACATCGGACGACGTAACACCTCCCAACGCGGAAAAGAAATTTCTGACAAGGAAGAAATTTCTCGCTCAACACTCGATCACACACTCATTCATGCGACGCATCGTCCGGAGGTACTCCGCGCAGGGAGCACAGTTCTCGGCGAGTATTTCCTATATTTGTACGAAACACTGGTCGCACTGAAATGTTGTCGGTATCGGCACGTGGGGCTGGGGCTGATTTTATGCAATTTATTTCGCTTTGTTCATTTTGCATAATTGGGTTTTGGGTGGGTGGGGAATCACTGGTGTCACTGTCACTTTCGTCTTTTCTTATCTGCGTCCAGATGAGTGTCACGTTTCGATGACGCGGGGTTTGCGTTGGATTATTCGGCGCACACTTGAGTTTGTTTGCATGTACAATCTTAAAATGGTTCCCTACTTTAATTTTTACATTGTTTGAGCCTAGGATGTCGCAAATTTCGTGAGGACCCGTATATTGCGCATGTTCTATATCTTCCGGTGGTCGAAGGAGATTTTGCCGATGCTGGGCTTCGAATTTCGCTCGCTTATTCTCATAGGGATATCCTTTATCGCGAGGGTACTCTGATTTATATTGCTTTCTTGCTGACGCGTATTTCGCTGTAGCGCAGAGATTAATTTTATCGTATTCGTTTCGCTTCGCATGGCAACGTGCAGATGGAAGTTGAAAGGAATCGAGTTTCTGTGGATCATCAAAGATATGATTGTGAAGTAAGTTATGAAGTTCTTTTACTCTGGAGGCTTTGATATCCTTCTCTGGTTTAGAACTGTCACTGGGTTTATTGTGCAATATAGAACAGACCTGCTTACATATGGGTCTTGAAGATCTTTGATTGTCGTAGGAATGGAGTTGGTCTTGGAATTGATCGGGCTGGTTACCGGAGTTAGTATGAGAATCGGGCTGGTTACCGGAGTTAGTATAAGAATCGGGCTGGTTACCGGAGTTAGTATAAGAATCGGGATGGTTACCGAATGCGTCGGGACGATACCCGGAAGTAGAAAGGTCGGGATGGTTACCGAATGCGTCGGGATGGTTCCCGGAATTGGAAAGGTCGGGATGGTTACCGAATACGTCGGGATGATACCCGGAAGTAGAATGGTCGGGATGGTTACCGAATACGTCGGGATGATACCCGGAATTAGAAAGGTCGGAAGAGCACGACTCGACTTCTTCCATCTCCAATGGGGGCAATCGAAATGAAACTCTTTCCGACGAGGTGTTAAAACACCGGAGGCTCGCTTTGCCTTTACGATTGGTGACGACGCAGTCACCCAGGAATACATCCGGCGCTACATTAACACGGCGGATATATCCCTGTTTGGGTCCTTCGACGTCGACCGCTATGCACGCAACGGTACGAGGTTCGAGGACGAATTCTTCGGATTTCGGAAGAGTCTTTGTTCGGACTCGATCCTCATGCTCCACGATCCGACTTCTCGCAGTGTACTCCGATATCTCTCGAGTCTCCTTCGATTCCGGCCGGCTTTTCACGGCGTTTTTCTCTAGGGAGCACTCGATCGAATCCCGAGGAGGCATTGAAATAACCTCCGTCACCGGAGCTCTGCAAGGTCTGACCGCGGGTGCACGAGGATTTGAGGAAGACACTCGAACGTTCCTTGCCGAATGTTCCTCACGCTCGGCGGCTAGAGTTTTAACGAGATCGTTGGTCATAGACGAAGGCATTGAAATAACCTCTGCTGCCATTTCATCGCGAGGCTCAGCCGTGGGCGCGCAAGGGTTCGAGAAGGGAACCCGAATGTTTCCTATCGTAATGTATTCATTCGCAAAGGAGATCTCGGCTCCTGTTCTGAAGAAGGGAGAACCGAGGATTCCGTCGATGTTAATTGGGAAGTTTTCTTCCAAGACATGAAATTCGATAGGGTTTTGACCCTGTAAGTGTATTTTAATTTGACCGAGAGTTGGAATGGATCCCTCGGTTATTCCTTGGACTTCTATAGTGTTCGTATGATCTATAGGTAGATTTGGTTCTAGACTTGACGCACGAATTAAATTGATCTCCGAACCCGTGTCTAACAAAAATTCACACTTCTTTTGTAATTGAGGGGCGGAGATTTTTACGCGCGGAATTGGTGAGTCTGCAGCAAGATTTACTGCTGAGACGAATCGTCGGACTGGTCGTTCGTCCGGATAGCTGTTTGGGTGCGGGCTGTAGTTTGAGTTGAAGATGCGGCCTCCCGCCTTGGGTTGGCTTCGGTCGGGAGGCCGGACTCGTTTCCCGACCTCCTATTATTATTAAAAGCGCGCTTACGGCACTCGTGAATATCGTGCCCGGGGACTTTGCAATAGTTGCAAAATTTGTTAGAGCTTGAGGGGCGATCTGTGCGACCATCGCGGTACGTGTTTTGGTCGCGAGGATTGTTTTCCCATCGCCGTTGCGGCGTCGGGGAGCGATAAGAGTCTCGGTTTAAGTTTCTCGAGGACTGCTGAGACGAGTCCGGTCTGTTATCGCGGCGTTCTTGAGTTCGCTCTGGAATGTCACGATGGGGCTCGTACGTGGAACGCGGGCGATACGGCCGGTTATCAGAGAAGCTGACTCGTTTTTCTTCGCGGATCAGTTCTCGTCGACGAGTCTGGTCTGACTCATACTGCCTGTAAGCAGAGATGGCTGCTTCGAAAACAGTGGCAGGATTTCGCGAAGGGCAATGAAGCACTTCGGCACGCAGCTGGGGAAGGAGACCTCGTAGAAAACAATCTACTACGAAGCGATCTAGTTCTTCGTAATCAAGGCCAATATCTGTGGCATCTTGAATCGCGGTTCGAAGGTCTTTAACGCGATTGATGAAGTCTAAGATGTGCTCGTTTGGAGCTTGGAGTACACTCGCGAGATCGCCACGGTACTGGTCCACGAATTTGTATGGGCCCAGTACTGTTCGTAACTTTTCGCATAGTGCAGAAATTGTGACTATGTGCTCGCCTTCTATAGCGGCATAAGCACGATCGTGGAGTTTATTGCAGAGCAATTTCGTGAGGGCACGCTCTGCAGTGGCCGGTACGGTGTCACGCGCGCGTTTGCATGCACGTATGAATTGTAGGACGGAAGACGAAGTTCCGTCGAATCTAGGGACAAGCTCGGCGGCTTGTTTTAGAGCGAAATTACCAGTAGGTTCATACTGTGGGATTTCGCGTGGCTCTGGCGGTGAAGGTTCCCGCATATTAGAGACGTTACTAGGGCCTGGTGTAGGCGTTTGTTGACGTAGGGTTTGACTCGTGATTTGGATGTTATGAAGCTCTTTTCGTATTTCGTCGAGCATATTCTTTTGGTTTTGCGCGTCTTCTTCATATTTGAGACGCAATTTGGCAATAAAATCAGTTTCTTCTTTGAGATATTGCTCTCTACGGGCGAGGTCTTGCGCATAAAGGAGTAACTCTTCCTCGGTCATTGGAGGAAGGTCTGCGTTAGGATCTGCTCGGAGATCCTTTTGAGATCGCGTGATTGGGCGAGACATTTTGAAAGATATGAATGGGATTTAAGAAATGTGAACTTCGCACTGACACGCGTCGGGGCTTATTAATGCAAATATCGGCGACCACTTCGATGTCCTACCGACTGCGCCAAATTTGTCACGTCCGTCACTGTGTTTTTGTTACAGGTACCAAGAGAGAGAAAAGGATGGCACTCAAGAACAGTGACAGACGGACGGTGGATATATGAAAAGTAATTGAGGAGTGGTCTTTCGTGCCGAGACAGCCGCGGGCTGTCATATGCACTAGGACAACCGATATTGCTATGGATGCAGTCAAGAAGAGAACGTCCGACGCGGTTACAAGGAGTGTCCGACAAGAATCACGCGCGAGATGATGCAACGAAAACGGTGAGTTTACAGGATTCAGCAATTATACAAGACATTATACGACTCACCGCAATGCTGTATTAACGCCTAATAATATTGTTGCAGCAGGAACTGGCGGTACTGGCAGTAGGTGTCGTACATCGGGTCTTCTATACAGATGTCCTCGAGGTGGGGAAGATCTGGCAGAATTGCTGCTGCTCGGTTCGGGACGACGTTAGTGGCCTTGGATGCTGGCCGCAAGACGACACGTTGATGAGCTGGCAGAGGAACGTCACGGATGATTCGGCAACGTACCCTGGGAACGATGATCGTGTCTCGGCTGTCGTCGTCGTCGACTATGTCGATCACCTCTGGACAATCGACCGGATGCAGAACTGGGGTCGGAGCTCGCGAGAGGTCCGCGTGGTTGACCTCTTTAGGAGGGTTGCAAGGGCAACCGTATACAGAAACGTAATCGGACGCGTCACACGGAATGTGCTCGGTGGTTCCCAGAAGTTCTGTCCACTCGGTAGTGGCGATAATTTGCTCGAGCACCGCTTTATTCCTTAACGCGCGTCTCAATTTAGCAAGTTGATACTTGCGTCCCGCTCGACGTGGGCGTCGCATGGGTAAGGAATAGTAATGACGGAATATTAATAATATAATGAAAATGAACTTCCACTTGTTATTAACCTTTTTGGTAGTTAACTCGCTTCACGTCTATAGTGGCGGCTCAGCGTTTCCACTGCGCACTTTAGACCAATTCTAGACGTGGCACGAGAACTTCTCTATGACTCGCTTCAAATTCCTTATTGGCGGCTCAGCGTTTCCACTGCGCACTTTAGACCAAGTCCGGATATGTCACGAGTTTAATATTGTTACGTCACGCCCCACGTCCTAGGCAAAGAAGATGACCCCAGGAGGCGGCACGTGGAATTGAAGAGGAAACGGTCTTTTACGCCAAGACAGCCAGACGGGCAGTCATATGCGCTAGGACACCGATAGTCATTTGAGACCGACACCCGCTAGCAGTCAACGCGGATGGCGATACTTCTACGCTGACGCAACGAACACGGTGAGTTGACATGGAACAAAAGGAATTACAAAAGATACGAATTCTCACCGGTTAGTTGTTGTATCTTAGTAGTACTGTTGAAGGAGCTGAGCTCGTCGGTCAGCATGGGTCTGGTATAACGGGTCGTCCAGACAGATCTCATCGAGATGAGGAAGGTTTGGCAGCTGTCTCGCTGGGGTACGCACGACAATGCGTCTGTTGGACGGTAGGTACTCGTCCTTGATGATCCCACAGCGAACGTGCGGCAAGATTATGGTGCTCCTGCTGTCATCGTCATCAGAGCTGGTGACGAGATCAATGACCTCGTAACGAACGGCAGGCGGGTTGTTGTTGTCACTGGACAGGTTTATGGTATTCCTGACGTCGTCGTCGTCGTCGTCAGAGATGTCAACGAGATCGGCTATCTCGTAGCGACCAGCAGACGGTTTGGTGACAGGTGAAGAACGCGAGAGGTCCGCGTGGTCGACCTCTGTGTTCGGAATCGGACGGCACGGACAACCGTATACCGATACGTAATCTGACGCGTCGCACTCGATATTCTCGGTCGTTCCGAGAAGTTCAGTCCAATCAGTCGAACTTAAGACGCGGTTTAAGATGGCTGTTTGATTTAATGCCCGTTTGAACTTGGCCAGTTGATACTTTCGGCCTGCACGACGTGTACGACGCATAAGGGATGGGTATGGAAGGAACTGTTTCGGAAGAGTTAATACTCTGAAAATCCTTTTGTCGGATTTTGTCTAAGTCCCAAACGTGAAAGAAAAATTGGCCAGGGGTTCCCCGTAGGCGCTGGCCAGAGGTAATTTACCTGACTCGAAAATGTCCACTCGTTAATCGGCACTACCCAGCAGAGCAGACGAACTGGCCTCCGAGCCGGGTCACCGTGCGACAACGAGGGCACTATTAAAACAGTCACTTCACTTTAGACACTGATATGTTTCCTTTCACAAACTGTCACTTTAACTTCGATAATCTTTTGACTAAGTGTCACCTCGTTGACGTATTGCCTCGGCGGAGCTGTAAGCTTCTCCCTTTGTGACCGAGGTTGAACACGTAAGCGAGAGCTCAATTATTTATTATTAATATTAAATGCGTTTATCTGATTTGGAAAGTTATTATTTCCAAACGTCTACTCGTCAACCACTACTTCTCAGCGGAGCGGACGAACTGACCTCCAAGCCGAGTTCTGTATGATTAACGAGGGCACGATTCGAATTTCGAAAAGAAACTGTCACTGGATTTAGTAGAATGATGTGGAAATTAACTTCACGTAGCACTGGTAAAATATAATATATATATTGAAATAAAGAACGTTGAGTACACTTGAGTATAAACTTGGTAGTATAATAATAAATGAATTAAACGTAATAATCGTATACGGAGTATGAGTTAGTAAGAGTTAGAATTGGAATTGATTTAGGAATTGAATTGGAATGGATTTGGAATAGTAGAGTAGAACAAACGTCGATGAACGTCGAAGCGCGAATTAGAAGAGCGCAGATCGACACGTCTGCTCGCTTCGCTGGCTTGGGCCAGACTGACTGATGTCGTTGTGTGAGAATGGAGTGAGCGCAGACCGACACGTCCGCTCACTCCGCTGGCTAGCACCAGACTGATGCAAGAGGCAGCTCTGCGTAGCCTCCTTCGCTCGGAGTGGGGGTTGCTGACGCTGCAGTCCCTTTGTCCTCGCTCGTCGGAGTGGTGACGGGTGCAAGACTGCTGACGTTGCAGTCTCTTTGTCCTCGCTCTCGACAGAGTGGTGACGCGTGCAAGACTGCTGACGTTGCGATCTCTTTGTTCTCGAGGTGGCGTTTACTCGAGCGGAGTTGAGGATTTGAACAAGTTGTAAGTGTAGATGAGGGTTTGAACAAGTGAAAGTAAAGTTAGGAGTTCGGAGTGATGGTTGGTTGTAGAACAATTGGGAGAGTCGAGATTTAAGTAGCGATGGGTATTAGAACAAGTTTAGGGAAAAGTCGTGGGTGAAGTAGTGATGGGTTTAAGAGGTATTAGAATTAGAACAAGAGTTTGGTAGCGATGGGTTTAAGAGGTTGTTATGTACTTAATATTTAGTCTTAACCTAGAATCGAGGTACGGTCCTCGATTCGACCAACGTCGGAGGTCGTCCGACGTAACACCTCCCTCGCCGGAGAAGAGATTTCTCGGAGTGAAATCTCTCGGTCCGAGGTTGTGTTCGGTGAGCGCTCGCATTACAATTTTTGGTCTTGAGACGCATCGTTAGTGAGCGATCCGCGCAGGGAGCTCAGTTCTCGGCGCACGTTGACTGTATTAACAGTACGAAACACTGGATGCACTGAGATGTTGTCTGATTCTGCGCGAGGAGTTGGGGTAGGTTTCGCAATGTCCGACAGTCTATAATCGCAATGTTCATTATTTGACTGTCTTTTATTGGGGTCTTGGGAGGGAATGGGCTCACTTATGTCATTTTCACTTTCACTTTTGTGAGTTATTCCGTGTCCGTATCCTCGTCTGAGCTGTCGGAAACGTGGTCGGGGTCGTCATGTTGTATGGCCCATCTTGAAGCCAGTATCTGTCCGCATGGAATGCAGTTCAACACAGGTGTTTCCCTGCACATCTTCTCACCGCAGTTGTTGCAGTTATTCATTATACTGATCATCCTTTGATGCCTCCAACGTTCTGTGTGCTCGATGGTTGTTGTCAGGCTGCAATCATAGCATAATTCCCTACCATCGCATGCGACCATGATTACGCCATTGTAGCAAGTTAAGTTGCGGTAGCGTGATGTGTAACGGTTCGCCTTCTGCGTGGCTGTACGTCTTTTGTGCACTGGTCCACACATCTTGTTGTTGTAGGAGGCTGAGACTGCGACGCGAGTTGGACGCTGTACTGGCGGGAAATGACGACATTCAGAAGAAACTCCGAGTTGCTGGGCCCTTTGTCTGCTATCATATTTCTCGGGAAGAGTGGGGGTTATCTCGAATGGGTAAGTTTCTCTTCTAATCTTCGGCTTGACGAATGCTACGGATGTGATAGCTACGTTTCGCTGACGCGCGTTTTGTGTCGGATTACTCGAGGCGCGCTTGAGTTTGTTTGCGTGTACGATTTTGTAATGGTTACCTATTCTTATTTTTACGTTGTTTGCACCTATTAGTTCGCAAATTTCGTGTGGCCCTGTATATTGTTCGTCAAATTTGTTTTTACAAGGTTCCTTTAATAGGAATACTTGTTCTCCTACCTTGAACTGGACGGGGTTGATTCTTCTATCGTAATAAGTCTTAGACTTTTCCTTCGCGGAAATTAGGTTGTCGCGCGCGCGGGCTTGTGTTTCGCTAATTTTCCTGTGGAGGTCAAAGAGATAGTGGGAGTAGGATTCGTTTTCCAGTTCGTAAGGATAGGAGTCGGCGGAAGGAACGCGTGCTAGTGAACCGAAAACCAATTCGTGTGGAGTGAAATTCGTTCCTTCATGGACGCTCGTGTTATAGCTGAACATGGCTAGGTTGATCCATTTGTCCCAATTGGTTTTATGAACATATTGTTTTAGATATTCTGTTAGGACGTGGTGGGATCTCTCTATAGAGCCATTGCTTTGCGGGTGAAATGCTGTTGTTTGCAGACGGGTAATTCGGAAACGTCTGGCGACGGCCTTCATGAGGGAGCTTGTACAATTCGTCCCTTGATCCGTCAAGATGGCTTTGGGTGTTCCAAAACGGCAGATCCAGTAATTGACGAATGCGTCGGCAGTACTAATGGCGTCGGCTGATTTGAGTGGAGCGGCGACCGAGTATTTCGTCAATAGGTCCTGCATGGTGAGAACATATGTGTTTTCATCCGTGGTTGTAGGCAGGGGGCCTACAATGTCCATTGAAACCTTGTCAAATGCCCGGTTGGGTGTGTCTGTGATTGTCATGGGTAAACGCGTTTTTACCCTCGTTAGCTTGTTACGTTGGCAGCTTAAACAATCGTTGATGAAGCTTGCCACTTCGGTCTTCATCCCGTTCCACCAGTATCTCTCCCGTATTCTCTTGAGAGTTTTGGTAATTCCTTTGTGGCCGGCATACGCGGACACATGATTTTCCCTAATAATATCTGTCCTTCTGTCTTCGGCCGGGATCTGAATTTCATTGCTGCAAAGGAATATGTGTACGTGGGTGTCCTCGAACGTTTCAACGAGGAGGTTTGAGACGTATTCCATGGAGAGGTGGTCGATGTAGGTTTTGGAAATAGAAAACGACGTTATTCCAAGCTCGTTGATAGCATCGAACAAGGTTCGAAGACATTCTTTCAGGTCTTCTTCTGAGACCTCATGTAATGGGGTTGGCTTGATCGGTATTTGAATTAATGTATGTCCACCGTATTTGCTGACTCGTGCCCTAAACAGAGTCAGGTCCTGAGCGTTGGCCAATTTCCCTAGTCTATTGAGATCCATGGCCCCCGTATCGATTGGTTGACCATCCAACGTTGAAAAACAGACCAGGTTGTCATTTCTCATGATTAACCGGTCGCGTGTGTAAGTGACTATCCTCTGTCCTCTTGGTACAACTCCCTCTCCTTCCTCTCCTTCCTCTCCTTCCTCTTCTTCTTCTTCTTCTTCTCCTTCTTCTCCTTCCGAAGGTAAGCTTTCTTCTCTCTCATCCATCCAGTTGGGTCCCGTTGGTTGGGGAATTAGGCTGGGGACGACGGTTAAGATGTCCTCCAGTCCTGTTATGAGTGGCTCCTCTTGACTGGAGGCGGGTACTAGGGGTGATGATACCAAAAGGCTGTCGTCATCTGAACTCGCCTCAGGGCGTGGTGACGTTTTCGATGGTGGTCCAGATGTTGAGTTTGTCGATGATTTCCTCTTCCTCGGGGGAATTGACTGAGGCGGTGGCATAAGATGTGAGTCGGCCCATCTCCTTCGGCGGGTATCGAAGAGAGGGGTTCCTGGGTCTGATAACGGTGCTCTTGGCGGCGATGCGCCTCCAGGGGTGCTCCATGAGAGGGGCAACGCCACTGGGTTTCGAGAGAGGGCATCCGCATTAGAATTCGCCTTACCGGGCTTGTAAATAACTTGATATTCAAATTCCGCTAACTTCAATCGCCACCTGAGGAGGCGTGACGTAGGATCCTTCACTGATGTCATCCATACCAGTGGCTTATGATCCGTAACGAGTGTGAATCTTCTACCATAGATGTACGGACGGAAGTATTGTACGGCGAATATTATTGCTAGGCATTCTTTCTCTATTGTAGAGTAATTCAACTCGGCACCGTGCAGGATACGTGAGGCGTATGCAACGGGGCGATCTTTACCTATCTCACCCTGGCTTAGCACAGCGCCAATTGCATATCCAGAAGCGTCACATGTGACGTTAAATGGCTCCTCGAAATTGGGATATTGCAATACGGGTTCTGTGCATAACGCTTGTCGTAAAGTTTCAAAGGCTTCTTCTTGCTTTGGTCCCCACACGAATTTGTTTTCCTTGGTGAGGAGTTGGGTGAGGGGTTTGGAAATTTTAGCGAAACCTTCTATAAACCTACGGTAATACCCTGCTAGGCCCAAAAATTCGCGGACATTTTTCGCGTTTCTGGGTCGAGGAAAGTTCTGGACGGCGTTAATTTTTTGTGGGCATGGCTTAACGCCGTCTTTGCTAATTTGATGTCCCAGGTATGCCACTTCCTTGTGGAGGAAGCCGCATTTCGAGGGCTGTAGCTTGAGGTTGGCGTTGCGTAATCGCTGGGCCAATTTATTGAATTTAGCTTTATGTTCCTCTAATGATCGCGCGTAGACTACAATATCGTCTAAATACACGAAGAGTTCGTTGCCTTGTAGGCCAGAAAGGATAGTGTCCATTAATCTCTGGAAGGTGGCTGGCGCGTTTCTGAGGCCGAAAGGCATTCTATTAAATTCGTAATGCCCGAAGGGGGTGGAGAAAGCGGTCTTTGCGGCGTCCTCCTTTTCCATTCCTATCTGATGAAAACCGCTGGCCAAATCGAATACGCTAAAGTATGTCGCGCTGCCCAGCTGATCTAGGATTTCGTTAATGCTGGGCAGAGGGTATGCGTCGGCTACCGATTTTTCGTTTAGTGCGCGGTAGTCGATCACCATGCGCCATTTTTTATTGCCGTTAGCATCCGCCTTCTTCGGGACAATCCACAAGGGGGAATTGTAGGGAGAGTTAGACGGGACGACTATGTCGTTTTGTAATAGTTCAAACATTTGCTTGTTAATCTCCTCCTTGTGGATTGGCGGATAACGGTATTGCTTCGTGTGTACGGGGATCTCATCCGTTGTGGGGATCTTATGGGTGACCGCGTTTGTCTTCCCCAGGCGATCCCCTTGGAGGTGGAAGAGGTCGTTATTTTCTTCCAATAAAGATTTGACATGAGCCGTCTCATCTTGGTTGAGGTGGCTCATGGGAATAGTGTCCATTAGCTCCTTCATGCGAGCTTTATGGGGATTTGTAATAGAATAAACCCTCTTGGGTTTGGAACGATCGGGCTGGTTACCGGAGTTAGAATTGTCGGGATGGTTACCGAATGCGTCGGGATGGTTACCGGAATTAGAAAGGTCGGGATGGTTACCGAATGCGTCGGGATGGTTACCGGAATTAGAAAGGTCGGGATGGTTACCGAATACGTCGGGATGGTTACCGGAATTAGAAAGGTCGGGATGGTTACCGAATGCGTCGGGATAGTGCCCGGAATTAGTTGAATAACGCTCGATCTCTTCCACCTCTAACACGGGTAATCGGAATGAGATCGGACGCGGAGATGTGTTGAAACATCTGAGGCTCGCTTTGCCTCCGCGATTAGTGACTACACAGTCACCGAGGAATACATCCGGCGCTACGCTGACGCGGCGGATATATCCCTGTTTCGGGCCCTGTACGCTGACTGCAATGCAGGCGGCTGTTCGGGGCTCAACGGCAAACTCATTAGAGTCTGCTGCAGTCCTTGATTCGGACTGTTGATTTAGATTTTTGCGCTTATTGACCGGTTCCTCTACGATATTATTCGATGTGATACGAATCTCTCCCGGTTGCACCCGACGTTTTGAGAGAGGGAATGTTTTGTTACGTCGTCCGATGTACGACGTTGGCCTTGTACATACACTATGTATTCAAGGTCTGATCTGCATAAGATCCACACACCGTCCCCTAGACATAAGAGCATAGTATTAAGATCTCATTATTCTATTGTTCTAATCCTTATCTCCGTCTCTACCCATCACCATAACTTCACCTTGATCAACACCTTACCTCAGTTTCAACCCATCACCACGACACATAATGCAATAAAGTATTGCATCACTCTGGAAGCATCTAGAAGCTTCTAGAAACGTCGAGAAGTCCAAAGACTGCTGCATCAGCAGTCCCACGCTCGTAGAGGGCAATAGGACAGCCACGAGACTGCACCGTCAGCAGAAATGCACGTGCAGTCCCCGGGAGCGAAGACGCTGCTGCGTCAGCGGTTCTCCCACTCCGACGACTGAAGAACAAAGAGACTGCAGCGTCAGCTATCCCCACTCCGAACGAAGGAGGCAAGGCAGAGCAGGCGCTTGCATCAGTCCGCCTCCATCTCGCGACTCGAGCAGTCCGCCTTCAGCCAGCGACTCGCACAGACGTGCCTACCTGGCCTCAGCCGCCAGTCCGGCTTCTTCCGACTTCTAGAGCAGACGTGTTCAGTCTAGCTCCGCGAAAGTGAAGTGTGTCGATCCTTCACTCCTAATTCCAATTCCAATTCCAACTCTAACTCAACTCAACTCAACTCATACATTATTCCTACAACATATTACTATATCCATTATTCATTAATCCAATTACTACTCCTATTATAATATTACTTACATATTGTATACCAGTGTACTTACCAGTTCTTATTTAATATATCGTTGTTATACCAGTCCTTCGATCTTGTTATTCTTGTGTTAGTTCAACACCATCTTCCAATTCAGTTCTTGCATCGAATATATTAAACTCGTGACATATCCGGACTTGGTCTAAAGTGCGCAGTGGAAACGCTGAGCCGCCAATAAGGAATTTGAAGCGAGTCATAGAGAAGTTCTCGTGCCACGTCTAGAATTGGTCTAAAGTGCGCAGTGGAAACGCTGAGCCGCCACTATAGACGTGAAGCGAGTTAACTACCAAAAAGGTTAATAACAAGTGGAAGTTCATTTTCATTATATTATTAATATTCCATCATTACTATTCCTTACCTATGCGACGCCCACGTCGAGCGGGACGCAAGTATCAACTTGCTAAATTGAGACGCGCGTTAAGAAATAAAGCGGTGCTCGATCAAATCATTGCCACTACCGAGTGGACAGAACTTCTGGGAACCACCGAGCACATTCCGTGTGACGCGTCCGATTACGTTTCTGTATACGGTTGCCCTTGCAACCCTCCTAAAGAGGTCAATCACGCGGACCTCTCGCGAGCTCCGACGCCAGTTCTACATCCGGTCGATTGTCCAGAGGTGATCAACATAGCCGACGACGACGACAGCCGAGACACGATCATCGTTCCCAGGGTCCGTTGCCGAATCATCCGTGACGTTCCTCTGCCAGCTCATCAACGTGTCATCTTGCGGCCAGCATCCAAGGCCACTAATGTCGTCCCGAACCGAGCAGCAGCAACTCTGCCAGATCTTCCCCACCTCGAGGACATCTGTATAGAAGACCCGATGTACGACACCTACTGTCAGTACCGCCAGTTCCTGCTGCAACAATATTATTAGGCGTTAATACAGCATTGCGGTGAGTCGTATAATGTCTTGTATAATTGCTGAATCCTGTAAACTCACCGTTCTCGTTGCATCATCTCGCGCGTGATTCTTGTCGGGACACTTCTTGTAACCGCGTCGGACGTTCTCTTCTTGACTGCATCCATAGCAATATCGGTTGTCCTAGTGCATATGACAGCCCGCGGCTGTCTCGGCACGAAAGACCACTCCTCATTTTAATCTTCATATCTCAACCGTCCGTCTGTCACTGTTCTCTTTTCTCTCTCCTGGTACCTGTAACAAAAACACAGTGACGGACGTGACAAATTTGGCGCAGTCGGTAGGACATCGAAGTGGTCGCCGATATTTGCATTAATAAGCTCCGACGCGTGTCAGTGCGAAATTCACATTTCTAAATCCCTTTCATATCTTTCAAAATGTCTCGCCCAATCACGCGATCTCAAAGGGATCTCCAAGCAGATCCTAACGCAGACCTTCCCCCAATGACCGAGGAAGAGTTACTCCTTTATGCACAAGACCTCGCCCGTAGAGAGCAATATCTCAAAGAGGAAACAGATTTCATTGCCAAATTGCGTCTCAAATATGAAGAAGACGCACAAAACCAAAAGAATATGCTCGACGAAATACGAAAAGAGCTTCGCAACATTCAAATCACGAATCAAAGCCTACGTCAACAATCGCCTACACCAGGCCCTAGTAACGTCTCTAATATGCGGGAACCTTCACCGCCAGAGCCACGCGAAATCCCACAGTATGAACCTACTGGTAATTTCGCTCTAAAGCAAGCCGCCGAGCTTGTCCCTAGATTCGACGGAACTTCGTCTTCCGTCCTACAATTCATACGTGCATGCAAACGCGCGCGTGACACCGTACCGGCCACTGCAGAGCGTGCCCTCACAAAATTGCTCTGCAATAAACTCCACGATCGTGCTTATGCCGCTATAGAAGGCCAGCACATATTCACGGTTTCTGCACTATGCGAGAAGTTACGTACAGTGCTGGGCCCATACAAATTCGTGGACCAGTACCGTGGCGATCTCGCGAGTGTACTCCAAGCTCCAAACGAGCACATCCTAGACTTCATCAATCGCGTTAAAGACCTTCGAACCGCGATTCAAGATGCCACAGATATTGGCCTTGATTACGAAGAACTAGATCGCTTCGTAGTAGATTGTTTTCTACGAGGTCTCCTTCCTCAGCTGCGTGCCGAAGTGCTTCATTGCCCTTCGCGAAATCCTGCCACTGTTTTCGAAGCAGCCATCTCTGCTTACAGGCAGTATGAGTCAGACCAGACTCGTCGACGAGAATTGATCCGCGAAGAAAAACGAGTCAGCTTCTCTGATAACCGGCCGTATCGCCCGCGTTCCACGTACGAGTCCGCTCGTGACATTCCAGAGCGAACTCAAGAACGCCGCGATAACAGACCGGACTCGTCTCAGCAGTCCTCGAGAAACTTAAACCGGGACTCTTATCGCTCCCCGACGCCGCAACGGCG
Source organism: Lasioglossum baleicum (assembly GCF_051020765.1). Classification (NCBI taxonomy): domain Eukaryota; kingdom Metazoa; phylum Arthropoda; class Insecta; order Hymenoptera; family Halictidae; genus Lasioglossum; species Lasioglossum baleicum. The sequence goes on along the minus strand of NW_027469209.1, from coordinate 133,893 downwards.
ATGGGAAAATAATCCTCGCGACCAAAACACGTACCGCGATGGTCGCACAGATCGCCCTTCAAGCTCTAACAAATTTTGCAACTACTGCAAAGTCCCCGGGCACGATATTCACGAGTGCCGTAAGCGCGCTTTTAATAATAATAGGAGGTCGGGAAACGAGTCCGGCCTCCCGACCGAAGCCAACCCCAGGCGGGAGGCCGCATCTTCAACCCAAACTACAGCCCGCACCCAAACAGCTATCCGGACGAACGACCAGTCCGACGATTCGTCTCAGCAGTAAATCTTGCTGCAGACTCACCAATTCCGCGCGTAAAAATCTCCGCCCCTCAATTACAAAAGAAGTGTGAATTTTTGTTAGACACGGGTTCGGAGATCAATTTAATTCGTGCGTCAAGTCTAGAACCAAATCTACCTATAGATCATACGAACACTATAGAAGTCCAAGGAATAACCGAGGGATCCATTCCAACTCTCGGTCAAATTAAAATACACTTACAGGGTCAAAACCCTATTGAATTTCATGTCTTGGAAGAAAACTTCCCAATTAACATCGACGGAATCCTCGGTTCTCCCTTCTTCAGAACAGGAGCCGAGATCTCCTTTGCGAATGAATACATTATGATAGGAAACATTCGGGTTCCCTTCTCGAACCCTTGCGCGCCCACGGCTGAGCCTCGCGATGAATTGGCAGCAGAGGTTATTTCAATGCCTTCGTCTATGACCAACGATCTCGTTAAAACTCCAGCCGCCGAGCGTGAGGAACATTCGGCAAGGAACGTTCGAGTGTCTTCCTCAAATCCTCGTGCACCCGCGGTCAGACCTTGCAGAGCCCCGGTGACGGAGGTTATTTCAATGCCTCCTCGGGATTCGATCGAGTGCTCCCTAGAGAAAAACGCCGTGAAAAGCCGGCCGGAATCGAAGGAGACTCGAGAGATATCGGAGTACACTGCGAGAAGTCGGATCGTGGAGCGTGAGGATCGAGTCCGAACAAAGACTCCTCCGAAATCCGAAGAATTCGTCCTCGAACCTCGTACCGTTGCGTGCATAGCGGTCGACGTCGAAGGACCTAAACAGGGATATATCCGCCGTGTTAACGTAGCGCCGGATGTATTCCTGGGTGACTGCGTTGTCACCAATCGTAAAGGCAAAGCGAGCCTCCGGTGTTTTAACACCTCGTCGGAAAGAGTTTCATTTCGATTGCCCCCATTGGAGATGGAAGAAATCGAGTCGTACTCTTCCGACCTTTCTAATTCCGGGTATCATCCCGACGTATTCGGTAACCATCCCGACCTTTCTAATTCCGGGAACTATCCCGACGCATTCGGTAACCATCCCGACCTTTCCAATTCCGGGTATCATCCCGACGCATTCGGTAACCATCCCGACAATACTAACTCCGGTAACCAGCCCGATTCTTATACTAACTCCGGTAACCAGCCCGATCATTATTCTAACTCCGGTAACCAGCCCGATTCTCATACTAACTCCGGTAACCATCCCGACGCATTCGGTAACCATCCCGACCTTTTCAATTCCGGTAACCATCCCGACGTATTCGGTAACCATCCCGACAATTTTAATCCAGAGTCCAAAGAAGACTCCCGCGAATTCAAACCTATGAAGGTTTATTCTACAAGCTCCGGTATCAAGTCCGATTGTTTCTATTCCGAGTCTAAGTTGAAAGGAAATGTCCCCGCCTTTGATTCTCTAAAGACGACAGAACGTCTACATAAAATAAAGCATAAAACTCTACCTCGTATAGACCGAGCATACGAGTCGATCATAAAAGATCATCCCGCGATAATTTCTAAATCAGAATCAAAGAGAGTCTATATTTCATTTCAAAAACCTACCTCTGATTTTTCGCCGGAACATGATCTCTTCCAGTCTCAACGGTCAAGTATCCGTGCACCGCAAAGCGATTTCCATCCATCTAGGAATTATACGTCTGTAAAATACGCGTCAGCAAAAAGGAGAAACAAATTTCGTATTATACTATACCTTTGCAATAACCCGCGAACAATGATTGTAGCGTCTCCTGCGATTTGCGATAAGAAACCCTCCCAGGAGATTTCATTACAGTCCTCCGCTGACGCGAAATTAGAATCCGCGATAATCACGCGTCCGGTCAACACCGATAAGCGAGCGAAATCCGAAACCCAGCGTCGACAGAATCTCCTTCCACCGCCGGAAGATACAGAACAAACGACAGCAGCACTTCGAAGAAGTTCCTACAGCCTGAATCCCAGCCTGTTCCCAGCCGCCTACCACATCGTGTCCAGTATCCACAAACACGATCAACATGTGCGGACACTTACAACCGGCGAGACCATCGGCGAACAAAGCCGGAGACTTCATCTACAGATACCAGGGAATATTCTGCTACAATGGCAGACACAGAATCTCCCTAAATGGCAGAGAACTATGCCTTGCCTGCAGCCTCACTGCGGTAGTCAGGAGGGTCATCGTATACACGCACGTTCTTACAAGGAAAAGGAAGAACGCATGCGACGCGTGTACAAAACCCATATTGAGGGAAACCCCAATATTGGAATGCATCCACTGCAGTTTCCTCCTCGCACTGGATCGGGCAGCAACAGACACTGCCAGAATAAGAAGAGAAAGAGGCGAAATTCTCACGGACGACGAAGAAGAGGACGAAAACTCAAGCACCTCTTCCTCGAACGAAGACACCAATACTCAAGCAAATTAGAGATGCAGAGTGTTTGTGCCAAAGCCGTAATCTCGTCACCTGAGACAAAAGTGACAGTGACACCAGTGATTCCCCACCCACCCAAAACCCCAATTATGCAAAATGAACAAAGCGAAATAAATTGCATAAAACCAGCCCCAGCCCCACGTGCCGACACCGACAACATTTCAGTGCGACCAGTGTTTCGTACAAATATAGGAAATACTCGCCGAAAACTGTGCTCCCTGCGCGGAGTACCTCCGGACGATGCGTCGCATGAATGAGTGTGGTATCGAGTGTTGAGCGAGAAATTTCTTCCTTGTAAGAAATTTCTTTTCCGCGTTGGGAGGTGTTACGTCGTCCGATGTACGACGTTGGCCTTGTACATACACTATGTATTCAAGGTCTGATCTGCATAAGATCCACACACCGTCCCCTAGACATAAGAGCATAGTATTAAGATCTCATTATTCTATTGTTCTAATCCTTATCTCCGTCTCTACCCATCACCATAACTTCACCTTGATCAACACCTTACCTCAGTTTCAACCCATCACCACGACACATAATGCAATAAAGTATTGCATCACTCTGGAAGCATCTAGAAGCTTCTAGAAACGTCGAGAAGTCCAAAGACTGCTGCATCAGCAGTCCCACGCTCGTAGAGGGCAATAGGACAGCCACGAGACTGCACCGTCAGCAGAAATGCACGTGCAGTCCCCGGGAGCGAAGACGCTGCTGCGTCAGCGGTTCTCCCACTCCGACGACTGAAGAACAAAGAGACTGCAGCGTCAGCTATCCCCACTCCGAACGAAGGAGGCAAGGCAGAGCAGGCGCTTGCATCAGTCCGCCTCCATCTCGCGACTCGAGCAGTCCGCCTTCAGCCAGCGACTCGCACAGACGTGCCTACCTGGCCTCAGCCGCCAGTCCGGCTTCTTCCGACTTCTAGAGCAGACGTGTTCAGTCTAGCTCCGCGAAAGTGAAGTGTGTCGATCCTTCACTCCTAATTCCAATTCCAATTCCAACTCTAACTCAACTCAACTCAACTCATACATTATTCCTACAACATATTACTATATCCATTATTCATTAATCCAATTACTACTCCTATTATAATATTACTTACATATTGTATACCAGTGTACTTACCAGTTCTTATTTAATATATCGTTGTTATACCAGTCCTTCGATCTTGTTATTCTTGTGTTAGTTCAACACCATCTTCCAATTCAGTTCTTGCATCGAATATATTAAACTCGTGACATATCCGGACTTGGTCTAAAGTGCGCAGTGGAAACGCTGAGCCGCCAATAAGGAATTTGAAGCGAGTCATAGAGAAGTTCTCGTGCCACGTCTAGAATTGGTCTAAAGTGCGCAGTGGAAACGCTGAGCCGCCACTATAGACGTGAAGCGAGTTAACTACCAAAAAGGTTAATAACAAGTGGAAGTTCATTTTCATTATATTATTAATATTCCATCATTACTATTCCTTACCTATGCGACGCCCACGTCGAGCGGGACGCAAGTATCAACTTGCTAAATTGAGACGCGCGTTAAGAAATAAAGCGGTGCTCGATCAAATCATTGCCACTACCGAGTGGACAGAACTTCTGGGAACCACCGAGCACATTCCGTGTGACGCGTCCGATTACGTTTCTGTATACGGTTGCCCTTGCAACCCTCCTAAAGAGGTCAATCACGCGGACCTCTCGCGAGCTCCGACGCCAGTTCTACATCCGGTCGATTGTCCAGAGGTGATCAACATAGCCGACGACGACGACAGCCGAGACACGATCATCGTTCCCAGGGTCCGTTGCCGAATCATCCGTGACGTTCCTCTGCCAGCTCATCAACGTGTCATCTTGCGGCCAGCATCCAAGGCCACTAATGTCGTCCCGAACCGAGCAGCAGCAACTCTGCCAGATCTTCCCCACCTCGAGGACATCTGTATAGAAGACCCGATGTACGACACCTACTGTCAGTACCGCCAGTTCCTGCTGCAACAATATTATTAGGCGTTAATACAGCATTGCGGTGAGTCGTATAATGTCTTGTATAATTGCTGAATCCTGTAAACTCACCGTTCTCGTTGCATCATCTCGCGCGTGATTCTTGTCGGGACACTTCTTGTAACCGCGTCGGACGTTCTCTTCTTGACTGCATCCATAGCAATATCGGTTGTCCTAGTGCATATGACAGCCCGCGGCTGTCTCGGCACGAAAGACCACTCCTCATTTTAATCTTCATATCTCAACCGTCCGTCTGTCACTGTTCTCTTTTCTCTCTCCTGGTACCTGTAACAAAAACACAGTGACGGACGTGACAAATTCTTCCTCTGTCCTTGCGGCGTGCTTTTCAAGAGAGACCTCCGTCTTCGGAGAAGGCATTGAAATAACCCTCGTCATTGAACTATCGCGGGGCTCAGTCGGCAGTGCGCGTGAATTAGAGAACGGAATAGAAATGTTTCCGATTAAAACAAATTGCTTTGCAAAGGAAATCTCAGCTCCTCCTATAAAGAAGGGCGAGCCGAGAATTCCGTTAACACTGACTGGGAAATCGTCCCCGAGCACGTGGAATTTGACAGGGATTGTCCCCTGAATGAATATAACGACTTCGCCGAGTGTTACTATGGAACCCTCGGTTATTCCATGAACTTCGATCGTGCTCGTGGGATCAATGGTTATCCCAGATTTTAAACTAGACGCGCGTATCAAATTGACTTCCGAGCCCGTGTCTAATAAGAATTCACTTTTCTCGCGAAGCTGAGGGGCGGAGATTTGTACGCGCGGGATCGGCGAGTCTACTGCGAGGTTAACTGCAGAGACGAATCGTCGATCTGGTCTTCGGGGAGCTCGTTCGTTCGAACGGCGGTCTGCGTGAATGTTTGGTTGCGCTTTGTTGGGGCGGCCTCCCGCTGTTGATTCGTTCCTGTCGGGAGGCCTGACTCGTTTCCCGAGCGCAGGTTATTGTTATAGGCTCTTTTTCGACATTCGTGAATGTCATGCCCGGGAGTTTTGCAATAGTTGCAAAACTTGCGGGGCTCTCCCGAACGTCTGTCGCGATTTGAATTCGGGTCCCGGTTTTCGCGCTGCGGGTTTTGTTCGCGAGGGGTTTCGGATCGCCACTGCGGAGTTGGAGAACGATAAGAGTTGCGGTTCGAGTTTCTCCACGAGTCTCGACGTTGGTCGGACCCGTTATCGCGACGCTCATCCGGTCTGTTGTCGCGACGTTCAGGGATGCGTTCGCGAGAATTGAAATTGTCAGAAGAGCGTGGGCGATAGGAGCTTCTGTTATCTGAGAAGCTTACCTTGCGGGAATCGTCACGATTAGATTCGCGACGACGGTTTTGATACAGCTCATATTGCTTATATGCAGAGATGGCTGCTTCGAAGATCTCTGCCGAATTCTGAGAACGGCAATGCAAAACTTCGCTGCGAAGTTGTGGGAGTAGACCGCGAAGGAAGCACTCGACTGTGAAACGATCGATTTCTCTGTAGTCGTAATGTCCTTCGGTAGAATCGCTGATGGCGGTTCGTAAATCTTTGACTCGATTTATGAAGTCAAGAATATGCTCATTGTTGCCCTGGGCTACGCTTGCCAATTCGCCACGGTACTGGTCCACGAATTTGTAGGGTCCCAGTACTGTTCGTAGCTTATCGCAAAGTTGTGAGATCGTACGTATGTTTTCGCCTTCAATGGCAGCGTACGCACGATCGGAAAGTTTATTGCAGATTAGTTTAGTAAGGGCACGTTCTATGGATTCGGGGATAGAATCACGCGCGCGTTTGCAGGCGCGGATGAATTTTAGGACGGGAATCGATGTTCCGTCGAATTTGGGTACGAGTTCTGCGGCTTGTTTCAACGCGAAATTTCCTGTTGGCTCATATTGCGGGGTTTCGCGTGGCTCTGATAATGAAGGTTCTCGCGTGTTAGAGACGTTACTGGGGCCTGGTGTAGGCGCTTGGTGACGTAAGTTTTGGTTCAAGGCTTGAATATTGTGGAGCTCTTTGCGTATTTCATCGAGCATGTTATTTTGATTCTGTGCGTCTTCTTCATATTTAAGACGCAATTTAGCAATGAATTCGGTTTGCTCTTTTAAATATTCCTCTTTACGGGCGAGATCTTGCGCGTAAAGAAGTAGCTCTTCCTCGGTTGGCGGAGGAAGGTCTTGATTAGGATCCGCTCGGGGATCCGTTTGGGATCGTGTGATTGGGCGAGACATTTTGCGATATTAGTGTGAATTCTTACTCGACACACGATATAGAGAACAAATGTCAGACGTACGAAAACAATTTGTTAATGGTTCAACTACCGGCGACCGTTTTCGTGTCCTACCGACTGCGCCAAATTTTGTTACGTCACGCCCCACGTCCTAGGCAAAGAAGATGACCCCAGGAGGCGGCACGTGGAATTGAAGAGGAAACGGTCTTTTACGCCAAGACAGCCAGACGGGCAGTCATATGCGCTAGGACACCGATAGTCATTTGGAAAACCGGCACCCGCTTGCAGTCAACGCGGATGGCGATACTTATACGTTAACGCAACGAACGCGGTGAGTTGACATGGGGTAAAGATGGATACAAGATACTGATTCTCACCAGTTTGTTGTTACGCCTTAATAATACTGTCGCAGGAGTTGTTTCCTCTGCGCTGCGTAGACCTCGTACTGTGGGTCCTTGATGCAAGTATCTTCCAGGCGAGGAAGATTGGGAAGACGCAACGTAATACGTTGACGTGGTGACAGGAACGTGCTGTTGGTGATGACGCAACGAGGACGTGGCAGGATCACTGTGTCCTGGCTATCGTCGTCGTCAGAGATGTCTATGAGATCGATGATCTCATAGCGGGCAGCTGGTGTATCGTTGACAGGCGTGGAACGCGAGAGATCCGCGTGGTTGATCTCTGTGTTCAGAATCGGACGGCACGGACAACCGTATACCGATACGTAATCTGACGCGTCACACTCGATATTCTCGGTCGTGACGTGATCGACGCATGAGGAGAGAGGAGCGAAAGGAACTTGGTTTAACAACTCCTTCTCAAGAAATCCTTTATAGGAATTTTGTCTATGTTCTGAATGAAAAAGGGAAAATTGGCCAGGGGTTCCCCGGAGGCGCTGGCCAGCGGTATTCCACCTGTGACTTTAATAAAATATAGTTATTGAAAAGGTCCGCTCGTTCATTGACACTACCCAAGCGGAGCGGACGAACTGGCCTCCAAGCCGGGTCACTGTGTAACGAACGAGGGCACTGTTAGAACTGTCACTATAGATCTAGCACTGCACGTATTCCTTGTGTGAACTGTCACTTGATGGAGACTTGATCGAACACTTGACCGAGAAAACACTTGACCGATCAAAATGTCGCTTGCAGACGTATTGTCTCGGCGGAGCTGTAAGCTTCTCCCTTTGTGACCGAGTTTCAATACTCAACAAGTGCACGATTGCTAATGGAAACAATTGTTCAAAATGTCGCTTGCAGACGTATTGTCTCGGCGGAGCTGTAAGCTTCTCCCTTTGTGACCGAGTTTCAATACTCTACAAGTGCACGATAAACGAAGATATAGTTTGAATATCGGAGAGAAATAGGTCACTGAATTGATTGAATTGTAAGAGAAGTCACTCGCGAAGTTCTGGTAAAATAAGATATATTATAATAATAACTTGGTTACACTTGGTTACAATTGTATTAATATAAATGTGAATATGAATTAAATGAATTAATTGCGTAGGAGTTAGTAAATGAATTAGTATTGGAATAGAGACTGCGTTGAGTCGGAATTGGTATTGAGTTTGAATTAGAATTGGAATTAGATTTGGAATTGGAATTGTAGAACAAACGTCGATGAACGTCGAAGCGCGAATTAGAAGAGCGCAGGTCGACACGTCTGCTCACTTCGCTGGCTTGGGCCAGACTGACTGATGTCGTTGTGTGAGAATGGAGTGAGCGCAGACCGACACGTCCGCTCACTCCGCTGGCTAGCACCAGACTGATGCAAGAGGCAGCTCTGCGTAGCCTCCTTCGCTCGGAGTGGGGGTTGCTGACGCTGCAGTCCCTTTGTCCTCGCTCGTCGGAGTGGTGACGGGTGCAAGACTGCTGACGTTGCAGTCTCTTTGTCCTCGCTCTCGACAGAGTGGTGACGCGTGCAAGACTGCTGACGTTGCGATCTCTTTGTTCTCGAGGTGGCGTTTACTCGAGCGGAGTTGAGGATTTGAACAAGTTGTAAGTGTAGATGAGGGTTTGAACAAGTGAAAGTAAAGTTAGGAGTTCGGAGTGATGGTTGGTTGTAGAACAATTGGGAGAGTCGAGATTTAAGTAGCGATGGGTATTAGAACAAGTTTAGGGAAAAGTCGTGGGTGAAGTAGTGATGGGTTTAAGAGGTATTAGAATTAGAACAAGAGTTTGGTAGCGATGGGTTTAAGAGATTGTTATGTACTTAATATTTAGTCTTAACCTAGAATCGAGGTACGGTCCTCGATTCGACCAACGTCGGAGGTCGTCCGACGTAACAATATATTCGATGCAAGAACTGAATTGGAAGATGGTGTTGAACTAACACAAGAATAACAAGATCGAAGCACTGGTATAACAACGATATATTAAATAAGAACTGGTAAGTACACTGGTATACAATATGTAAGTAGTATTATAATAGGAGTAGTAATTGGATTAATGAATAATGGATATTGTAATATGTTATAGGATTAATGTATGAGAATTAGGACTTGAGTTGAGTTGAGTTAGAGTTGGAATTGGAATTGGAATTAGGAGTGAAGGATCGACACACTTCACTATCGCGGAGCTAGACTGAACACGTCTGCTCTTGAAGCCGGACTGGCGGCTGAGGCCAGGTAGGCACGTCTGTGCGAGTCGCTGGCTGAAGGCGGACTGCTCGAGTCGCGAGATGGAGGCGGACTGCTCGAGTCGCGAGATGGAGGCGGACTGATGCAAGCGTCCGCTCTGCCTTGCCTCCTTCGTTCGGAGTGGGGATAGCTGACGCTGCAGTCTCTTTGTTCTTCAGTCGTCGGAGTGGGAGAACCGCTGACGCAGCAGCGTCTTCGCTCCCGGGGACTGCACGTGCATTTCTGCTGACGCTGCAGTCTCGTGGCTGTCCTATTGCCCTCTACGAGCGTGGGACTGCTGATGCAGCAGTCTTTGGACTTCTCGACGTTTCTAGAAGCTTCTAGATGCTTCCAGAGTGATGCAATACTTTATTGCATTATGTGTCGTGGTGATGGGTTGAAACTGAGGTAAGGTGTTGATCAAGGTGAAGTTATGGTGATGGGTAAAGACGGAGATAAGGATTAGAACAATAGAATAATGAGATCTTAATACTATGCTCTTATGTCTAGGGGACGGTGTATGGATCTTATGCAGATCAGACCTTGTATACATAGTGTGTGTACAAGGCCAACGTCGTACATCGGACGACGTAACACTGGTAAAATAAGATATATTATAATAATAACTTGGTTACACTTGGTTACAATTGTATTAATATAAATGTGAATATGAATTAAATGAATTAATTGCGTAGGAGTTAGTAAATGAATTAGTATTGGAATAGAGACTGCGTTGAGTCGGAATTGGTATTGAGTTTGAATTAGAATTGGAATTAGATTTGGAATTGGAATTGTAGAACAAACGTCGATGAACGTCGAAGCGCGAATTAGAAGAGCGCAGGTCGACACGTCTGCTCACTTCGCTGGCTTGGGCCAGACTGACTGATGTCGTTGTGTGAGAATGGAGTGAGCGCAGACCGACACGTCCACTCACTCCGCTGGCTAGCACCAGACTGATGCAAGAGGCAGCTCTGCGTAGCCTCCTTCGCTCGGAGTGGGGGTTGCTGACGCTGCAGTCCCTTTGTCCTCGCTCGTCGGAGTGGTGACGGGTGCAAGACTGCTGACGTTGCAGTCTCTTTGTCCTCGCTCTCGACAGAGTGGTGACGCGTGCAAGACTGCTGACGTTGCGATCTCTTTGTTCTCGAGGTGGCGTTTACTCGAGCGGAGTTGAGGATTTGAACAAGTTGTAAGTGTAGATGAGGGTTTGAACAAGTGAAAGTAAAGTTAGGAGTTCGGAGTGATGGTTGGTTGTAGAACAATTGGGAGAGTCGAGATTTAAGTAGCGATGGGTATTAGAACAAGTTTAGGGAAAAGTCGTGGGTGAAGTAGTGATGGGTTTAAGAGGTATTAGAATTAGAACAAGAGTTTGGTAGCGATGGGTTTAAGAGGTTGTTATGTACTTAATATTTAGTCTTAACCTAGAATCGAGGTACGGTCCTCGATTCGACCAACGTCGGAGGTCGTCCGACGTAACAATATATTCGATGCAAGAACTGAATTGGAAGATGGTGTTGAACTAACACAAGAATAACAAGATCGAAGCACTGGTATAACAACGATATATTAAATAAGAACTGGTAAGTACACTGGTATACAATATGTAAGTAGTATTATAATAGGAGTAGTAATTGGATTAATGAATAATGGATATTGTAATATGTTATAGGATTAATGTATGAGAATTAGGACTTGAGTTGAGTTGAGTTAGAGTTGGAATTGGAATTGGAATTAGGAGTGAAGGATCGACACACTTCACTATCGCGGAGCTAGACTGAACACGTCTGCTCTTGAAGCCGGACTGGCGGCTGAGGCCAGGTAGGCACGTCTGTGCGAGTCGCTGGCTGAAGGCGGACTGCTCGAGTCGCGAGATGGAGGCGGACTGCTCGAGTCGCGAGATGGAGGCGGACTGATGCAAGCGTCCGCTCTGCCTTGCCTCCTTCGTTCGGAGTGGGGATAGCTGACGCTGCAGTCTCTTTGTTCTTCAGTCGTCGGAGTGGGAGAACCGCTGACGCAGCAGCGTCTTCGCTCCCGGGGACTGCACGTGCATTTCTGCTGACGCTGCAGTCTCGTGGCTGTCCTATTGCCCTCTACGAGCGTGGGACTGCTGATGCAGCAGTCTTTGGACTTCTCGACGTTTCTAGAAGCTTCTAGATGCTTCCAGAGTGATGCAATACTTTATTGCATTATGTGTCGTGGTGATGGGTTGAAACTGAGGTAAGGTGTTGATCAAGGTGAAGTTATGGTGATGGGTAAAGACGGAGATAAGGATTAGAACAATAGAATAATGAGATCTTAATACTATGCTCTTATGTCTAGGGGACGGTGTATGGATCTTATGCAGATCAGACCTTGTATACATAGTGTGTGTACAAGGCCAACGTCGTACATCGGACGACGTAACACTGGTAAAATAAGATATATTATAATAATAACTTGGTTACACTTGGTTACAATTGTATTAATATAAATGTGAATATGAATTAAATGAATTAATTGCGTAGGAGTTAGTAAATGAATTAGTATTGGAATAGAGACTGCGTTGAGTCGGAATTGGTATTGAGTTTGAATTAGAATTGGAATTAGATTTGGAATTGGAATTGTAGAACAAACGTCGATGAACGTCGAAGCGCGAATTAGAAGAGCGCAGGTCGACACGTCTGCTCACTTCGCTGGCTTGGGCCAGACTGACTGATGTCGTTGTGTGAGAATGGAGTGAGCGCAGACCGACACGTCCACTCACTCCGCTGGCTAGCACCAGACTGATGCAAGAGGCAGCTCTGCGTAGCCTCCTTCGCTCGGAGTGGGGGTTGCTGACGCTGCAGTCCCTTTGTCCTCGCTCGTCGGAGTGGTGACGGGTGCAAGACTGCTGACGTTGCAGTCTCTTTGTCCTCGCTCTCGACAGAGTGGTGACGCGTGCAAGACTGCTGACGTTGCGATCTCTTTGTTCTCGAGGTGGCGTTTACTCGAGCGGAGTTGAGGATTTGAACAAGTTGTAAGTGTAGATGAGGGTTTGAACAAGTGAAAGTAAAGTTAGGAGTTCGGAGTGATGGTTGGTTGTAGAACAATTGGGAGAGTCGAGATTTAAGTAGCGATGGGTATTAGAACAAGTTTAGGAAAAGTCGTGGGTGAAGTAGTGATGGGTTTAAGATGTATTAGAATTAGAACAAGAGTTTGATAGCGATGGGTTTAAGAGGTTGTTATGTACTTAGTATTTAGTCTTAACCTAGAATCGAGGTACGGTCCTCGATTCGACCAACGTCGGAGGTCGTCCGACGTAACAGACGTTACTGGGGCCTGGTGTAGGCGCTTGGTGACGTAAGTTTTGGTTCAAGGCTTGAATATTGTGGAGCTCTTTGCGTATTTCATCGAGCATGTTATTTTGATTCTGTGCGTCTTCTTCATATTTAAGACGCAATTTAGCAATGAATTCGGTTTGCTCTTTTAAATATTCCTCTTTACGGGCGAGATCTTGCGCGTAAAGAAGTAGCTCTTCCTCGGTTGGCGGAGGAAGGTCTTGATTAGGATCCGCTCGGGGATCCGTTTGGGATCGTGTGATTGGGCGAGACATTTTGCGATATTAGTGTGAACTCTTACTCGACACACGATATAGAGAACAAATGTCAGACGTACGAAAACAATTTGTTAATGGTTCGACTACCGGCGACCGTTTTCGTGTCCTACCGACTGCGCCAAATTTTGTTACGTCACGCCCCACGTCCTAGGCAGAGAAGATGACCCCAGGAGGCGGCACGTGGAATTGAAGAGGAAACGGTCTTTTACGCCAAGACAGCCAGACGGGCAGTCATATGCGCTAGGACACCGATAGTCATTTGGAAAACCGGCACCCGCTTGCAGTCAACGCGGATGGCGATACTTATACGTTAACGCAACGAACGCGGTGAGTTGACATGGGGTAAAGATGGATACAAGATACTGATTCTCACCAGTTTGTTGTTACGCCTTAATAATACTGTCGCAGGAGTTGTTTCCTCTGCGCTGCGTAGACCTCGTACTGTGGGTCCTTGATGCAAGTATCTTCCAGGCGAGGAAGATTGGGAAGACGCAACGTAATACGTTGACGTGGTGACAGGAACGTGCTGTTGGTGATGACGCAACGAGGACGTGGCAGGATCACTGTGTCCTGGCTATCGTCGTCGTCAGAGATGTCTATGAGATCGATGATCTCATAGCGGGCAGCTGGTGTATCGTTGACAGGCGTGGAACGCGAGAGATCCGCGTGGTTGATCTCTGTGTTCAGAATCGGACGGCACGGACAACCGTATACCGATACGTAATCTGACGCGTCACACTCGATATTCTCGGTCGTGACGTGATCGACGCATGAGGAGAGAGGAGCGAAAGGAACTTGGTTTAACAACTCCTTCTCAAGAAATCCTTTATAGGAATTTTGTCTATGTTCTGAATGAAAAAGGGAAAATTGGCCAGGGGTTCCCCGGAGGCGCTGGCCAGCGGTATTCCACCTGTGACTTTAATAAAATATAGTTATTGAAAAGGTCCGCTCGTTCATTGACACTACCCAAGCGGAGCGGACGAACTGGCCTCCAAGCCGGGTCACTGTGTAACGAACGAGGGCACTGTTAGAACTGTCACTATAGATCTAGCACTGCACGTATTCCTTGTGTGAACTGTCACTTGATGGAGACTTGATCGAACACTTGACCGAGAAAACACTTGACCGATCAAAATGTCGCTTGCAGACGTATTGTCTCGGCGGAGCTGTAAGCTTCTCCCTTTGTGACCGAGTTTCAATACTCAACAAGTGCACGATTGCTAATGGAAACAATTGTTCAAAATGTCGCTTGCAGACGTATTGTCTCGGCGGAGCTGTAAGCTTCTCCCTTTGTGACCGAGTTTCAATACTCTACAAGTGCACGATAAACGAAGATATAGTTTGAATATCGGAGAGAAATAGGTCACTGAATTGATTGAATTGTAAGAGAAGTCACTCGCGAAGTTCTGGTAAAATAAGATATATTATAATAATAACTTGGTTACACTTGGTTACAATTGTATTAATATAAATGTGAATATGAATTAAATGAATTAATTGCGTAGGAGTTAGTAAATGAATTAGTATTGGAATAGAGACTGCGTTGAGTCGGAATTGGTATTGAGTTTGAATTAGAATTGGAATTAGATTTGGAATTGGAATTGTAGAACAAACGTCGATGAACGTCGAAGCGCGAATTAGAAGAGCGCAGGTCGACACGTCTGCTCACTTCGCTGGCTTGGGCCAGACTGACTGATGTCGTTGTGTGAGAATGGAGTGAGCGCAGACCGACACGTCCGCTCACTCCGCTGGCTAGCACCAGACTGATGCAAGAGGCAGCTCTGCGTAGCCTCCTTCGCTCGGAGTGGGGGTTGCTGACGCTGCAGTCCCTTTGTCCTCGCTCGTCGGAGTGGTGACGGGTGCAAGACTGCTGACGTTGCAGTCTCTTTGTCCTCGCTCTCGACAGAGTGGTGACGCGTGCAAGACTGCTGACGTTGCGATCTCTTTGTTCTCGAGGTGGCGTTTACTCGAGCGGAGTTGAGGATTTGAACAAGTTGTAAGTGTAGATGAGGGTTTGAACAAGTGAAAGTAAAGTTAGGAGTTCGGAGTGATGGTTGGTTGTAGAACAATTGGGAGAGTCGAGATTTAAGTAGCGATGGGTATTAGAACAAGTTTAGGGAAAAGTCGTGGGTGAAGTAGTGATGGGTTTAAGAGGTATTAGAATTAGAACAAGAGTTTGGTAGCGATGGGTTTAAGAGGTTGTTATGTACTTAATATTTAGTCTTAACCTAGAATCGAGGTACGGTCCTCGATTCGACCAACGTCGGAGGTCGTCCGACGTAACAATATATTCGATGCAAGAACTGAATTGGAAGATGGTGTTGAACTAACACAAGAATAACAAGATCGAAGCACTGGTATAACAACGATATATTAAATAAGAACTGGTAAGTACACTGGTATACAATATGTAAGTAGTATTATAATAGGAGTAGTAATTGGATTAATGAATAATGGATATTGTAATATGTTATAGGATTAATGTATGAGAATTAGGACTTGAGTTGAGTTGAGTTAGAGTTGGAATTGGAATTGGAATTAGGAGTGAAGGATCGACACACTTCACTATCGCGGAGCTAGACTGAACACGTCTGCTCTTGAAGCCGGACTGGCGGCTGAGGCCAGGTAGGCACGTCTGTGCGAGTCGCTGGCTGAAGGCGGACTGCTCGAGTCGCGAGATGGAGGCGGACTGCTCGAGTCGCGAGATGGAGGCGGACTGATGCAAGCGTCCGCTCTGCCTTGCCTCCTTCGTTCGGAGTGGGGATAGCTGACGCTGCAGTCTCTTTGTTCTTCAGTCGTCGGAGTGGGAGAACCGCTGACGCAGCAGCGTCTTCGCTCCCGGGGACTGCACGTGCATTTCTGCTGACGCTGCAGTCTCGTGGCTGTCCTATTGCCCTCTACGAGCGTGGGACTGCTGATGCAGCAGTCTTTGGACTTCTCGACGTTTCTAGAAGCTTCTAGATGCTTCCAGAGTGATGCAATACTTTATTGCATTATGTGTCGTGGTGATGGGTTGAAACTGAGGTAAGGTGTTGATCAAGGTGAAGTTATGGTGATGGGTAAAGACGGAGATAAGGATTAGAACAATAGAATAATGAGATCTTAATACTATGCTCTTATGTCTAGGGGACGGTGTATGGATCTTATGCAGATCAGACCTTGTATACATAGTGTGTGTACAAGGCCAACGTCGTACATCGGACGACGTAACACTGGTAAAATAAGATATATTATAATAATAACTTGGTTACACTTGGTTACAATTGTATTAATATAAATGTGAATATGAATTAAATGAATTAATTGCGTAGGAGTTAGTAAATGAATTAGTATTGGAATAGAGACTGCGTTGAGTCGGAATTGGTATTGAGTTTGAATTAGAATTGGAATTAGATTTGGAATTGGAATTGTAGAACAAACGTCGATGAACGTCGAAGCGCGAATTAGAAGAGCGCAGGTCGACACGTCTGCTCACTTCGCTGGCTTGGGCCAGACTGACTGATGTCGTTGTGTGAGAATGGAGTGAGCGCAGACCGACACGTCCACTCACTCCGCTGGCTAGCACCAGACTGATGCAAGAGGCAGCTCTGCGTAGCCTCCTTCGCTCGGAGTGGGGGTTGCTGACGCTGCAGTCCCTTTGTCCTCGCTCGTCGGAGTGGTGACGGGTGCAAGACTGCTGACGTTGCAGTCTCTTTGTCCTCGCTCTCGACAGAGTGGTGACGCGTGCAAGACTGCTGACGTTGCGATCTCTTTGTTCTCGAGGTGGCGTTTACTCGAGCGGAGTTGAGGATTTGAACAAGTTGTAAGTGTAGATGAGGGTTTGAACAAGTGAAAGTAAAGTTAGGAGTTCGGAGTGATGGTTGGTTGTAGAACAATTGGGAGAGTCGAGATTTAAGTAGCGATGGGTATTAGAACAAGTTTAGGAAAAGTCGTGGGTGAAGTAGTGATGGGTTTAAGATGTATTAGAATTAGAACAAGAGTTTGATAGCGATGGGTTTAAGAGGTTGTTATGTACTTAGTATTTAGTCTTAACCTAGAATCGAGGTACGGTCCTCGATTCGACCAACGTCGGAGGTCGTCCGACGTAACAGACGTTACTGGGGCCTGGTGTAGGCGCTTGGTGACGTAAGTTTTGGTTCAAGGCTTGAATATTGTGGAGCTCTTTGCGTATTTCATCGAGCATGTTATTTTGATTCTGTGCGTCTTCTTCATATTTAAGACGCAATTTAGCAATGAATTCGGTTTGCTCTTTTAAATATTCCTCTTTACGGGCGAGATCTTGCGCGTAAAGAAGTAGCTCTTCCTCGGTTGGCGGAGGAAGGTCTTGATTAGGATCCGCTCGGGGATCCGTTTGGGATCGTGTGATTGGGCGAGACATTTTGCGATATTAGTGTGAACTCTTACTCGACACACGATATAGAGAACAAATGTCAGACGTACGAAAACAATTTGTTAATGGTTCGACTACCGGCGACCGTTTTCGTGTCCTACCGACTGCGCCAAATTTTGTTACGTCACGCCCCACGTCCTAGGCAGAGAAGATGACCCCAGGAGGCGGCACGTGGAATTGAAGAGGAAACGGTCTTTTACGCCAAGACAGCCAGACGGGCAGTCATATGCGCTAGGACACCGATAGTCATTTGGAAAACCGGCACCCGCTTGCAGTCAACGCGGATGGCGATACTTATACGTTAACGCAACGAACGCGGTGAGTTGACATGGGGTAAAGATGGATACAAGATACTGATTCTCACCAGTTTGTTGTTACGCCTTAATAATACTGTCGCAGGAGTTGTTTCCTCTGCGCTGCGTAGACCTCGTACTGTGGGTCCTTGATGCAAGTATCTTCCAGGCGAGGAAGATTGGGAAGACGCAACGTAATACGTTGACGTGGTGACAGGAACGTGCTGTTGGTGATGACGCAACGAGGACGTGGCAGGATCACTGTGTCCTGGCTATCGTCGTCGTCAGAGATGTCTATGAGATCGATGATCTCATAGCGGGCAGCTGGTGTATCGTTGACAGGCGTGGAACGCGAGAGATCCGCGTGGTTGATCTCTGTGTTCAGAATCGGACGGCACGGACAACCGTATACCGATACGTAATCTGACGCGTCACACTCGATATTCTCGGTCGTGACGTGATCGACGCATGAGGAGAGAGGAGCGAAAGGAACTTGGTTTAACAACTCCTTCTCAAGAAATCCTTTATAGGAATTTTGTCTATGTTCTGAATGAAAAAGGGAAAATTGGCCAGGGGTTCCCCGGAGGCGCTGGCCAGCGGTATTCCACCTGTGACTTTAATAAAATATAGTTATTGAAAAGGTCCGCTCGTTCATTGACACTACCCAAGCGGAGCGGACGAACTGGCCTCCAAGCCGGGTCACTGTGTAACGAACGAGGGCACTGTTAGAACTGTCACTATAGATCTAGCACTGCACGTATTCCTTGTGTGAACTGTCACTTGATGGAGACTTGATCGAACACTTGACCGAGAAAACACTTGACCGATCAAAATGTCGCTTGCAGACGTATTGTCTCGGCGGAGCTGTAAGCTTCTCCCTTTGTGACCGAGTTTCAATACTCAACAAGTGCACGATTGCTAATGGAAACAATTGTTCAAAATGTCGCTTGCAGACGTATTGTCTCGGCGGAGCTGTAAGCTTCTCCCTTTGTGACCGAGTTTCAATACTCTACAAGTGCACGATAAACGAAGATATAGTTTGAATATCGGAGAGAAATAGGTCACTGAATTGATTGAATTGTAAGAGAAGTCACTCGCGAAGTTCTGGTAAAATAAGATATATTATAATAATAACTTGGTTACACTTGGTTACAATTGTATTAATATAAATGTGAATATGAATTAAATGAATTAATTGCGTAGGAGTTAGTAAATGAATTAGTATTGGAATAGAGACTGCGTTGAGTCGGAATTGGTATTGAGTTTGAATTAGAATTGGAATTAGATTTGGAATTGGAATTGTAGAACAAACGTCGATGAACGTCGAAGCGCGAATTAGAAGAGCGCAGG
Source organism: Lasioglossum baleicum (assembly GCF_051020765.1). NCBI lineage: Eukaryota > Metazoa > Arthropoda > Insecta > Hymenoptera > Halictidae > Lasioglossum > Lasioglossum baleicum. The sequence goes on along the minus strand of NW_027469209.1, from coordinate 114,756 downwards.
TCGACACGTCTGCTCACTTCGCTGGCTTGGGCCAGACTGACTGATGTCGTTGTGTGAGAATGGAGTGAGCGCAGACCGACACGTCCGCTCACTCCGCTGGCTAGCACCAGACTGACTGATGCAAGAGGCAGCTCTGCGTTGCCTCCTTCGCTCGGAGTGGGGGTTGCTGACGCTGCAGTCCCTTTGTCCTCGCTCGTCGGAGTGGTGACGGGTGCAAGACTGCTGACGTTGCAGTCTCTTTGTCCTCGCTCTTGACAGAGTGGTGACGCGTGCAAGACTGCTGACGTTGCGATCTCTTTGTTCTCGAGATGGCGTTTACTCGAGCGGAGTTGAGGATTTGAACAAGTTGTAAGTGTAGATGAGGGTTTGAACAAGTGTTAAGTGTAGATGAGGGTTTAAACAAGTTATAAGTGTAGATGAGGGTTTGAACAAGTGTTAGGTAAGATTGAGAGTTTGGAGTGGTGGTTGGGTTTAGAACAATTGGGAGAGTCGAGATTTAAGTAGTGATGGGTATTAGAACAAGTTTAGGAAAAGTCGTGGGTGAAGTAGTGATGGGTTTAAGATGTATTAGAATTAGAACAAGAGTTTGATAGCGATGGGTTTAAGAGATATTAGATTTAGAACAAGAGTTTGATAGCGATGGGTTTAAGAGGTATTATGTACTTAATATTTAATCTTAGCCTAGAATCGAGGTACGGTCCTCGATTCGACCAACGTCGGAGGTCGTCCGACGTAACACCTCTATACTTCCACAGTTCCACACTTCCACAGTTCCACACTTCCACAGTTCCACACTTCCACAGTTCCACACTTCCACAGTTCCATACTTACCTACAGTTTCCTACTTACAGTTTCCTACTTACCTTCAATACTCACCTTTAGATTCCCCTCTGATTCCTACACCATACTGTACTAAAATGTTCGAATAACCTCTGTACAAAATTTCATAACTGTAACTACAATATTTCGATTTTTAAAGAGTATTATAAAATTCTGTTCGAAACGCGACAGCGTGCGCGCGAGCGCCGAAGACGCTCGCCACTAGGCCGCCGCGTTACGCGCCTCCCCACTCTAGGCGCATCCCTGTCACGTCCGTCACTGTGTTTTTGTTACAGGTACCAAGAGAGAGAAAAGAGAACAGTGACAGACGGACGGTTGAGATATTATGATTAAAATGAGGAGTGGTCTTTCGTGCCGAGACAGCCGCGGGCTGTCATATTGCACTAGGACAACCGATATTGCTATGGATGCAGTCAAGAAGAGAACGTCCGACGCGGTTACAAGAAGTGTCCCGACAAGAATCACGCGCGAGATGATGCAACGAAAACGGTGAGTTTACAGGATTCAACAATTATACAAGATATTATACGACTCACCGCAATGTTGTATTAATGCCTAATAATATTGCTGCAGCAGGAACTGGCGGTACTGACAGTAGGTGTCGTACATCGGGTCTTCTATACAGATGTCATCGAGGTGGGGAAGATCTGGCAGAGTTGCTGCTGCTCGGTTCGGGACGACGTTAGTGGCCTTGGATGCTGGCCGCAAGATGACACGTTGATGAGCTGGCAGAGGAACGTCACGGATGATTCGGCAACGGACCCTGGGAACGATGATCGTGTCTCGGCTGTCGTCGTCGTCGGCTATGTTGATCACCTCTGGACAATCGACCGGATGTAGAACTGGCGTGGGAGCTCGCGAGAGGTCCGCGTGGTTGACCTCTTTAGGAGGATTGCAAGGGCAACCGTATACAGGAACGTAATCGGACGCGTCACACGGAATGTGCTCGGTGGTTCCCAGAAGTTCTGTCCACTCGGTAGTGGCAATGATTTGATCGAGCACCGCTTTATTTCTTAACGCGCGTCTCAATTTAGCAAGTTGATGCTTGCGTCCCGCTCGACGTGGGCGTCGCATGGGTAAGGAATAGTAATGATGGAATATTAATAATATAATGAACTTCCACTTGTTATTAACCTTTTAGGTAGTTAACTCGCTTCACGTCTATAGTGGCGGCTCAGCGTTTCCACTGCGCACTTTAGACCAAGTCCGGATATGTCACGAGTTTAATATATTCGATGCAAGAACTGAATTGGAAGATGGTGTTGAACTAACACAAGAATAACAAGATCGAAGCACTGGTATAACAACGATATATTAAATAAGAACTGGTAAGTACACTGGTATACAATATGTAAGTAGTATTATAATAGGAGTAGTAATTGGATTAATGAATAATGGATATAGTAATATGTTGTAGGAATAATGTATGAGAATTAGGAGTTGAGTTAGAGTTGGAATCGGAATTGGAATTAGGAGTGAAGGATCGACACACTTCACTATCGCGGAGCTAGACTGAACACGTCTGCTCTTGAAGTCGGAAGAAGCCGGACTGGAAAGTCCGTGCGAGTCGCTCGCTTGGAGCGGACCGTTCGAGTCGCTGTCTGGAGGCGGACTGATGCAAGCGCCTGCTCTGCCTTGCCTCCTTCGGTCGAAGTGGGGATAGCTGACGCTGCAGTCTCTTTGTTCTTCAGTCGTCGGAGTGGGAGAACCGCTGACGCAGCAGCGTCTTCGCTCCCGGGGACTGCACGTGCATTTCTGCTGACGCTGCAGTTGTCACGTCCGTCACTGTGTTTTTGTTACAGGTACCAGGAGAGAGAAAAGAGAACAGTGACAGACGGACGGTTGAGATATGAAGATTAAAATGAGGAGTGGTCTTTCGTGCCGAGACAGCCGCGGGCTGTCATATGCACTAGGACAACCGATATTGCTATGGATGCAGTCAAGAAGAGAACGTCCGACGCGGTTACAAGAAGTGTCCCGACAAGAATCACGCGCGAGATGATGCAACGAGAACGGTGAGTTTACAGGATTCGGCAATTATACAAGACATTATACGACTCACCGCAATGCTGTATTAACGCCTAATAATATTGTTGCAGCAGGAACTGGCGGTACTGGCAGTAGGTGTCGTACATCGGGTCTTCTATACAGATGTCCTCGAGGTGGGGAAGATCTGGCAGAGTTGCTGCTGCTCGGTTCGGGACGACATTAGTGGCCTTGGATGCTGGCCGCAAGACGACACGTTGGTGAGCTGGCAGAGGAACGTCACGGATGATTCGGCAACGGACCCTGGGAACGATGATCGTGTCTTGGCTGTCGTCGTCGGCTATGTCGATTACCTCAGGACGATCGACCGGATGCAGAACTGGCGTCGGAGCTCGCGAGAGGTCCGCGTGGTTGACCTCTTTAGGAGGGTTGCAAGGGCAACCGTATACAGAAACCTAATCGGACGCGTCACACGGAATGTGCTCGGTGGTTCCTAGAAGTTCTGTCCACTCGGTAGTGGCAATGATTTGATCGAGCACCGCTTTATTTCTCAACGCGCGTCTCAATTTAGCAAGTTGATACTTGCGTCCCGCTCGACGTGGGCGTCGCATGGGTAAGGAATAGTAATGATGGAATATTAATAATATAATGAAAATGAACTTCCACTTGTTATTAACCTTTTTGGTAGTTAACTCGCTTCACGTCTATAGTGGCGGCTCAGCGTTTCCACTGCGCTCTTTAGACCAATTCTAGACGTGGCACGAGAACTTCTCTATGACTCGCTTCAAATTCCTTATTGGCGGCTCAGCGTTTCCACTGCGCACTTTAGACCAAGTCCGGATATGTCACGAGTTTAATATATTCGATGCAAGAACTGAATTGGAAGATGGTGTTGAACTAACACAAGAATAACAAGATCGAAGCACTGGTATAACAACAATATATTAAATAAGAACTGGTAAGTACACTGGTATACAATATGTAAGTAGTATTATAATAGGAGTAGTAATTGGATTAATGAATAATGGATATTGTAATATGTTATAGGAATAATGTATGAGAATTAGGACTTGAGTTGAGTTGAGTTAGAGTTGGAATTGGAATTGGAATTAGGAGTGAAGGATCGACACACTTCACTTTCGCGGAGCTAGACTGAACACGTCTGCTCTTGAAGTCGGAAGAAGCCGGACTGGCGGCTGAGGCCAGGTAGGCACGTCTGTGCGAGTCGCTGGCTGAAGACGGACTGATGCAAGCGTCCGCTCTGCCTTGCCTCCTTCGTTCGGAGTGGGGATAGCTGACGCTGCAGTCTCATTGTTCTTCAGTCGTCGGAGTGGGAGAACTGCTGACGCAGCAGCGTCTTTGCTCCCGGGGACTGCACGTGCATTTCTGCTGACGCTGCAGTCTCGTGGCTGTCCTATTGCCCTCTACGAGCGTGGGACTGCTGATGCAGCAGTCTTTGGACTTCTCGACGTTTCTAGAAGCTTCTAGATGCTTCCAGAGTGATGCAATACTTTATTGCATTTTGTGTCGTGGTGATGGGTTGAAACTGAGGTAAGGTGTTGATCAAGGTGAAGTTATGGTGATGGGTAGAGACGGAGATAAGGATTAGAACAATAGAATAATGAGATCTTAATACTATGCTCTTATGTCTAGGGGACGGTGTATGGATCTTATGCAGATCAGACCTTGTATACATAGTGTATGTACAAGGCCAACGTCGTACATCGGACGACGTAACACAGTCTCGTGGCTGTCCTATTGCCCTCTAACGAGCGTGGGACTGCTGATGCAGCAGTCTTTGGACTTCTCGACGTTTCTAGAAGCTTCTAGATGCTTCCAGAGTGATGCAATACTCTATTGCATTATGTGTCGTGGTGATGGGTTGAAACTGAGGTAAGGTGTTGATCAAGGTGAAGTTATGGTGATGGATAAGGATTAGAACAATAGAATATATGAGATCTTAATATTATGTTCTTATGTCTAGGGGACGGTGTATGGATCTTATGCAGATCAGACCTTGAATACATAATGTATGTACAAGGCCAACGTCGTACATCGGACGACGTAACACCTCCCAACGCGGAAAAGAAATTTCTTACAAGGAAGAAATTTCTCGCTCAACACTCGATTACACACTCATTCATGCGACGCATCGTCCGGAGGTACTCCGCGCAGGGAGCTGTTACGTCCCGGGACGTCGGACGGTTAAAAATATATAAATTCACCGACCGCGACACGGATATAAACGTACACGAAATTATTCCAGCTTTGAAACCACGCGGCGAGTACTTCCACGTCTGAATCGGGAACCGCGAAGCTACAGTCTTGACAATTTCACGCGTATACAATATAATCGGACTCACCGAGAAGAACGCCGTTAATACTATGAAGAATTGTCTGCGGAGGAGCTTCCTCGATGTCGTGATGAGAAGGAAGCGACGGACCGCATACGTAGACGCTCGCTCAAGCGTACGATGCGTTTCAGCTTTTCCTTGCAGCATACGATAACGCCCGCTACAGCGTACGATGAGGTTCAGCTTCTCCTTGCTGCATATGAGGACGCTCGCTAAAGCGTACGATGAATCCACGTAGTGAACGATGCGTCCGTTCATTTGTTGCGAACGATGGAATCGTTCAATTGTAGAATAAGCAGTGAGAACTGCTGGTTTGCGTTATAAGTAGCAATGATAATTGCTGATTTAATCGTTGCGAGCGGCGTAGCGGCTCGTTCAATGCGAACGTTGCGTTCGTTGATGAAGTAATGAAAATTACTGTTTGAATGCGTTGCGAGCGGCGAAGCTGCTCGTTCGATGCGAAGAATGAAGATTGTTCTACTCGTAGAACTCTCGAAGATTCGAAAATGGAACTCGAAGTTGAAATAAAATATAATAAACGGCGAACTGGGATCCCGTGAATAAATGTGACTCTAGGTTTAAGATTCAGGAAATAAAATATATTTGAAGCAAACTGTAGAGTACAACTCTATGAGATACAACGTCGGAATATTTCTAAGTACTAGAACCGGAGAAAATCGGAGAGAGGAGACAGGCTCGGAAGGAGGCCTGTGCTCGCTCGTAGTCGAGAAGCGAATCTGCACGACTGCTCAGCACGCTCGCTGCGTTCGACTGGCCGCCGGTGGAGTGGGGGAAGCGACGCAGTGGGGCGCGCCGCTGTACAGTGGTGGGGCGCGCTAGCGCGTGAAGCGTACTGGCGAGCGTCTCAGGCGCTCGCGCGTTCATCGCAACAGAAACATAAAGTCTTTAATATGTTATTAAAAATATTAAATATGCAATATAAAATACAGAACTTTGGTCAACTGCTCGGTAAGTATTCTAGGTACAAGGTAAGTATAAAAAGGTAAGTAAAATTATATATGTAAGGATCTTAAGACTAGGTGTTCGTGTTACATAATCTGTGTACTTATAACTATTAATATAACCTAGTATCTTGACTATAATACAGACGCTGAAAGGCGTCAACACGTCAGCGGACGTGACACCTGCTTACATGTGGGTCTTGAAGATCTTTGATTGTCGTAGGAATGGAGTTGGTCTTGGAATTGATCGGGCTGGTTACCGGAGTTAGTATAATGATCGGGCTGGTTACCGGAGTTAGTATGAGAATCGGGCTGGTTACCGGAGTTAGTATGAGGATCGGGCTGGTTACCGGAGTTAGTATGAGAATCGGGCTGGTTACCGGAGTTAGAAAGGTCGGGATGGTTACCGAATGCGTCGGGTTGATACCCGGAATTAGAAAGGTCGGGATGGTTACCGAATACGTCGGGATGATACCCGGAAGTAGAAAGGTCGGAATGGTTACCGAATACGTCGGGATGATACCCGGAATTAGAAAGGTCGGAAGAGTACGACTCGATTTCTTCCATCTCCAATGGGGGCAATCGAAATGAAACTCTTTCCGACGAGGTGTTAAAACACCGGAGGCTCGCTTTGCCTTTACGATTGGTGACGACGCAGTCACCCAGGAATACATCCGGCGCTACGTTAACACGGCGGATATATCCCTGTTTAGGTCCTTCGACGTCGACCGCTATGCACGCAACGGTACGAGGTTCGAGGACGAATTCTTCGGATTTCGGAGGAGTCTTTGTTCGGACTCGATCCTCACGCTCCACGATCCGACTTCTCGCAGTGTACTCCGATATCTCTCGAGTCTCCTTCGATTCCGGCCGGCTTTTCACGGCGTTTTTCTCTAGGGAGCACTCGATCGAATCCCGAGGAGGCATTGAAATAACCTCCGTCACCGGAGCTCTGCAAGGTCTGACCGCGGGTGCACGAGGATTTGAGGAAGACATTCGAACGTTCCCTGCCGAATGTTCCTCACGCTTGGCGGCTGGAGTTTTAACGAGATCGTTGGTCATAGACGAAGGCATTGAAATAACCTCTGCTGCCAATTTATCGCGAGGCTCAGCCGTGGGCGCGCAAGGGTTCGAGAAGGGAACCCGAATGTTTCCTATCATAATGTATTCATTCGCAAAGGAGATCTCGGCTCCTGTTCTGAAGAAGGGAGAACCGAGGATTCCGTCGATGTTAATTGGGAAGTTTTCTTCCAAGACATGAAATTCGATAGGGTTTTGACCCTGTAAGTGTATTTTAATTTGACCGAGAGTTGGAATGGATCCCTCGGTTATTCCTTGGACTTCTATAGTGTTCGTATGATCTATAGGTAGATTTGGTTCTAGACTTGACGCACGAATTAAATTGATCTCCGAACCCGTGTCTAACAAAAATTCACACTTCTTTTGTAATTGAGGGGCAGAGATTTTTACGCGCGGAATTGGTGAGTCTGCAGCAAGATTTACTGCTGAGACGAATCGTCGGACTGGTCGTTCGTCCGGATAGCTGTTTGGGTGCGGGCTGTAGTTTGAGTTGAAGATGCGGCCTCCCGCCTGGGGTTGGCTTCGGTCGGGAGGCCGGACTCGTTTCCCGACCTCCTATTATTATTGAAAGTGCGCTTACGGCACTCGTGAATATCGTGCCCGGGGGTTTTGCAGTAGTTGCAAAATTTGTTAGAGCTTGAGGGGCGATCTGTGCGACCATCGCGGTACGTGTTTTGGTCGCGAGGATTATTTTCCCATCGCCGTTGCGGCGTCGGGGAGCGATAAAAGTCCCGGTTTGAGTTTCTTGAGGACTACTGAGACGAGTCCGGTCTGTTATCGCGGCGTTCTTGAGTTCGCTCTGGAATGTCACGAACGGATTCATTCGTGGAACGCGGGCGATACGGCCGGTTATCAGAGAAGCTGACTCGTTTTTCTTCGCGGATCAGTTCTCGTCGACGAGTCTGGTCTGACTCATACTGCCTGTGTCACGTCCTGGCGGGGCTATAAGAGCAAGAGAAGAGAATACCGCGGCCCGGCTACTCTACTCTTCCACTGACTGACATTTAATAAAAGTGTTGGTCTTTTTATCAACAGACTAGGACCCGATGCCGACACCTGCATGCAGTCTTACACAGATGAAAGATGCACGCGACCCTGAAACATACGCGGTAATATGTTCCACTTACTTTTACGCTTCGCTTGTTTGTCGATTGACACGAGACATGAATTCGCAACGGATGAACAGCTACGGTTGCGCTGATGGCCTTGAATACGGTCCGCTCTGCTTGACAGGCGTTGATCCAAATGGCTGGAAACGACCTTCAAGGATTGACGACTGCGCCAAACTCTGTCACGTCAATATTTGACAAGAACGACCTCCAATGATTGACAGCTGGCTGCTACGGTATTGTAGACGGATGCGCTCGTTGAGGAAACGGGCGTGGACGCTGTACGATACCGTGAATCTAACTCACGAATATCGTCCGCGTGATTGACGATATTTTAACTAGCGAAAACGGGCGTGGACGCTGTGCGATCCCGTGAATTTATCTCGCGAATATCGTCCGCGTGGTTGACGATATTTTGATTCGAGAAAACGGACGTGGATGCTGCGGAGCTTGCTATGCGAGCAAGTCTATCACTATCACGCACGTACGCGAACACGTAACAGGAAATTGAATAAGGAATACTATTCGCGAACTTTCCAGTGAGAACTCTATCTCTAACTAACAACGTGTCACTTCAAACTACGAAGTTAGGAGCAAGGAAATAATAATTGGGATTTAGATTGACTATGGTAAAACAAAGTATATTATAAACGTAAAAGAATACAAAGGTAAAGATGCTTATTATTAACGAAATCGAAATACGTACTAAGTACGAAATATGAAACGCAATAAAAATGTTTAATTGAATAAACGAAGTAATGTTTGAATTAAACGAATAAGAATACGATATTACTGAATGGTATTAGGGACTGTGTCTAAACAGTATGGATTTGGAAAGATTGTGTCTAAACAATCTGGATTTGGAAAGACTATGTCTAAATAGTCTGGACTTGGAAGATTGACGAAAACTCGACTGACCCACTCGGGTCCCCGGAGAGGACTGGGGAGAATCGAACGTTCGTCGACGAATAATGTTCGTCCGAAAAATGCTGACTTCGCAAAAGGGGACCGTGTCCTCTTTGTGCCGGTCTTCGTCGTAAACAGCGCGATGGCCGCCGCACTAGAGTCAGCAGTTTTCGTTCCCAGTGGTGCAGGACTCGAAAATTAAGTGGTAACCATTGGCGTACCTATTTATTTATTTAAATAAATTGGGACTTGGAATATTTTCGAGCGCTTGCTCTTGCAAGGCGTTTCGATGTAAATTTTATATGTCATATGATTAGTTGACATCATTTGTCGACCGATCATATGTTTGAAAATATTCTAAGTACTTTTGAAAATTACCAAAAATCGAAATTTTGGTAAAGTCTAAACAAACGCGAATTGAGAACCTAACCTACAAATTTTTAGGTTAGTTTCATGATTTTCGCTCACGAGTCCAATGATATTTCAATCTTCGAGTTTGAGCCATTTTTGGCTATTTTAGGATTTTGACGGATTTTGGATTTTAGGTTATGTTGATGGATTTCAATCAGATGTACGTGGTGTTAAGGATTCATTGTTATGAAGGATTTTTAGGAGTTTTGGAATCTTTAAAGAGGAACGCTCGCTCTTATGTATCTAATTTTACATGTAGTCTTAAAGCTAACGTCGGAGGTGCGACCGACGTCACACCTGTAAGCAGAGATGGCTGCTTCGAAAACAGTGGCAGGATTTCGCGAAGGGCAATGAAGCACTTCGGCACGCAGCTGGGGAAGGAGACCTCGTAGAAAACAATCTACTACGAAGCGATCTAGTTCTTCGTAATCAAGGCCAATATCTGTGGCATCTTGAATCGCGGTTCAAAGGTCTTTAACGCGATTGATGAAGTCTAGGATGTGCTCGTTTGGAGCTTGGAGTACACTCGCGAGATCGCCACGGTACTGGTCAACGAATTTGTATGGGCCCAGTACTGTTCGTAATTTCTCGCATAGTGCAGAAATTGTGAATATGTGCTGGCCTTCTATAGCGGCATAAGCACGATCGTGGAGTTTATTGCAGAGCAATTTTGTGAGGGCACGCTCTGCAGTGGCCGGTACGGTGTCACGCGCGCGTTTGCATGCACGTATGAATTGTAGGACGGAAGACGAAGTTCCGTCGAATCTAGGGACAAGCTCGGCGGCTTGTTTTAGAGCGAAATTACCAGTAGGTTCATACTGTGGGATTTCGCGTGGGTCTGGCGGTGAAGGTTCCCGCATATTAGAGACGTTACTAGGGCCTGGTGTAGGCGTTTGTTGACGTAGGGTTTCACTCGTGATTTGGATGTTGCGAAGCTCTTTTCGTATTTCGTCGAGCATATTCTTTTGGTTTTGTGCGTCTTCTTCATATTTGAGACGCAATTTGGCAATAAAATCAGTTTCCTCTTTGAGATATTGCTCTCTGCGGGCGAGGTCTTGTGCGTATAGGAGTAGCTCTTCCTCGGACATTGGGGGAAGGTCTGCGTTAGGATCTGCTTGGAGATCCCTTTGAGATCGCGTGATTGGGCGAGACATTTTGAAAGATATGAATGGGATTTAAGAAATGTGAACTTCGTACTGACACGCGTCGGGCTTATTAATGCAAATATCGGCGACCACTTCGATGTCCTACCGACTGCGCCAAATTTGTCACGTCCGTCACTGTGTTTTTGTTACAGGTACCAAGAGAGAGAAAAGAGAACAGTGACAGACGGACGGTTGAGATATTATGATTAAAATGAGGAGTGGTCTTTCGTGCCGAGACAGCCGCGGGCTGTCATATTGCACTAGGACAACCGATATTGCTATGGATGCAGTCAAGAAGAGAACGTCCGACGCGGTTACAAGAAGTGTCCCGACAAGAATCACGCGCGAGATGATGCAACGAAAACGGTGAGTTTACAGGATTCAACAATTATACAAGATATTATTATACGACTCACCGCAATGTTGTATTGTTACGTCGTCCGATGTACGACGTTGGCCTTGTACACACACTATGTATACAAGGTCTGATCTGCATAAGATCCATACACCGTCCCCTAGACATAAGAGCATAGTATTAAGATCTCATTATTGTATTGTTCTAATCCTTATCTCCGTCTCTACCCATCACCATAACTTCACCTTGATCAACACCTTACCTCAGTTTCAACCCATCACCACGACACATAATGCAATAAAGTATTGCATCACTCTGGAAGCATCTAGAAGCTTCTAGAAACGTCGAGAAGTCCAAAGACTGCTGCATCAGCAGTCCCACGCTCGTAGAGGGCAATAGGACAGCCACGAGACTGCAGCGTCAGCAGAAATGCACGTGCAGTCCCCGGGAGCAAAGACGCTGCTGCGTCAGCGGTTCTCCCACTCCGACGACCGAAGAACAAAGAGACTGCAGCGTCAGCTATCCCCACTCCGAACGAAGGAGGCAAGGCAGAGCAGGCGCTTGCATCAGTCCGCCTCCATCTCGCGACTCGAGCAGTCCGCCTTCAGCCAGCGACTCGCACAGACGTGCCTACCTGGCCTCAGCCGCCAGTCCGGCTTCTTCCGACTTCAAGAGCAGACGTGTTCAGTCTAGCTCCGCGATAGTGAAGTGTGTCGATCCTTCACTCCTAATTCCAATTCCAATTCCAACTCTAACTCAACTCAACTCAAGTCCTAATTCTCATACATTATTCCTACAACATATTACTATATCCATTATTCATTAATCCAATTACTACTCCTATTATAATACTACTTATATATTGTATACCAGTGTACTTACCAGTTCTTATTTAATATATCGTTGTTATACCAGTGCTTCGATCTTGTTATTCTTGTGTTAGTTCAACACCATCTTCCAATTCAGTTCTTGCATCGAATATATTAAACTCGTGACATATCCGGACTTGGTCTAAAGTGCGCAGTGGAAACGCTGAGCCGCCAATAAGGAATTTGAAGCGAGTCATAGAGAAGTTCTCGTGCCACGTCTAGAATTGGTCTAAAGAGCGCAGTGGAAACGCTGAGCCGCCACTATAGACGTGAAGCGAGTTAACTACCAAAAAGGTTAATAACAAGTGGAAGTTCATTTTCATTATATTATTAATATTCCATCATTACTATTCCTTACCCATGCGACGCCCACGTCGAGCGGGACGCAAGTATCAACTTGCTAAATTGAGACGCGCGTTGAGAAATAAAGCGGTGCTCGATCAAATCATTGCCACTACCGAGTGGACCGAACTTCTGGGAACCACCGAGCACATTCCGTGTGACGCGTCCGATTACGTTTCTGTATACGGTTGCCCTTGCAACCCTCCTAAAGAGGTCAACCACGCGGACCTCTCGCGAGCTCCGACGCCAGTTCTGCATCCGGTCGATTGTCCAGAGGTGATCGACATAGCCGACGACGACGACAGCCGAGACACGATCATCGTTCCCAGGGTCCGTTGCCGAATCATCAGTGACGTCCCTCTGCCAACTCATCAACGTGTCGTCTTGCGGCCAGCATCCAAGGCCACTAATGTCGTCCCGAACCGAGCAGCAGCAACTCTGCCAGATCTTCCCCACCTCGAGGACATCTGTATAGAAGACCCGATGTACGACACCTACTGCCAGTACCGCCAGTTCCTGCTGCAACAATATTATTAGGCGTTAATACAGCATCGCGGTGAGTCGTATAATGTCTTGTATAATTGCTGAATCCTGTAAACTCACCGTTTTCGTTGCATCATCTCGCGCGTGATTCTTGTCGGACACTTCTTGTAACCGCGTCGGACGTTCTCTTCTTGACTGCATCCATAGCAATATCGGTTGTCCTAGTGCATATGACAGCCCGCGGCTGTCTCGGCACGAAAGACCACTCTTCAATTACTCTTCATATCTCCACCGTCCGTCTGTCACTGTTCTTGAGTGCCATCCTTTTCTCTCTCTTGGTACCTGTAACAAAAACACAGTGACGGACGTGACAAATTTGGCGCAGTCGGTAGGACATCGAAGTGGTCGCCGATATTTGCATTAATAAGCCCCGACGCGTGTCAGTGCGAAATTCACATTTCTAAATCCCATTTATATCTTTCAAAATGTCTCGCCCAATCACGCGATCTCAAAGGGATCTCCGAGCAGATCCTAACGCAGACCTTCCTCCAATGACCGAGGAAGAGTTACTCCTATACGCACAAGACCTCGCCCGTAGAGAGCAATATCTCAAAGAGGAAACTGATTTTATTGCCAAATTGCGTCTCAAATATGAAGAAGACGCACAAAACCAAAAGAATATGCTCGACGAAATACGAAAAGAGCTTCGCAACATCCAAATCACGAGTCAAACCCTACGTCAACAATCGCCTACACCAGGCCCTAGTAACGTCTCTAATATGCGGGAACCTTCACCGCCAGAGCCACGCGAAATCCCACAGTATGAACCTACTGGTAATTTCGCTCTAAAACAAGCTGCCGAGCTTGTCCCTAGATTCGACGGAACTTCGTCTTCCGTCCTACAATTCATACGTGCATGCAAACGCGCGCGTGACACCGTACCGGCCACTGCAGAGCGTGCCCTCACAAAATTGCTCTGCAATAAACTCCACGATCGTGCTTATGCCGCTATAGAAGGCCAGCACATATTCACAATTTCTGCACTATGCGAGAAATTACGAACAGTACTGGGCCCATACAAATTCGTTGACCAGTACCGTGGCGATCTCGCGAGTGTACTCCAAGCTCCAAACGAGCACATCCTAGACATCATCAATCGCGTTAAAGACCTTCGAACCGCGATTCAAGATGCCACAGATATTGGCCTTGATTACGAAGAACTAGATCGCTTCGTAGTAGATTGTTTTCTACGAGGTCTCCTTCCCCAGCTGCGTGCCGAAGTGCTTCATTGCCCTTCGCGAAATCCTGCCACTGTTTTCGAAGCAGCCATCTCTGCTTACAGGCAGTATGAGTCAGACCAGACTCGTCGACGAGAATTGATCCGCGAAGAAAAACGAGTCAGCTTCTCTGATAACCGGCCGTATCGCCCGCGTTCCACGTACGAGTCCCCTCGTGACATTCCAGAGCGAACTCAAGAACGCCGCGATAACAGACCGGACTCGTCTCAGCAGTCCTCAAGAAACTTAAACCGGGACTCTTATCGCTCCCCGACGCCGCAACGGCGATGGGAAAATAATCCTCGCGACCAAAACACGTACCGCGATGGTCGCACAGATCGCCCTTCAAGCTCTAACAAATTTTGCAACTACTGCAAAGTCCCCGGGCACGATATTCACGAGTGCCGTAAGCGCGCTTTTAATAATAATAGGAGGTCGGGAAACGAGTCCGGCCTCCCGACCGAAGCCAACCCAAGGCGGGAGGCCGCATCTTCAACTCAAACTACAGCCCGCACCCAAACAGCTATCCGGACGAACGACCAGTCCGACGATTCGTCTCAGCAGTAAATCTTGCTGCAGACTCACCAATCCCGCGCGTAAAAATCTCCGCCCCCCAATTACAAAAGAAGTGTGAATTTTTGTTGGACACGGGTTCGGAGATCAATTTAATTCGTGCGTCAAGTCTAGAACCAAATCTACCTATAGATCATACGAACACTATAGAAGTCCAAGGAATAACCGAGGGATCCATTCCAACCCTCGGTCAAATTAAGATACACTTACAGGGTCAAAACCCTATTGAATTTCATGTCTTGGAAGAAAACTTCCCAATTAACATCGACGGAATCCTCGGTTCTCCCTTCTTCAGAACAGGAGCCGAGATCTCCTTTGCGAATCAATCCATAACAATAGGAAACATTCGGGTTCCCTTCTCGAACCCTTGCGCGCCCACGGCTGAGCCTCGCGATGAATTGGCAGCAGAGGTTATTTCAATGCCTTCGTCTATGACCAACGATCTCGTTAAAACTCCAGCCGCCAAGCGTGAGGAACATTCGGCAAGGAACGTTCGAGTGTCTTCCTCAAATCCTCGTGCACCCGCGGTCAGACCTTGCAGAGCTCCGGTGACGGAGGTTATTTCAATGCCTCCTCGGGATTCGATCGAGTGCTCCCTAGAGAAAAACGCCGTGAAAAGCCGGCCGGAATCGAAGGAGACTCGAGAGATATCGGAGTACACTGCGAGAAGTCGGGTCGTGGAGCGTGAGGATCGAGTCCGAACAAAGACTCCTCCGAACTCCGAAGAATTCGTCCTCGAACCTCGTACCGTTGCGTGCATAGCGGTCGACGTTGGAGGACCTAAACAGGGATATATCCGCCGTGTTAACGTAGCGCCGGATGTATTCCTGGGTGACTGCGTTGTCACCAATCGTAAAGGCAAAGCGAGCCTCCGGTGTTTTAACACCTCGTCGGAAAGAGTTTCATTTCGATTGCCCCCATTGGAGATGGAAGAAATCGAGTCGTACTCTTCCGACTTTTCTAATTCCGGGAACCATCCCGACGTATTCGGTAACCATCCCGACCTTTCTAATCCCGGGTATCGTCCCGACGTATTCGGTAACCATCCCGACCTTTCTAACTCCGGTAACCAGCCCGATTCTCATACTAACTCCGGTAACCAGCCCGATTCTTATTCTAACTCCGGTAACCAGCCCGATTCTTATTCTAACTCCGGTAACCAGCCCGATCATTATTCTAACTCCGGTAACCATCCCGACGCATTCGGTAACCATCCCGACCTTTTCAATTCCGGTAACCATCCCGACGTATTCGGTAACCATCCCGACAATTTTAATCCAGAGTCCAAAGAAGACTCCCGCGAATTCAAACCTATGAAGGTTTATTCTACAAGCTCCGGTATCAAGTCCGATTGTTTCTATTCCGAGTCTAGGTTGAAAGGAAATGTCCCCGCCTTTGATTCTCTAAAGACGACAGAACGTCTACATAAAATAAAGCATAAAACTCTACCTCGTATAGACCGAGCATACGAGTCGATCATAAAAGATCATCCCGCGATAATTTCGAAATCAGAGTCAAACAGAGTCTATATTTCATTTCAAAAACCTACCTCTGATTTTTCGCCGGGACATGATCTCTCCCAGTCTCAACGGTCAAGTATCCGTGCACCGCAAAGCGATTTCCATCCATCTAGGAATTATACGTCTGTAAAATACGCGTCAGCAAAAAGGAGAAACAAATTTCGTATTATACTATACCTTTGCAATAACCCGCGAACAATGATTGTAGAGTCTCCTGCGATTTGCGATAGGAAACCCTCCCAGGAGATTTCATTACAGTCCTCCGCTGACGCGAAATTAGAATCCGCGATAATCACGCGTCCGGTCAACACCGATAAGCGAGCGAAATCCGAAACCCAGCGTCGACAGAATCTCCTTCCACCGCCGGAAGATACAGAACAAACGACAGCAGCACTTCGAAGAAGTTCCTACAGCCAGAATCCCAGCCTGTTCCCAGCCGCCTACCACATCGTGTCCAGTATCCACAAACACGATCAACATGTGCGGACACTTACAACCGGCGAGACCATCGGCGAACAAAGCCGGAGACTTCATCTACAGATACCAGGGAATATTCTGCTACAATGGCAGACACAGAATCTCCCTAAATGGCAGAGAACTATGCCTTGCCTGCAGCCTCACTGCGGTAGTCAGGAGGGTCATCGTATACACGCACGTTCTTACAAGGAAAAGGAAGAACGCATGCGACGCGTGTACAAAACCCATATTGAGGGAAACCCCAATATTGGAATGCATCCACTGCAGCTTCCTCCTCGCACTGGATCGGGCAGCAACAGACACTGCCAGAACAAGAAGAGAAAGAGGCGAAATTCTCACGGACGACGAAGAAGAGGACGAAAACTCAAGCACCTCTTCCTCGGACGAAGACACCAATACTCAAGCAAATTAGAGATGCAGAGTGTTTGTGCCAAAGCCGTAATCTCATCACCTGAGACAAAAGTGACAGTGACACCAGTGATTCCCCACCCACCCAAAACCCAACTATGCAAAATGAACAAAGCGAAATAAGTTGCATAAAACCAGCCCCAGCCCCACGTGCCGACACCGACAACATTTCAGTGCGACCAGTGTTTCGTACAAATATAGGAAATACTCGCCGAGAACTGTGCTCCCTGCGCGGAGTACCTCCGGACGATGCGTCGCATGAATGAGTGTGAGATCGAGTGTTGAGCGAGAAATTTCTTCCTTGTAAGAAATTTCTTTTCCGCGTTGGGAGGTGTTACGTCGTCCGATGTACGACGTTGGCCTTGTACACACACTATGTATACAAGGTCTGATCTGCATAAGATCCATACACCGTCCCCTAGACATAAGAGCATAGTATTAAGATCTCATTATTGTATTGTTCTAATCCTTATCTCCGTCTCTACCCATCACCATAACTTCACCTTGATCAACACCTTACCTCAGTTTCAACCCATCACCACGACACATAATGCAATAAAGTATTGCATCACTCTGGAAGCATCTAGAAGCTTCTAGAAACGTCGAGAAGTCCAAAGACTGCTGCATCAGCAGTCCCACGCTCGTAGAGGGCAATAGGACAGCCACGAGACTGCAGCGTCAGCAGAAATGCACGTGCAGTCCCCGGGAGCAAAGACGCTGCTGCGTCAGCGGTTCTCCCACTCCGACGACCGAAGAACAAAGAGACTGCAGCGTCAGCTATCCCCACTCCGAACGAAGGAGGCAAGGCAGAGCAGGCGCTTGCATCAGTCCGCCTCCATCTCGCGACTCGAGCAGTCCGCCTTCAGCCAGCGACTCGCACAGACGTGCCTACCTGGCCTCAGCCGCCAGTCCGGCTTCTTCCGACTTCAAGAGCAGACGTGTTCAGTCTAGCTCCGCGATAGTGAAGTGTGTCGATCCTTCACTCCTAATTCCAATTCCAATTCCAACTCTAACTCAACTCAACTCAAGTCCTAATTCTCATACATTATTCCTACAACATATTACTATATCCATTATTCATTAATCCAATTACTACTCCTATTATAATACTACTTATATATTGTATACCAGTGTACTTACCAGTTCTTATTTAATATATCGTTGTTATACCAGTGCTTCGATCTTGTTATTCTTGTGTTAGTTCAACACCATCTTCCAATTCAGTTCTTGCATCGAATATATTAAACTCGTGACATATCCGGACTTGGTCTAAAGTGCGCAGTGGAAACGCTGAGCCGCCAATAAGGAATTTGAAGCGAGTCATAGAGAAGTTCTCGTGCCACGTCTAGAATTGGTCTAAAGAGCGCAGTGGAAACGCTGAGCCGCCACTATAGACGTGAAGCGAGTTAACTACCAAAAAGGTTAATAACAAGTGGAAGTTCATTTTCATTATATTATTAATATTCCATCATTACTATTCCTTACCCATGCGACGCCCACGTCGAGCGGGACGCAAGTATCAACTTGCTAAATTGAGACGCGCGTTGAGAAATAAAGCGGTGCTCGATCAAATCATTGCCACTACCGAGTGGACCGAACTTCTGGGAACCACCGAGCACATTCCGTGTGACGCGTCCGATTACGTTTCTGTATACGGTTGCCCTTGCAACCCTCCTAAAGAGGTCAACCACGCGGACCTCTCGCGAGCTCCGACGCCAGTTCTGCATCCGGTCGATTGTCCAGAGGTGATCGACATAGCCGACGACGACGACAGCCGAGACACGATCATCGTTCCCAGGGTCCGTTGCCGAATCATCAGTGACGTCCCTCTGCCAACTCATCAACGTGTCGTCTTGCGGCCAGCATCCAAGGCCACTAATGTCGTCCCGAACCGAGCAGCAGCAACTCTGCCAGATCTTCCCCACCTCGAGGACATCTGTATAGAAGACCCGATGTACGACACCTACTGCCAGTACCGCCAGTTCCTGCTGCAACAATATTATTAGGCGTTAATACAGCATCGCGGTGAGTCGTATAATGTCTTGTATAATTGCTGAATCCTGTAAACTCACCGTTTTCGTTGCATCATCTCGCGCGTGATTCTTGTCGGACACTTCTTGTAACCGCGTCGGACGTTCTCTTCTTGACTGCATCCATAGCAATATCGGTTGTCCTAGTGCATATGACAGCCCGCGGCTGTCTCGGCACGAAAGACCACTCTTCAATTACTCTTCATATCTCCACCGTCCGTCTGTCACTGTTCTTGAGTGCCATCCTTTTCTCTCTCTTGGTACCTGTAACAAAAACACAGTGACGGACGTGACAGTATTAATGCCTAATAATATTGCTGCAGCAGGAACTGGCGGTACTGACAGTAGGTGTCGTACATCGGGTCTTCTATACAGATGTCCTCGAGGTGGGGAAGATCTGGCAGAGTTGCTGCTGCTCGGTTCGGGACGACGTTAGTGGCCTTGGATGCTGGCCGCAAGATGACACGTTGATGAGCTGGCAGAGGAACGTCACGGATGATTCGGCAACGGACCCTGGGAACGATGATCGTGTCTCGGCTGTCGTCGTCGTCGGCTATGTTGATCACCTCTGGACAATCGACCGGATGTAGAACTGGCGTCGGAGCTCGCGAGAGGTCCGCGTGGTTGACCTCTTTAGGAGGATTGCAAGGGCAACCGTATACAGGAACGTAATCGGACGCGTCACACGGAATGTGCTCGGTGGTTCCCAGAAGTTCTGTCCACTCGGTAGTGGCAATGATTTGATCGAGCACCGCTTTATTTCTTAACGCGTGTCTCAATTTAGCAAGTTGATGCTTGCGTCCCGCTCGACGTGGGCGTCGCATGGGTAAGGAATAGTAATGATGGAATATTAATAATATAATGAACTTCCACTTGTTATTAACCTTTTAGGTAGTTAACTCGCTTCACGTCTATAGTGGCGGCTCAGCGTTTCCACTGCGCACTTTAGACCAATTCTAGACGTGGCACGAGAACTTCTCTATGACTCGCTTCAAATTCCTTATTGGCGGCTCAGCGTTTCCACTGCGCACTTTAGACCAAGTCCGGATATGTCACGAGTTTAATATATTCGATGCAAGAACTGAATTGGAAGATGGTGTTGAACTAACACAAGAATAACAAGATCGAAGCACTGGTATAACAACGATATATTAAATAAGAACTGGTAAGTACACTGGTATACAATATGTAAGTAGTATTATAATAGGAGTAGTAATTGAATTAATGAATAATGGATATAGTAATATGTTGTAGGAATAATGTATGAGAATTAGGAGTTGAGTTAGAGTTGGAATCGGAATTGGAATTAGGAGTGAAGGATCGACACACTTCACTATCGCGGAGCTAGACTGAACACGTCTGCTCTTGAAGTCGGAAGAAGCCGGACTGGCACGTCCGTGCGAGTCGCTCGCTTGGAGCGGACCGTTCGAGTCGCTGTCTGGAGGCGGACTGATGCAAGCGCCTGCTCTGCCTTGCCTCCTTCGGTCGGAGTGGGGATAGCTGACGCTGCAGTCTCTTTGTTCTTCAGTCGTCGGAGTGGGAGAACCGCTGACGCAGCAGCGTCTTCGCTCCCGGGGACTGCACGTGCATTTCTGCTGACGCTGCAGTCTCGTGGCTGTCCTATTGCCCTCTACGAGCGTGGGACTGCTGATGCAGCAGTCTTTGGACTTCTCGACGTTTCTAGAAGCTTCTAGATGCTTCCAGAGTGATGCAATACTTTATTGCATTATGTGTCGTGGTGATGGGTTGAAACTGAGGTAAGGTGTTGATCAAGGTGAAGTTATGGTGATGGATAAGGATTAGAACAATAGAATATATGAGATCTTAATATTATGTTCTTATGTCTAGGGGACGGTGTATGGATCTTATGCAGATCAGACCTTGAATACATAATGTATGTACACGGACGACGTAACATCCCCACTCCGCCGAGGCACTCTGCCCGGAGAGCTCAGCGGAGCTAGACAGTCGGAAAGGATTCTACTCTCCAGCCGCCAAGCGCGGACGAGATCCTTCTCCTCCGACGAGAAGATCTCTTTTCCCGGCTCTTTATTAAATCAAGGGCTTCGCCCTTGATCCTTCCCGGCTCTTATTCGGCTTTCAATCCGGCTCTTTCATTTTATGCGATTCTATTACGGATATCACTCGTACATCATTGTAACACATTCTACGAGGTTATAATAAAACAAGTATATTTTAAACTAAACTCAGTGTTTCTCAAGTCATTTCGTTGTTCTTCAATATCGTCCTACATTCACTCGATCATTCAAATCGCGATCAACGAACCGAAGAACGAGCTCAGCATCCAGGTCCAGTCAGTCTACGGAGAGCATTTCTTCTCAAATCGATGGAAATCGATCCAACCAGCCTATCTGCGGACGAGCATCGAGAGTCCTCGCTGAGAGACGCCGTCAGTTCCTGCTCCTGCATCAAGGATCATTCGCGTAATTGTTAAGAGACATCTCGAGGTCGGTAATTTGTTATTATTGTATTGCGTGCTGTCGCCGCGTGAGACGATCATCGTGGTTCCCGGATTAGACGCGGACGTACCGTGCCGTGTGGATCCGAAAGCTTAAATTAATTTCAATTACGTTTTCTTCCGTGAATCCGCGAGTCGCGTAAAATTATATATTTTTATCGCGAAGACGTCACGGGACGTAACATACCTACCGTCCAACAGACGCATTGTCGTGCGTACCCCAGCGAGACAGCTGCCAAACCTTCCTCATCTCGATGAGATCTGTCTGGACGACCCGTTATACCAGACCCATGCTGACCGACGAGCTCAGCTCCTTCAACAGTACTACTAAGATACAACAACTAACCGGTGAGAATTCGTATCTTTTGTAACCCCTTTTGTTCCATGTCAACTCACCGCGTTCGTTGCGTCAGCGTAGAAGTATCGCCATCCGCGTTGACTGCTAGCGGGTGTCGGTCTCAAATGGCTATCGGTGTCCTAGCGCATATGACTGCCCGTCTGGCTGTCTTGGCGTAAAAGACCGTTTCCTCTTCTTTCCACGTGCCGCCTCCTGGGGTCATCTTCTTTGCCTAGGACGTGGGACGATGACGTAACAAATTTGGCGCAGTCGGTAGGACACGAAAACGGTCGCCGGTAGTCGAACCATTAACAAATTGTTTTTGTACGTCTGACATTTGTTCTCTATATCGTGTGTCGAGTGAGAATTCACACTAATATCGCAAAATGTCTCGCCCAATCGCACGATCCCAAACGGATCCCCGAGCGGATCCTAATCAAGACCTTCCTCCGCCAACCGAGGAAGAGCTACTTCTTTACGCGCAAGACCTCGCCCGTAAAGAGGAATATTTAAAAGAGCAAACCGAATTCATTGCTAAATTGCGTCTTAAATATGAAGAAGACGCACAGAATCAAAATAACATGCTCGATGAAATACGCAAAGAGCTTCACAATATTCAAGTCGTGAATCAAAACTTAACTCACCAAACGCCTACACCAGGCCCCAGTAACGTCTCTAACACGCGAGAACCTTCATTATCAGAGCCACGCGAAATCCCGCAATATGAGCCAACAGGAAATTTCGCGTTGAAACAAGCCGCAGAACTCGTACCCAAATTCGACGGAACATCGATTCCCGTCCTAAAATTCATCCGCGCCTGCAAACGCGCGCGTGATTCTATCCCCGAATCCATAGAACGTGCCCTTACTAAACTAATCTGCAATAAATTTTCCGATCGTGCGTACGCTGCCATTGAAGGCGAAAACATACGTGCGATCTCACAACTTTGCGATAAGCTACGAACAGTACTGGGACCCTACAAATTCGTGGACCAGTACCGTGGCGAATTGGCAAGCGTAGCCCAGGGCAACAATGAGCATATTCTTGACTTCATAAATCGAGTCAAAGATTTACGAACCGCCATCAGAGAAATCGATCGTTTCACAGTCGAGTGCTTCCTTCGCGGTCTACTCCCACAACTTCGCAGCGAAGTTTTGCATTGCCGTTCTCAGAATTCGGCAGAGATCATCTCTGCATATAAGCAATACGAGCTGTATCAAAACCGTCGTCGCGAATCTAATCGTGACGATTCCCGCAAGGTAAGCTTCTCAGATAACAGAAGCTCCTATCGCCCACGCTCTTCTGACAATTTCAATTCTCGCGAACGCATCCCTGAACGTCGCGACAACAGACCGGATGAGCGTCGCGATAACGGGTCCGACCAACGTCGAGACTCGTGGAGAAACTCGAACCGCAACTCTTATCGTTCTCCAACTCCGCAGTGGCGGTCCGAAAACCCTCGCGAACAAAACCCGCAGCGCGAAAACCGGGACCCGAATTCAAATCGCGACAGACGTTCGGGAGAGCCCCGCAAGTTTTGCAACTATTGCAAAACTCCCGGGCATGACATTCACGAATGTCGAAAAAGAGCCTATAACAATAACCTGCGCTCGGGAAACGAGTCAGGCCTCCCGACCGGAACGAATCAACAGCGGGAGGCCGCCCCAACAAAGCGCAACCAAACATTCACGCAGACCGCCGTTCGAACGAACGAGCTCCCCGAAGACCAGATCGACGATTCGTCTCTGCAGTTAACCTCGCAGTAGACTCGCCGATCCCGCGCGTACAAATCTCCGCCCCTCAGCTTCGCGAGAAAAGTGAATTCTTATTAGACACGGGCTCGGAAGTCAATTTGATACGCGCGTCTAGTTTAAAACCTGGGATAACCATTGATCCCACGAGCACGATCGAAGTTCATGGAATAACCGAGGGTTCCATAGTAACACTCGGCGAAGTCGTTATATTCATTCAGGGGACAATCCCTGTCAAATTCCACGTGCTCGGGGACGATTTCCCAGTCAGTGTTAACGGAATTCTCGGCTCGCCCTTCTTTATAGGAGGAGCTGAGATTTCCTTTGCAAAGCAATTTGTTTTAATCGGAAACATTTCTATTCCGTTCTCTAATTCACGCGCACTGCCGACTGAGCCCCGCGATAGTTCAATGACGAGGGTTATTTCAATGCCTTCTCCGAAAACGGAGGTCTCTCTTGAAAAGCACTCCGCAAGGACAGAGGAAGAAACATTCCCTCTCTCAAAACGTCGGGTGCAACCGGGAGAGATTCGTATCACATCGAATAATATCGTAGAGGAACCGGTCGATAAGCGCGAAAATCTAAATCAACAGTCCGAATCAAGGACTGCACCAGACTCCAATGAGTTTGTCGTTGAGCCCCGAACAGCCGCCTGCATTGCAGTTAGCGTACAGGGCCCGAAACAGGGATATATCCGCCGCGTCAGCGTAGCGCCGGATGTATTCCTCGGTGACTGTGTAGTCACTAATCGCGGAGGCAAAGCGAGCCTCAGATGTTTCAACACATCTCCGCGTCCGATCTCATTCCGATTACCCGTGTTAGAGGTGGAAGAGATCGAGCGTTATTATACTAATTCCGGGTACTATCCCGACGCATTCGGTAACCATCCCGACCTTTCCAGTTCCGGTAACCATCCCGACCTTTCTAATTCCGGTAACCATCCCGACGCATTCGGTAACCATCCCGACCTTTTCAATTCCGGTAACCATCCCGACGTATTCGGTAACCATCCCGACAATTTTAATCTAGAGTCCAAAGAGGACTCCCGCGAATTCAAACCTATGGAGGTTTATTCTACAAGCTCCGGTATCAAGTCCGATTGTTTCTATTCCGAGTCTAGGTTGAAAGGAAATGTCCCCGCCTTTGATTCTCTAAAGACGACAGAACGTCTACATAAAATAAAGCATAAAACTCTACCTCGTATAGACCGAGCATACGAGTCGATCATAAAAGATCATCCCGCGATAATTTCTAAATCAGTGTCAAAGAGAGTCTATATTTCATTTCAAAAACCTACCTCTGATTTTTCGCCGGAACATGATCTCTTCCAATCTAAACGGTCAAGTATCCGTGCACCGCAAAGCGAGTTTCATCCATCTAGGAATTATACGTCTGTAAAATACGCGTCAGCAAAAAGGAGAAACAAATTTCGTATTATACTATACCTCTGCGATAACCCGCGAACAATGATTGTAGCATCTCCTGCGACTTGCGATAAGAAACCCACCCAGGAGATTTCATTACAGTCCTCCGCTGACGCGAAATTAGAATCCGCGTTAATCACGCGTCCGGTCAACACCGATAAGCGAGCGAAATCCGAAACCCAGCGACGACAAAATCTCCTTCCACAACCGGAAGATAAGCTTGTCGCATCACGACTGAGACCCTCGGAAGATAGGATCATTACAGAGGAGCTCCAGTCTTCAGACAATTTCGCAACCACAAACATGTATCCGTTACAAGTTGCCATCCTATGCACCATTACCACGCAAGTTTATACCCTCATTGGATATGATTGCGGTGGACCGACACTCAACGTTACTACGTACTCTACCATCGATAACCTGAATTGCGAACCCGAAGATGTCACACCGATCGAGAGTTTAGAGCGAATTCAACTTCTGCAGCTAGCCGAGTTTTCGCAAGCCCGAGTCCTCCAATGCCACATTGAAATAGATAGAACGATCTACTACTGTCACGTCCGCTGACGTGTTGACACCTCACGGTGTCTGCTTATTCTTAAGACTTTGTAATCGATAGCTATAAGTACACTAATTATGTAACGCAAACACATAGCCGTAAGATCTTCATACTCTCATTCGTTTCTATACTTACCTTTTATTTTCTATACTTACCTTTTATTTTCTATACTTACCTTTTATCTTCTATACTTACCTTTTATCCTCTATACTTACCTTTTATCTTCTATACTTGCCTTCTACCTTCTATACTACGTTTTTACTCGTTCTCATTCCTATATCTTTCTTCATACTTACCTTTTCATCTATTTCTGTACATATCTATATACTCGCCATACTAAGCTAGCATGTAGTCAAAGTTATATATTTTATATTCAACAGCGTATATTTTTAATATCAATATAAAGAATTCACGTTTTCATGTTTTACCGTCGTAAGAACGCGCGAGCGCCCGAGACGCTCGCCAGTACCGTTACACGCCAGCGCGCCCCTCCACCGTGCAGCGGCACGCCCCACTGCGTCGTTTCCCCCACTCCGCCGGGAGTCAGTCGATCGCAGCGAGCGCGCTGAACAACACTTCGAATCGAGTCGTCTCTCGACACACGTCGCGCCAGGTCTCCCTCTGAGCCTGCCGACTGCGTTAATTTTCCATACTTTCGATACTTAGAATTATTCTTGTATTCCGACTTTCAACTTGTACTCTTCCGACGTTCTTATATTAAAATCTCAGTATATTTTAAACCTTGCATTCATTCTTTGAGTATATTTACCTGCTTCGAGTTCTCCTCGTCGATTCAATTATTTCATTTTATTCAATATTAACTTCACGGTAAAACGGAACGTTTCTACGTCAGAGAAACACTCCTTCGTTTCTTCCGCTTCGCTCTTCATCGAATACCATACGTATTCGCATCGCATCGAGCTGCTCAGGCACTCGCATCGTCAATCAGCGGTTTTCACTGCTAATAACGCATACAACTCGCAATTGCAATTGCGCCTTCCATCGAGCGGCTAAACCCTCGCACCAGAATAGACAACGTACGCTAAAGCGAGCGTTATCGTATGCTGCACGGAGATCCAGAATTTCAACGTACGCTAAAGCAAGCGTTCACGTATGCAGCCTTCGCCAAGGAGAATCGAGCGATCCAGATTGTATCGACGGCCCGTGAAGCTCCTACGAAGACATTAATTTATCTACGTTGCTGAGCTGGTGAGTCGATTCATTTATTATTCATATACGCGTATTCATTTAGTGCTGTTCTCGTCTCGCGATTCCCGAATTAGACGCGGAAGTAGTCGCCGCGTGGATTCGAAAGCTGGAGCATTTTGAAATACGTTTTCTCCGCGGTCGCGTTCGACGGTTTTATATATTTTTCGTCGTCCGACGTCCCGGGACGTAACAGGCGTAACAACAAACCGGTGAGAATCAGTATCTTGTATCCATCTTTACCCATGTCAACTCACCGCGTTCGTTGCGTTAACGAATAAGTATCGCCATCCGCGTTGACTGCAAGCGGGTGCCGGTTTTCCAAATGACTATCGGTGTCCTAGCGCATATGACTGCCCGTCTGGCTGTCTTGGCGAAAAAGACCGTTTCCTCTTCTTTCCACGTGCCGCCTCCTGGAGTCATCTTCTTTGCCTAGGACGTGGGACGTGACAAAGTGTAGATGAGGGTTTGAACAAGTGTTAAGTGTAGATGAGGGTTCAAACACGTTATAAGTGTAGATGAGGGTTTGAACAAGTGTTAGGTAAGATTGAGAGTTTGGAGTGGTGGTTGGGTTTAGAACAATTGGGAGAGTCGAGATTCAAGTAGTGATGGGTTTTAGAACAAGTTTTAGGAAAAGTCGCGGGTGAAGTAGTGATGGGTTTAAGAGGTATTAGATTTAGAACAAGAGTTTGATAGCGATGGGTTTAAGAGGTATTAGAATTAGAACAAGAGTTTGATAGCGACGGGTTTAAGAGATATTAGATTTAGAACAAGAGTTTGATAGCGATGGGTTTAAGAGGTATTAGAATTAGAACAAGAGTTTGATAGCGATGGGTTTAAGAGGTTGTTATGTACTTAATATTTAGTCTTAACCTAGAATCGAGGTACGGTCCTCGATTCGACCAACGTCGGAGGTCGTCCGACGTAACACAGGCTAGTCGAGCAAAAACACGTGCGAGAGGATGCATCCCGCAGGCTAGTCGAGCAAAAACACGTGCGAGAGGATACATCCCGCAGCCTAGTCGAGCAAAAACACGTTCGAGAGGATGCATCCCGCAGGCTAGTCGAGTAAAAACACGTGCGAGAGGATGCATCCCGCCGGCTAGTCGAGTAAAAACACGTGCGAGGTTTTGTGGGATGCGTATGCGCAGGTTTTGTGGGATGCGCATGCGCATGTTTTTTGGGATGCGCATGCGCAGGTTTTTTGGGATGCGCATGGCTAGTCGAGCAAAAACACGTGCGAGAGGATGCATCCCGCAGGCTAGTCGAGCAAAAACACGTGCGAGAGGATGCATCCCGCAGGCTAGTCGAGTAAAAACACGTGCGAGAGGATACATCCCGCAGCCTAGTCGAGCAAAAACACGTTCGAGAGGATGCATCCCGCAGGCTAGTCGAGTAAAAACACGTGCGAGAGGATGCATCCCGCCGGCTAGTCGAGTAAAAACACGTGCGAGGTTTTGTGGGATGCGTATGCGCAGGTTTTGTGGGATGCGCATGCGCAGGTTTTTTGGGATGCGCATGCGCAGGTTTTTTGGGATGCGCATGGCTAGTCGAGCAAAAACACGTGCGAGAGGATGCTTCCCGCAGGCTAGTCGAGTAAAAACACGTGCGAGAGGATGCATCCCGCAGGCTAGTCGAGTAAAAACACGTGCGAGAGGATGCATCCCGCAAGCCAATCGAGTAAAAACACGTGCGAGAGGATGCATCCCGCCGGCTAGTCGAGTAAAAACACGTGCGAGGTTTTGTGGGATGCGTATGCGCAGGTTTTTTGGGATGCGCATGGCTAGTCGAGCAAAAACACGTGCGAGAGGATGCTTCCCGCAGGCTAGTCGAGTAAAAACACGTGCGAGAGGATGCATCCCGCAGGCTAGTCGAGTAAAAACACGTGCGAGAGGATGCATCCCGCAGCCTAGTCGAGTAAAAACACGTGCGAGAGGATGCATCCCGCCGGCTAGTCGAGTAAAAACACGTGCGAGGTTTTGTGGGATGCGTATGCGCAGGTTTTGTGGGATGCGCATGCGCCGGTTTTGTGGGATGCGCATGCGCAGGTTTTTTGGGATGCGCATGCGCAGGTTTTTTGGGATGCGCATGGTTAGTCGAGCAAAAACACGTGCGAGAGGATGCTTCCCGCAGGCTAGTCGAGTAAAAACACGTGCGAGAGGATGCATCCCGCCGGCTAGTCGAGTAAAAACACGTGCGAGGTTTTGTGGGATGCGTATGCGCAGGTTTTGTGGGATGCGCATGCGCAGGTTTTTTGGGATACGCATGCGCAGGTTTTTTGGGATGCGCATGGCTAGTCGAGCAAAAACACGTGCGAGAGGATGCTTCCCGCAGGCTAGTCGAGTAAAAACACGTGCGAGAGGATGCATCCCGCAGGCTAGTCGAGTAAAAACACGTGCGAGAGGATGCATCCCGCAGGCTAGTCGAGTAAAAACACGTGCGAGAGGATGCATCCCGCCGGCTAGTCGAGTAAAAACACGTGCGAGGTTTTGTGGGATGCCTATGCGCAGGTTTTTTGGGATGCGCATGGCTAGTCGAGCAAAAACACGTGCGAGAGGATGCTTCCCGCAGGCTAGTCGAGTAAAAACACGTGCGAGAGGATGCATCCCGCCGGCTAGTCGAGTAAAAACACGTGCGAGGTTTTGTGGGATGCGTATGCGCAGGTTTTGTGGGATGCGCATGCGCCGGTTTTGTGGGATGCGCATGCGCAGGTTTTTTGGGATGCGCATGCGCAGGTTTTTTGGGATGCGCATGCGCAGGTTTTTTGGGATGCGCATGGCTAGTCGAGCAAAAACACGTGCGAGAGGATGCATCCCGCAGGCTAGTTGAGCAAAAACACGTGCGAGAGGATGCTTCCCGCAGGCTAGTCGAGTAAAAACACGTGCGAGGTTTTGTGGGATGCGTATGCGCAGGTTTTGTGGGATGCGCATGCGCAGGTTTTTTGGGATGCGCATGCGCAGGTTTTTTGGGATGCGCATGGCTAGTCGAGCAAAAACACGTGCGAGAGGATGCATCCTGCCGGCTAGTCGAGTAAAAACACGTGCGAGGTTTTGTGGGATGCGTATGCGCAGGTTTTGTGGGATGCGCAGGCGCAGGTTTTTTGGGATGCGCATACGCAGGTTTTTTGGGATGCGCATGGCTAGTCGAGCAAAAACACGTGCGAGAGGATGCATCCCGCAGGCTAGTCGAGCAAAAACACGTGCGAGAGGATGCATCCCGCAGGCTAGTCGAGCAAAAACACGTGCGAGAGGATACATCCCGCAGCCTAGTCGAGCAAAAACACGTGCGAGAGGATGCATCCCGCAGGCTAGTCGAGCAAAAACACGTGCGAGAGGATGCATCCCGCAGGCTAGTCGAGTAAAAACACGTGCGAGGTTTTGTGGGATGCGTATGCGCAGGTTTTGTGGGATGCGCATGCGCAGGTTTTTTGGGATGCGCATGCGCAGGTTTTTTGGGATGCGCATGGCTAGTCGAGCAAAAACACGTGCGAGAGGATGCTTCCCGCAGGCTAGTCGAGTAAAAACACGTGCGAGAGGATGCATCCCGCAGGCTAGTCGAGTAAAAACACGTGCGAGAGGATGCATCCCGCAGGCTAGTCGAGTAAAAACACGTGCGAGAGGATGCATCCCGCCGGCTAGTCGAGTAAAAACACGTGCGAGGTTTTGTGGGATGCGTATGCGCAGGTTTTGTGGGATGCGCAGGCGCAGGTTTTTTGGGATGCGCATGCGCAGGTTTTTTGGGATGCGCATGGCTAGTCGAGCAAAAACACGTGCGAGAGGATGCATCCCGCAGGCTAGTCGAGCAAAAACACGTGCGAGAGGATACATCCCGCAGCCTAGTCGAGCAAAAACACGTTCGAGAGGATGCATCCCGCAGGCTAGTCGAGTAAAAACACGTGCGAGAGGATGCATCCCGCCGGCTAGTCGAGTAAAAACACGTGCGAAGTTTTGTGGGATGCGTATGCGCAGGTTTTGTGGGATGCGCATGCGCAGGTTTTTTGGGATGCGCATGCGCAGGTTTTTTGGGATGCGCATGGCTAGTCGAGCAAAAACACGTGCGAGAGGATGCTTCCCGCAGGCTAGTCGAGTAAAAACACGTGCGAGAGGATGCATCCCGCAGGCTAGTCGAGTAAAAACACGTGCGAGAGGATGCATCCCGCAGGCTAGTCGAGTAAAAACACGTGCGAGAGGATGCATCCCGCCGGCTAGTCGAGTAAAAACACGTGCGAGGTTTTGTGGGATGCGTATGCGCAGGTTTTTTGGGATGCGCATGGCTAGTCGAGCAAAAACACGTGCGAGAGGATGCTTCCCGCAGGCTAGTCGAGTAAAAACACGTGCGAGAGGATGCATCCCGCAGGCTAGTCGAGTAAAAACACGTGCGAGAGGATGCATCCCGCAGGCTAGTCGAGTAAAAACACGTGCGAGAGGATGCATCCCGCCGGCTAGTCGAGTAAAAACACGTGCGAGGTTTTGTGGGATGCGTATGCGCAGGTTTTGTGGGATGCGCATGCGCCGGTTTTGTGGGATGCGCATGCGCAGGTTTTTTGGGATGCGCATGGCTAGTCGAGCAAAAACACGTGCGAGAGGATGCATCCCGCAGGCTAGTCCAGTAAAAACACGTGCGAGAGGATGCATCCCGCCGGCTAGTCGAGTAAAAACACGTGCGAGGTTTTGTGGGATGCGTATGCGCAGGTTTTGTGGGATGCGCATGCGCCGGTTTTGTGGGATGCGCATGCGCAGGTTTTTTGGGATGCGCATGCGCAGGTTTTTTGGGATGCGCATGGCTAGTCGAGCAAAAACACGTGCGAGAGGATGCTTCCCGCAGGCTAGTCGAGTAAAAACACGTGCGAGAGGATGCATCCCGCAGGCTAGTCGAGTAAAAACACGTGCGAGGTTTTGTGGGATGCGTATGCGCAGGTTTTGTGGGATGCGCATGCGCAGGTTTTTTGGGATGCGCATGCGCAGGTTTTTTGGGATGCGCATGGCTAGTCGAGCAAAAACACGTGCGAGAGGATGCATCCCGCAGGCTAGTCCAGTAAAAACACGTGCGAGAGGATGCATCCCGCCGGCTAGTCGAGTAAAAACACGTGCGAGGTTTTGTGGGATGCGTATGCGCAGGTTTTGTGGGATGCGCATGCGCAGGTTTTGTGGGATGCGCAGGCGCAGGTCTTTTGGGATGCGCATGCGCAGGTTTTTTGGGATGCGCATGCGCTGGTTTTTTGGGATGCGCATGGCTAGTCGAGCAAAAACACGTGCGAGAGGATGCATCCCGCAGGCTAGTCCAGTAAAAACACGTGCGAGAGGATGCATCCCGCCGGCTAGTCGAGTAAAAACACGTGCGAGGTTTTGTGGGATGCGTATGCGCAGGTTTTGTGGGATGCGCAGGCGCAGGTTTTTTGGGATGCGCATGCGCAGGTTTTTTGGGATGCGCATGCGCTGGTTTTTTGGGATGCGCATGGCTAGTCGAGCAAAAACACGTGCGAGAGGATGCATCCCGCCGGCTAGTCGAGTAAAAACACGTGCGAGGTTTTGTGGGATGCGTATGCGCAGGTTTTGTGGGATGCGCATGCGCCGGTTTTGTGGGATGCGCATGCGCAGGTTTTTTGGGATGCGCATGCGCAGGTTTTTTGGGATGCGCATGGCTAGTCGAGCAAAAACACGTGCGAGAGGATGCATCCCGCAGGCTAGTCGAGCAAAAACACGTTCGAGAGGATGCATCCCGCAGGCTAGTCGAGTAAAAACACGTGCGAGAGGATGCATCCCGCAGGCTAGTCGAGCAAAAACACGTGCGAGAGGATGCATCCCGCAGGCTAGTCGAGTAAAAACACGTGCGAGAGGATACATCCCGCTGGCTAGTCGAGTAAAAACACGTGCGAGAGGATACATCCCGCAGGCTAGTCGAGTAAAAACACGTGCGAGAGGATGCATCCCGCCGGCTAGTCGAGTAAAAACACGTGCGAGGTTTTGTGGGATGCGTATGCGCAGGTTTTGTGGGATGCGCATGCGCAGGTTTTTTGGGATACGCATGCGCAGGTTTTTTGGGATGCGCATGGCTAGTCGAGCAAAAACACGTGCGAGAGGATGCTTCCCGCAGGCTAGTCGAGTAAAAACACGTGCGAGAGGATGCATCCCGCAGGCTAGTCGAGTAAAAACACGTGCGAGAGGATGCATCCCGCAGGCTAGTCGAGTAAAAACACGTGCGAGAGGATGCATCCCGCCGGCTAGTCGAGTAAAAACACGTGCGAGGTTTTGTGGGATGCGTATGCGCAGGTTTTTTGGGATGCGCATGGCTAGTCGAGCAAAAACACGTGCGAGAGGATGCTTCCCGCAGGCTAGTCGAGTAAAAACACGTGCGAGAGGATGCATCCCGCAGGCTAGTCGAGTAAAAACACGTGCGAGAGGATGCATCCCGCAGGCTAGTCGAGTAAAAACACGTGCGAGAGGATGCATCCCGCCGGCTAGTCGAGTAAAAACACGTGCGAGGTTTTGTGGGATGCGTATGCGCAGGTTTTGTGGGATGCGCATGCGCCGGTTTTGTGGGATGCGCATGCGCAGGTTTTTTGGGATGCGCATGCGCAGGTTTTTTGGGATGCGCATGGCTAGTCGAGCAAAAACACGTGCGAGAGGATGCTTCCCGCAGGCTAGTCGAGTAAAAACACGTGCGAGAGGATGCATCCCGCCGGCTAGTCGAGTAAAAACACGTGCGAGGTTTTGTGGGATGCGTATGCGCAGGTTTTGTGGGATGCGCATGCGCCGGTTTTGTGGGATGCGCATGCGCAGGTTTTTTGGGATGCGCATGCGCAGGTTTTTTGGGATGCGCATGGCTAGTCGAGCAAAAACACGTGCGAGAGGATGCATCCCGCAGGCTAGTTGAGCAAAAACACGTGCGAGAGGATGCTTCCCGCAGGCTAGTCGAGTAAAAACACGTGCGAGAGGATGCATCCCGCAGGCTAGTCGAGTAAAAACACGTGCGAGAGGATGCATCCCGCAGGCTAGTCGAGTAAAAACACGTGCGAGAGGATGCATCCCGCCGGCTAGTCGAGTAAAAACACGTGCGAGGTTTTGTGGGATGCGTATGCGCAGGTTTTGTGGGATGCGCAGGCGCAGGTTTTTTGGGATGCGCATGCGCAGGTTTTTTGGGATGCGCATGGCTAGTCGAGCAAAAACACGTGCGAGAGGATGCATCCCGCAGGCTAGTCGAGCAAAAACACGTGCGAGAGGATGCATCCCGCAGGCTAGTCGAGCAAAAACACGTGCGAGAGGATACATCCCGCAGCCTAGTCGAGCAAAAACACGTTCGAGAGGATGCATCCCGCAGGCTAGTCGAGTAAAAACACGTGCGAGAGGATGCATCCCGCCGGCTAGTCGAGTAAAAACACGTGCGAGGTTTTGTGGGATGCGTATGCGCAGGTTTTGTGGGATGCGCATGCGCAGGTTTTTTGGGATGCGCATGCGCAGGTTTTTTGGGATGCGCATGGCTAGTCGAGCAAAAACACGTGCGAGAGGATGCTTCCCGCAGGCTAGTCGAGTAAAAACACGTGCGAGAGGATGCATCCCGCAGGCTAGTCGAGTAAAAACACGTGCGAGAGGATGCATCCCGCCGGCTAGTCGAGTAAAAACACGTGCGAGGTTTTGTGGGATGCGTATGCGCAGGTTTTGTGGGATGCGCATGCGCCGGTTTTGTGGGATGCGCATGCGCAGGTTTTTTGGGATGCGCATGCGCAGGTTTTTTGGGATGCGCATGGTTAGTCGAGCAAAAACACGTGCGAGAGGATGCTTCCCGCAGGCTAGTCGAGTAAAAACACGTGCGAGAGGATGCATCCCGCCGGCTAGTCGAGTAAAAACACGTGCGAGGTTTTGTGGGATGCGTATGCGCAGGTTTTGTGGGATGCGCATGCGCAGGTTTTTTGGGATGCGCATGCGCAGGTTTTTTGGGATGCGCATGGCTAGTCGAGCAAAAACACGTGCGAGAGGATGCTTCCCGCAGGCTAGTCCAGTAAAAACACGTGCGAGAGGATGCATCCCGCCGGCTAGTCGAGTAAAAACACGTGCGAGGTTTTGTGGGATGCGTATGCGCAGGTTTTGTGGGATGCGCATGCGCAGGTTTTTTGGGATACGCATGCGCAGGTTTTTTGGGATGCGCATGGCTAGTCGAGCAAAAACACGTGCGAGAGGATGCTTCCCGCAGGCTAGTCGAGTAAAAACACGTGCGAGAGGATGCATCCCGCAGGCTAGTCGAGTAAAAACACGTGCGAGAGGATGCATCCCGCAGGCTAGTCGAGTAAAAACACGTGCGAGAGGATGCATCCCGCCGGCTAGTCGAGTAAAAACACGTGCGAGGTTTTGTGGGATGCGTATGCGCAGGTTTTTTGGGATGCGCATGGCTAGTCGAGCAAAAACACGTGCGAGAGGATGCTTCCCGCAGGCTAGTCGAGTAAAAACACGTGCGAGAGGATGCATCCCGCCGGCTAGTCGAGTAAAAACACGTGCGAGGTTTTGTGGGATGCGTATGCGCAGGTTTTGTGGGATGCGCATGCGCCGGTTTTGTGGGATGCGCATGCGCAGGTTTTTTGGGATGCGCATGCGCAGGTTTTTTGGGATGCGCATGGCTAGTCGAGCAAAAACACGTGCGAGAGGATGCATCCCGCAGGCTAGTCCAGTAAAAACACGTGCGAGAGGATGCATCCCGCCGGCTAGTCGAGTAAAAACACGTGCGAGGTTTTGTGGGATGCGTATGCGCAGGTTTTGTGGGATGCGCATGCGCAGGTTTTGTGGGATGCGCAGGCGCAGGTCTTTTGGGATGCGCATGCGCTGGTTTTTTGGGATGCGCATGGCTAGTCGAGCAAAAACACGTGCGAGAGGATGCATCCCGCAGGCTAGTCCAGTAAAAACACGTGCGAGAGGATGCATCCCGCCGGCTAGTCGAGTAAAAACACGTGCGAGGTTTTGTGGGATGCGTATGCGCAGGTTTTGTGGGATGCGCAGGCGCAGGTTCTTTGGGATGCGCATGCGCAGGTTTTTTGGGATGCGCATGCGCTGGTTTTTTGGGATGCGCATGGCTAGTCGAGCAAAAACACGTGCGAGAGGATGCATCCCGCCGGCTAGTCGAGTAAAAACACGTGCGAGGTTTTGTGGGATGCGTATGCGCAGGTTTTGTGGGATGCGCATGCGCCGGTTTTGTGGGATGCGCATGCGCAGGTTTTTTGGGATGCGCATGCGCAGGTTTTTTGGGATGCGCATGGCTAGTCGAGCAAAAACACGTGCGAGAGGATGCATCCCGCAGGCTAGTTGAGCAAAAACACGTGCGAGAGGATGCTTCCCGCAGGCTAGTCGAGTAAAAACACGTGCGAGAGGATGCATCCCGCCGGCTAGTCGAGTAAAAACACGTGCGAGGTTTTGTGGGATGCGTATGCGCTGGTTTTTTGGGATGCGCATGGCTAGTCGAGCAAAAACACGTGCGAGAGGATGCATCCCGCAGGCTAGTCCAGTAAAAACACGTGCGAGAGGATGCATCCCGCCGGCTAGTCGA
Organism: Lasioglossum baleicum; assembly: GCF_051020765.1. Classification (NCBI taxonomy): domain Eukaryota; kingdom Metazoa; phylum Arthropoda; class Insecta; order Hymenoptera; family Halictidae; genus Lasioglossum; species Lasioglossum baleicum. The sequence goes on along the minus strand of NW_027469209.1, from coordinate 78,348 downwards.
GTAAAAACACGTGCGAGGTTTTGTGGGATGCGTATGCGCAGGTTTTGTGGGATGCGCAGGCGCAGGTTTTTTGGGATGCGCATGCGCAGGTTTTTTGGGATGCGCATGCGCTGGTTTTTTGGGATGCGCATGGCTAGTCGAGCAAAAACACGTGCGAGAGGATGCATCCCGCCGGCTAGTCGAGTAAAAACACGTGCGAGGTTTTGTGGGATGCGTATGCGCAGGTTTTGTGGGATGCGCATGCGCCGGTTTTGTGGGATGCGCATGCGCAGGTTTTTTGGGATGCGCATGCGCAGGTTTTTTGGGATGCGCATGGCTAGTCGAGCAAAAACACGTGCGAGAGGATGCATCCCGCAGGCTAGTTGAGCAAAAACACGTGCGAGAGGATGCTTCCCGCAGGCTAGTCGAGTAAAAACACGTGCGAGAGGATGCATCCCGCAGGCTAGTCGAGTAAAAACACGTGCGAGAGGATGCATCCCGCAGGCTAGTCGAGTAAAAACACGTGCGAGAGGATGCATCCCGCCGGCTAGTCGAGTAAAAACACGTGCGAGGTTTTGTGGGATGCGTATGCGCAGGTTTTGTGGGATGCGCAGGCGCAGGTTTTTTGGGATGCGCATGCGCAGGTTTTTTGGGATGCGCATGGCTAGTCGAGCAAAAACACGTGCGAGAGGATGCATCCCGCAGGCTAGTCGAGCAAAAACACGTGCGAGAGGATGCATCCCGCAGGCTAGTCGAGCAAAAACACGTTCGAGAGGATGCATCCCGCAGGCTAGTCGAGTAAAAACACGTGCGAGAGGATGCATCCCGCAGGCTAGTCGAGCAAAAACACGTGCGAGAGGATGCATCCCGCAGGCTAGTCGAGTAAAAACACGTGCGAGAGGATACATCCCGCTGGCTAGTCGAGTAAAAACACGTGCGAGAGGATACATCCCGCAGGCTAGTCGAGTAAAAACACGTGCGAGAGGATGCATCCCGCCGGCTAGTCGAGTAAAAACACGTGCGAGGTTTTGTGGGATGCGTATGCGCAGGTTTTGTGGGATGCGCATGCGCAGGTTTTTTGGGATACGCATGCGCAGGTTTTTTGGGATGCGCATGGCTAGTCGAGCAAAAACACGTGCGAGAGGATGCTTCCCGCAGGCTAGTCGAGTAAAAACACGTGCGAGAGGATGCATCCCGCAGGCTAGTCGAGTAAAAACACGTGCGAGAGGATGCATCCCGCAGGCTAGTCGAGTAAAAACACGTGCGAGAGGATGCATCCCGCCGGCTAGTCGAGTAAAAACACGTGCGAGGTTTTGTGGGATGCGTATGCGCAGGTTTTTTGGGATGCGCATGGCTAGTCGAGCAAAAACACGTGCGAGAGGATGCTTCCCGCAGGCTAGTCGAGTAAAAACACGTGCGAGAGGATGCATCCCGCCGGCTAGTCGAGTAAAAACACGTGCGAGGTTTTGTGGGATGCGTATGCGCAGGTTTTGTGGGATGCGCATGCGCCGGTTTTGTGGGATGCGCATGCGCAGGTTTTTTGGGATGCGCATGCGCAGGTTTTTTGGGATGCGCATGGCTAGTCGAGTAAAAACACGTGCGAGAGGATGCATCCCGCAGGCTAGTCGAGTAAAAACACGTGCGAGAGGATGCATCCCGCAGGCTAGTCGAGTAAAAACACGTGCGAGAGGATGCATCCCGCCGGCTAGTCGAGTAAAAACACGTGCGAGGTTTTGTGGGATGCGTATGCGCAGGTTTTGTGGGATGCGCAGGCGCAGGTTTTTTGGGATGCGCATGCGCAGGTTTTTTGGGATGCGCATGGCTAGTCGAGCAAAAACACGTGCGAGAGGATGCATCCCGCAGGCTAGTCGAGCAAAAACACGTGCGAGAGGATGCATCCCGCAGGCTAGTCGAGCAAAAACACGTGCGAGAGGATACATCCCGCAGCCTAGTCGAGCAAAAACACGTTCGAGAGGATGCATCCCGCAGGCTAGTCGAGTAAAAACACGTGCGAGAGGATGCATCCCGCCGGCTAGTCGAGTAAAAACACGTGCGAGGTTTTGTGGGATGCGTATGCGCAGGTTTTGTGGGATGCGCATGCGCAGGTTTTTTGGGATGCGCATGCGCAGGTTTTTTGGGATGCGCATGGCTAGTCGAGCAAAAACACGTGCGAGAGGATGCTTCCCGCAGGCTAGTCGAGTAAAAACACGTGCGAGAGGATGCATCCCGCAGGCTAGTCGAGTAAAAACACGTGCGAGAGGATGCATCCCGCCGGCTAGTCGAGTAAAAACACGTGCGAGGTTTTGTGGGATGCGTATGCGCAGGTTTTGTGGGATGCGCATGCGCCGGTTTTGTGGGATGCGCATGCGCAGGTTTTTTGGGATGCGCATGCGCAGGTTTTTTGGGATGCGCATGGTTAGTCGAGCAAAAACACGTGCGAGAGGATGCTTCCCGCAGGCTAGTCGAGTAAAAACACGTGCGAGAGGATGCATCCCGCCGGCTAGTCGAGTAAAAACACGTGCGAGGTTTTGTGGGATGCGTATGCGCAGGTTTTGTGGGATGCGCATGCGCAGGTTTTGTGGGATGCGCAGGCGCAGGTCTTTTGGGATGCGCATGCGCTGGTTTTTTGGGATGCGCATGGCTAGTCGAGCAAAAACACGTGCGAGAGGATGCATCCCGCAGGCTAGTCCAGTAAAAACACGTGCGAGAGGATGCATCCCGCCGGCTAGTCGAGTAAAAACACGTGCGAGGTTTTGTGGGATGCGTATGCGCAGGTTTTGTGGGATGCGCAGGCGCAGGTTCTTTGGGATGCGCATGCGCAGGTTTTTTGGGATGCGCATGCGCTGGTTTTTTGGGATGCGCATGGCTAGTCGAGCAAAAACACGTGCGAGAGGATGCATCCCGCCGGCTAGTCGAGTAAAAACACGTGCGAGGTTTTGTGGGATGCGTATGCGCAGGTTTTGTGGGATGCGCATGCGCCGGTTTTGTGGGATGCGCATGCGCAGGTTTTTTGGGATGCGCATGCGCAGGTTTTTTGGGATGCGCATGGCTAGTCGAGCAAAAACACGTGCGAGAGGATGCATCCCGCAGGCTAGTTGAGCAAAAACACGTGCGAGAGGATGCTTCCCGCAGGCTAGTCGAGTAAAAACACGTGCGAGAGGATGCATCCCGCCGGCTAGTCGAGTAAAAACACGTGCGAGGTTTTGTGGGATGCGTATGCGCTGGTTTTTTGGGATGCGCATGGCTAGTCGAGCAAAAACACGTGCGAGAGGATGCATCCCGCAGGCTAGTCCAGTAAAAACACGTGCGAGAGGATGCATCCCGCCGGCTAGTCGAGTAAAAACACGTGCGAGGTTTTGTGGGATGCGTATGCGCAGGTTTTGTGGGATGCGCAGGCGCAGGTTTTTTGGGATGCGCATGCGCAGGTTTTTTGGGATGCGCATGCGCTGGTTTTTTGGGATGCGCATGGCTAGTCGAGCAAAAACACGTGCGAGAGGATGCATCCCGCCGGCTAGTCGAGTAAAAACACGTGCGAGGTTTTGTGGGATGCGTATGCGCAGGTTTTGTGGGATGCGCATGCGCCGGTTTTGTGGGATGCGCATGCGCAGGTTTTTTGGGATGCGCATGCGCAGGTTTTTTGGGATGCGCATGGCTAGTCGAGCAAAAACACGTGCGAGAGGATGCATCCCGCAGGCTAGTTGAGCAAAAACACGTGCGAGAGGATGCTTCCCGCAGGCTAGTCGAGTAAAAACACGTGCGAGAGGATGCATCCCGCAGGCTAGTCGAGTAAAAACACGTGCGAGAGGATGCATCCCGCAGGCTAGTCGAGTAAAAACACGTGCGAGAGGATGCATCCCGCCGGCTAGTCGAGTAAAAACACGTGCGAGGTTTTGTGGGATGCGTATGCGCAGGTTTTGTGGGATGCGCAGGCGCAGGTTTTTTGGGATGCGCATGCGCAGGTTTTTTGGGATGCGCATGGCTAGTCGAGCAAAAACACGTGCGAGAGGATGCATCCCGCAGGCTAGTCGAGCAAAAACACGTGCGAGAGGATGCATCCCGCAGGCTAGTCGAGCAAAAACACGTTCGAGAGGATGCATCCCGCAGGCTAGTCGAGTAAAAACACGTGCGAGAGGATGCATCCCGCAGGCTAGTCGAGCAAAAACACGTGCGAGAGGATGCATCCCGCAGGCTAGTCGAGTAAAAACACGTGCGAGAGGATACATCCCGCTGGCTAGTCGAGTAAAAACACGTGCGAGAGGATACATCCCGCAGGCTAGTCGAGTAAAAACACGTGCGAGAGGATGCATCCCGCCGGCTAGTCGAGTAAAAACACGTGCGAGGTTTTGTGGGATGCGTATGCGCAGGTTTTGTGGGATGCGCATGCGCAGGTTTTTTGGGATACGCATGCGCAGGTTTTTTGGGATGCGCATGGCTAGTCGAGCAAAAACACGTGCGAGAGGATGCTTCCCGCAGGCTAGTCGAGTAAAAACACGTGCGAGAGGATGCATCCCGCAGGCTAGTCGAGTAAAAACACGTGCGAGAGGATGCATCCCGCAGGCTAGTCGAGTAAAAACACGTGCGAGAGGATGCATCCCGCCGGCTAGTCGAGTAAAAACACGTGCGAGGTTTTGTGGGATGCGTATGCGCAGGTTTTTTGGGATGCGCATGGCTAGTCGAGCAAAAACACGTGCGAGAGGATGCTTCCCGCAGGCTAGTCGAGTAAAAACACGTGCGAGAGGATGCATCCCGCAGGCTAGTCGAGTAAAAACACGTGCGAGAGGATGCATCCCGCAGGCTAGTCGAGTAAAAACACGTGCGAGAGGATGCATCCCGCCGGCTAGTCGAGTAAAAACACGTGCGAGGTTTTGTGGGATGCGTATGCGCAGGTTTTGTGGGATGCGCATGCGCCGGTTTTGTGGGATGCGCATGCGCAGGTTTTTTGGGATGCGCATGCGCAGGTTTTTTGGGATGCGCATGGCTAGTCGAGCAAAAACACGTGCGAGAGGATGCTTCCCGCAGGCTAGTCGAGTAAAAACACGTGCGAGAGGATGCATCCCGCCGGCTAGTCGAGTAAAAACACGTGCGAGGTTTTGTGGGATGCGTATGCGCAGGTTTTGTGGGATGCGCATGCGCCGGTTTTGTGGGATGCGCATGCGCAGGTTTTTTGGGATGCGCATGCGCAGGTTTTTTGGGATGCGCATGGCTAGTCGAGCAAAAACACGTGCGAGAGGATGCATCCCGCAGGCTAGTTGAGCAAAAACACGTGCGAGAGGATGCTTCCCGCAGGCTAGTCGAGTAAAAACACGTGCGAGAGGATGCATCCCGCAGGCTAGTCGAGTAAAAACACGTGCGAGAGGATGCATCCCGCAGGCTAGTCGAGTAAAAACACGTGCGAGAGGATGCATCCCGCCGGCTAGTCGAGTAAAAACACGTGCGAGGTTTTGTGGGATGCGTATGCGCAGGTTTTGTGGGATGCGCAGGCGCAGGTTTTTTGGGATGCGCATGCGCAGGTTTTTTGGGATGCGCATGGCTAGTCGAGCAAAAACACGTGCGAGAGGATGCATCCCGCAGGCTAGTCGAGCAAAAACACGTGCGAGAGGATGCATCCCGCAGGCTAGTCGAGCAAAAACACGTGCGAGAGGATACATCCCGCAGCCTAGTCGAGCAAAAACACGTTCGAGAGGATGCATCCCGCAGGCTAGTCGAGTAAAAACACGTGCGAGAGGATGCATCCCGCCGGCTAGTCGAGTAAAAACACGTGCGAGGTTTTGTGGGATGCGTATGCGCAGGTTTTGTGGGATGCGCATGCGCAGGTTTTTTGGGATGCGCATGCGCAGGTTTTTTGGGATGCGCATGGCTAGTCGAGCAAAAACACGTGCGAGAGGATGCTTCCCGCAGGCTAGTCGAGTAAAAACACGTGCGAGAGGATGCATCCCGCAGGCTAGTCGAGTAAAAACACGTGCGAGAGGATGCATCCCGCCGGCTAGTCGAGTAAAAACACGTGCGAGGTTTTGTGGGATGCGTATGCGCAGGTTTTGTGGGATGCGCATGCGCCGGTTTTGTGGGATGCGCATGCGCAGGTTTTTTGGGATGCGCATGCGCAGGTTTTTTGGGATGCGCATGGTTAGTCGAGCAAAAACACGTGCGAGAGGATGCTTCCCGCAGGCTAGTCGAGTAAAAACACGTGCGAGAGGATGCATCCCGCCGGCTAGTCGAGTAAAAACACGTGCGAGGTTTTGTGGGATGCGTATGCGCAGGTTTTGTGGGATGCGCATGCGCAGGTTTTTTGGGATGCGCATGCGCAGGTTTTTTGGGATGCGCATGGCTAGTCGAGCAAAAACACGTGCGAGAGGATGCATCCCGCAGGCTAGTCCAGTAAAAACACGTGCGAGAGGATGCATCCCGCCGGCTAGTCGAGTAAAAACACGTGCGAGGTTTTGTGGGATGCGTATGCGCAGGTTTTGTGGGATGCGCATGCGCCGGTTTTGTGGGATGCGCATGCGCAGGTTTTTTGGGATGCGCATGCGCAGGTTTTTTGGGATGCGCATGGCTAGTCGAGCAAAAACACGTGCGAGAGGATGCTTCCCGCAGGCTAGTCGAGTAAAAACACGTGCGAGAGGATGCATCCCGCAGGCTAGTCGAGTAAAAACACGTGCGAGGTTTTGTGGGATGCGTATGCGCAGGTTTTGTGGGATGCGCATGCGCAGGTTTTTTGGGATGCGCATGCGCAGGTTTTTTGGGATGCGCATGGCTAGTCGAGCAAAAACACGTGCGAGAGGATGCATCCCGCAGGCTAGTCCAGTAAAAACACGTGCGAGAGGATGCATCCCGCCGGCTAGTCGAGTAAAAACACGTGCGAGGTTTTGTGGGATGCGTATGCGCAGGTTTTGTGGGATGCGCATGCGCAGGTTTTGTGGGATGCGCAGGCGCAGGTCTTTTGGGATGCGCATGCGCAGGTTTTTTGGGATGCGCATGCGCTGGTTTTTTGGGATGCGCATGGCTAGTCGAGCAAAAACACGTGCGAGAGGATGCATCCCGCAGGCTAGTCCAGTAAAAACACGTGCGAGAGGATGCATCCCGCCGGCTAGTCGAGTAAAAACACGTGCGAGGTTTTGTGGGATGCGTATGCGCAGGTTTTGTGGGATGCGCAGGCGCAGGTTTTTTGGGATGCGCATGCGCAGGTTTTTTGGGATGCGCATGCGCTGGTTTTTTGGGATGCGCATGGCTAGTCGAGCAAAAACACGTGCGAGAGGATGCATCCCGCCGGCTAGTCGAGTAAAAACACGTGCGAGGTTTTGTGGGATGCGTATGCGCAGGTTTTGTGGGATGCGCATGCGCCGGTTTTGTGGGATGCGCATGCGCAGGTTTTTTGGGATGCGCATGCGCAGGTTTTTTGGGATGCGCATGGCTAGTCGAGCAAAAACACGTGCGAGAGGATGCATCCCGCAGGCTAGTTGAGCAAAAACACGTGCGAGAGGATGCTTCCCGCAGGCTAGTCGAGTAAAAACACGTGCGAGAGGATGCATCCCGCAGGCTAGTCGAGTAAAAACACGTGCGAGAGGATGCATCCCGCAGGCTAGTCGAGTAAAAACACGTGCGAGAGGATGCATCCCGCCGGCTAGTCGAGTAAAAACACGTGCGAGGTTTTGTGGGATGCGTATGCGCAGGTTTTGTGGGATGCGCAGGCGCAGGTTTTTTGGGATGCGCATGCGCAGGTTTTTTGGGATGCGCATGGCTAGTCGAGCAAAAACACGTGCGAGAGGATGCATCCCGCAGGCTAGTCGAGCAAAAACACGTGCGAGAGGATGCATCCCGCAGGCTAGTCGAGCAAAAACACGTTCGAGAGGATGCATCCCGCAGGCTAGTCGAGTAAAAACACGTGCGAGAGGATGCATCCCGCAGGCTAGTCGAGCAAAAACACGTGCGAGAGGATGCATCCCGCAGGCTAGTCGAGTAAAAACACGTGCGAGAGGATACATCCCGCTGGCTAGTCGAGTAAAAACACGTGCGAGAGGATACATCCCGCAGGCTAGTCGAGTAAAAACACGTGCGAGAGGATGCATCCCGCCGGCTAGTCGAGTAAAAACACGTGCGAGGTTTTGTGGGATGCGTATGCGCAGGTTTTGTGGGATGCGCATGCGCAGGTTTTTTGGGATACGCATGCGCAGGTTTTTTGGGATGCGCATGGCTAGTCGAGCAAAAACACGTGCGAGAGGATGCTTCCCGCAGGCTAGTCGAGTAAAAACACGTGCGAGAGGATGCATCCCGCAGGCTAGTCGAGTAAAAACACGTGCGAGAGGATGCATCCCGCAGGCTAGTCGAGTAAAAACACGTGCGAGAGGATGCATCCCGCCGGCTAGTCGAGTAAAAACACGTGCGAGGTTTTGTGGGATGCGTATGCGCAGGTTTTTTGGGATGCGCATGGCTAGTCGAGCAAAAACACGTGCGAGAGGATGCTTCCCGCAGGCTAGTCGAGTAAAAACACGTGCGAGAGGATGCATCCCGCAGGCTAGTCGAGTAAAAACACGTGCGAGAGGATGCATCCCGCAGGCTAGTCGAGTAAAAACACGTGCGAGAGGATGCATCCCGCCGGCTAGTCGAGTAAAAACACGTGCGAGGTTTTGTGGGATGCGTATGCGCAGGTTTTTTGGGATGCGCATGGCTAGTCGAGCAAAAACACGTGCGAGAGGATGCTTCCCGCAGGCTAGTCGAGTAAAAACACGTGCGAGAGGATGCATCCCGCAGGCTAGTCGAGTAAAAACACGTGCGAGAGGATGCATCCCGCAGGCTAGTCGAGCAAAAACACGTGCGAGAGGATGCATCCCGCAGGCTAGTCGAGTAAAAACACGTGCGAGAGGATACATCCCGCTGGCTAGTCGAGTAAAAACACGTGCGAGAGGATACATCCCGCAGGCTAGTCGAGTAAAAACACGTGCGAGAGGATGCATCCCGCCGGCTAGTCGAGTAAAAACACGTGCGAGGTTTTGTGGGATGCGTATGCGCAGGTTTTGTGGGATGCGCATGCGCAGGTTTTTTGGGATGCGCATGCGCAGGTTTTTTGGGATGCGCATGGCTAGTCGAGCAAAAACACGTGCGAGAGGATGCATCCCGCAGGCTAGTTGAGCAAAAACACGTGCGAGAGGATGCTTCCCGCAGGCTAGTCGAGTAAAAACACGTGCGAGAGGATGCATCCCGCAGGCTAGTCGAGTAAAAACACGTGCGAGAGGATGCATCCCGCAGGCTAGTCGAGTAAAAACACGTGCGAGAGGATGCATCCCGCAGGCTAGTCGAGTAAAAACACGTGCGAGAGGATGCATCCCGCCGGCTAGTCGAGTAAAAACACGTGCGAGGTTTTGTGGGATGCGTATGCGCAGGTTTTGTGGGATGCGCAGGCGCAGGTTTTTTGGGATGCGCATGCGCAGGTTTTTTGGGATGCGCATGGCTAGTCGAGCAAAAACACGTGCGAGAGGATGCATCCCGCAGGCTAGTCGAGCAAAAACACGTGCGAGAGGATGCATCCCGCAGGCTAGTCGAGCAAAAACACGTTCGAGAGGATGCATCCCGCAGGCTAGTCGAGTAAAAACACGTGCGAGAGGATGCATCCCGCAGGCTAGTCGAGCAAAAACACGTGCGAGAGGATGCATCCCGCAGGCTAGTCGAGTAAAAACACGTGCGAGAGGATACATCCCGCTGGCTAGTCGAGTAAAAACACGTGCGAGAGGATACATCCCGCAGGCTAGTCGAGTAAAAACACGTGCGAGAGGATGCATCCCGCCGGCTAGTCGAGTAAAAACACGTGCGAGGTTTTGTGGGATGCGTATGCGCAGGTTTTGTGGGATGCGCATGCGCCGGTTTTGTGGGATGCGCATGCGCAGGTTTTTTGGGATGCGCATGCGCAGGTTTTTTGGGATGCGCATGGCTAGTCGAGCAAAAACACGTGCGAGAGGATGCATCCCGCAGGCTAGTTGAGCAAAAACACGTGCGAGAGGATGCTTCCCGCAGGCTAGTCGAGTAAAAACACGTGCGAGAGGATGCATCCCGCCGGCTAGTCGAGTAAAAACACGTGCGAGGTTTTGTGGGATGCGTATGCGCAGGTTTTGTGGGATGCGCATGCGCAGGTTTTTTGGGATACGCATGCGCAGGTTTTTTGGGATGCGCATGGCTAGTCGAGCAAAAACACGTGCGAGAGGATGCTTCCCGCAGGCTAGTCGAGTAAAAACACGTGCGAGAGGATGCATCCCGCAGGCTAGTCGAGTAAAAACACGTGCGAGAGGATGCATCCCGCAGGCTAGTCGAGTAAAAACACGTGCGAGAGGATGCATCCCGCCGGCTAGTCGAGTAAAAACACGTGCGAGGTTTTGTGGGATGCGTATGCGCAGGCTTTTTGGGATGCGCATGGCTAGTCGAGCAAAAACACGTGCGAGAGGATGCTTCCCGCAGGCTAGTCGAGTAAAAACACGTGCGAGAGGATGCATCCCGCAGGCTAGTCGAGTAAAAACACGTGCGAGAGGATGCATCCCGCAGGCTAGTCGAGTAAAAACACGTGCGAGAGGATGCATCCCGCCGGCTAGTCGAGTAAAAACACGTGCGAGGTTTTGTGGGATGCGTATGCGCAGGTTTTGTGGGATGCGCATGCGCCGGTTTTGTGGGATGCGCATGCGCAGGTTTTTTGGGATGCGCATGCGCAGGTTTTTTGGGATGCGCATGGCTAGTCGAGCAAAAACACGTGCGAGAGGATGCTTCCCGCAGGCTAGTCGAGTAAAAACACGTGCGAGAGGATGCATCCCGCCGGCTAGTCGAGTAAAAACACGTGCGAGGTTTTGTGGGATGCGTATGCGCAGGTTTTGTGGGATGCGCATGCGCCGGTTTTGTGGGATGCGCATGCGCAGGTTTTTTGGGATGCGCATGCGCAGGTTTTTTGGGATGCGCATGGCTAGTCGAGCAAAAACACGTGCGAGAGGATGCATCCCGCAGGCTAGTTGAGCAAAAACACGTGCGAGAGGATGCTTCCCGCAGGCTAGTCGAGTAAAAACACGTGCGAGAGGATGCATCCCGCAGGCTAGTCGAGTAAAAACACGTGCGAGAGGATGCATCCCGCAGGCTAGTCGAGTAAAAACACGTGCGAGAGGATGCATCCCGCCGGCTAGTCGAGTAAAAACACGTGCGAGGTTTTGTGGGATGCGTATGCGCAGGTTTTGTGGGATGCGCAGGCGCAGGTTTTTTGGGATGCGCATGCGCAGGTTTTTTGGGATGCGCATGGCTAGTCGAGCAAAAACACGTGCGAGAGGATGCATCCCGCAGGCTAGTCGAGCAAAAACACGTGCGAGAGGATGCATCCCGCAGGCTAGTCGAGCAAAAACACGTGCGAGAGGATACATCCCGCAGCCTAGTCGAGCAAAAACACGTTCGAGAGGATGCATCCCGCAGGCTAGTCGAGTAAAAACACGTGCGAGAGGATGCATCCCGCCGGCTAGTCGAGTAAAAACACGTGCGAGGTTTTGTGGGATGCGTATGCGCAGGTTTTGTGGGATGCGCATGCGCAGGTTTTTTGGGATGCGCATGCGCAGGTTTTTTGGGATGCGCATGGCTAGTCGAGCAAAAACACGTGCGAGAGGATGCTTCCCGCAGGCTAGTCGAGTAAAAACACGTGCGAGAGGATGCATCCCGCAGGCTAGTCGAGTAAAAACACGTGCGAGAGGATGCATCCCGCCGGCTAGTCGAGTAAAAACACGTGCGAGGTTTTGTGGGATGCGTATGCGCAGGTTTTGTGGGATGCGCATGCGCCGGTTTTGTGGGATGCGCATGCGCAGGTTTTTTGGGATGCGCATGCGCAGGTTTTTTGGGATGCGCATGGTTAGTCGAGCAAAAACACGTGCGAGAGGATGCTTCCCGCAGGCTAGTCGAGTAAAAACACGTGCGAGAGGATGCATCCCGCCGGCTAGTCGAGTAAAAACACGTGCGAGGTTTTGTGGGATGCGTATGCGCAGGTTTTGTGGGATGCGCATGCGCAGGTTTTTTGGGATGCGCATGCGCAGGTTTTTTGGGATGCGCATGGCTAGTCGAGCAAAAACACGTGCGAGAGGATGCATCCCGCAGGCTAGTCCAGTAAAAACACGTGCGAGAGGATGCATCCCGCCGGCTAGTCGAGTAAAAACACGTGCGAGGTTTTGTGGGATGCGTATGCGCAGGTTTTGTGGGATGCGCATGCGCCGGTTTTGTGGGATGCGCATGCGCAGGTTTTTTGGGATGCGCATGCGCAGGTTTTTTGGGATGCGCATGGCTAGTCGAGCAAAAACACGTGCGAGAGGATGCTTCCCGCAGGCTAGTCGAGTAAAAACACGTGCGAGAGGATGCATCCCGCAGGCTAGTCGAGTAAAAACACGTGCGAGGTTTTGTGGGATGCGTATGCGCAGGTTTTGTGGGATGCGCATGCGCAGGTTTTTTGGGATGCGCATGCGCAGGTTTTTTGGGATGCGCATGGCTAGTCGAGCAAAAACACGTGCGAGAGGATGCATCCCGCAGGCTAGTCCAGTAAAAACACGTGCGAGAGGATGCATCCCGCCGGCTAGTCGAGTAAAAACACGTGCGAGGTTTTGTGGGATGCGTATGCGCAGGTTTTGTGGGATGCGCATGCGCAGGTTTTGTGGGATGCGCAGGCGCAGGTCTTTTGGGATGCGCATGCGCAGGTTTTTTGGGATGCGCATGCGCTGGTTTTTTGGGATGCGCATGGCTAGTCGAGCAAAAACACGTGCGAGAGGATGCATCCCGCAGGCTAGTCCAGTAAAAACACGTGCGAGAGGATGCATCCCGCCGGCTAGTCGAGTAAAAACACGTGCGAGGTTTTGTGGGATGCGTATGCGCAGGTTTTGTGGGATGCGCAGGCGCAGGTTTTTTGGGATGCGCATGCGCAGGTTTTTTGGGATGCGCATGCGCTGGTTTTTTGGGATGCGCATGGCTAGTCGAGCAAAAACACGTGCGAGAGGATGCATCCCGCCGGCTAGTCGAGTAAAAACACGTGCGAGGTTTTGTGGGATGCGTATGCGCAGGTTTTGTGGGATGCGCATGCGCCGGTTTTGTGGGATGCGCATGCGCAGGTTTTTTGGGATGCGCATGCGCAGGTTTTTTGGGATGCGCATGGCTAGTCGAGCAAAAACACGTGCGAGAGGATGCATCCCGCAGGCTAGTTGAGCAAAAACACGTGCGAGAGGATGCTTCCCGCAGGCTAGTCGAGTAAAAACACGTGCGAGAGGATGCATCCCGCAGGCTAGTCGAGTAAAAACACGTGCGAGAGGATGCATCCCGCAGGCTAGTCGAGTAAAAACACGTGCGAGAGGATGCATCCCGCCGGCTAGTCGAGTAAAAACACGTGCGAGGTTTTGTGGGATGCGTATGCGCAGGTTTTGTGGGATGCGCAGGCGCAGGTTTTTTGGGATGCGCATGCGCAGGTTTTTTGGGATGCGCATGGCTAGTCGAGCAAAAACACGTGCGAGAGGATGCATCCCGCAGGCTAGTCGAGCAAAAACACGTGCGAGAGGATGCATCCCGCAGGCTAGTCGAGCAAAAACACGTTCGAGAGGATGCATCCCGCAGGCTAGTCGAGTAAAAACACGTGCGAGAGGATGCATCCCGCAGGCTAGTCGAGCAAAAACACGTGCGAGAGGATGCATCCCGCAGGCTAGTCGAGTAAAAACACGTGCGAGAGGATGCATCCCGCAGGCTAGTCGAGTAAAAACACGTGCGAGAGGATGCATCCCGCAGGCTAGTCGAGTAAAAACACGTGCGAGAGGATGCATCCCGCCGGCTAGTCGAGTAAAAACACGTGCGAGGTTTTGTGGGATGCGTATGCGCAGGTTTTTTGGGATGCGCATGGCTAGTCGAGCAAAAACACGTGCGAGAGGATGCTTCCCGCAGGCTAGTCGAGTAAAAACACGTGCGAGAGGATGCATCCCGCAGGCTAGTCGAGTAAAAACACGTGCGAGAGGATGCATCCCGCAGGCTAGTCGAGTAAAAACACGTGCGAGAGGATGCATCCCGCCGGCTAGTCGAGTAAAAACACGTGCGAGGTTTTGTGGGATGCGTATGCGCAGGTTTTGTGGGATGCGCATGCGCCGGTTTTGTGGGATGCGCATGCGCAGGTTTTTTGGGATGCGCATGCGCAGGTTTTTTGGGATGCGCATGGTTAGTCGAGCAAAAACACGTGCGAGAGGATGCTTCCCGCAGGCTAGTCGAGTAAAAACACGTGCGAGAGGATGCATCCCGCCGGCTAGTCGAGTAAAAACACGTGCGAGAGTATACATCCCGCAGCCTAGTCGAGCAAAAACACGTTCGAGAGGATGCATCCCGCAGGCTAGTCGAGTAAAAACACGTGCGAGAGGATGCATCCCGCCGGCTAGTCGAGTAAAAACACGTGCGAGGTTTTGTGGGATGCGTATGCGCAGGTTTTGTGGGATGCGCATGCGCAGGTTTTTTGGGATGCGCATGCGCAGGTTTTTTGGGATGCGCATGGCTAGTCGAGCAAAAACACGTGCGAGAGGATGCTTCCCGCAGGCTAGTCGAGTAAAAACACGTGCGAGAGGATGCATCCCGCAGGCTAGTCGAGTAAAAACACGTGCGAGAGGATGCATCCCGCAGGCTAGTCGAGTAAAAACACGTGCGAGAGGATGCATCCCGCCGGCTAGTCGAGTAAAAACACGTGCGAGGTTTTGTGGGATGCGTATGCGCAGGTTTTTTGGGATGCGCATGGCTAGTCGAGCAAAAACACGTGCGAGAGGATGCTTCCCGCAGGCTAGTCGAGTAAAAACACGTGCGAGAGGATGCATCCCGCCGGCTAGTCGAGTAAAAACTCGTGCGAGGTTTTGTGGGATGCGTATGCGCAGGTTTTGTGGGATGCGCATGCGCAGGTTTTTTGGGATGCGCATGCGCAGGTTTTTTGGGATGCGCATGGCTAGTCGAGCAAAAACACGTGCGAGAGGATGCTTCCCGCAGGCTAGTCGAGTAAAAACACGTGCGAGAGGATGCATCCCGCAGGCTAGTCGAGTAAAAACACGTGCGAGAGGATGCATCCCGCAGGCTAGTCGAGTAAAAACACGTGCGAGAGGATGCATCCCGCCGGCTAGTCGAGTAAAAACACGTGCGAGGTTTTGTGGGATGCGTATGCGCAGGTTTTTTGGGATGCGCATGGCTAGTCGAGCAAAAACACGTGCGAGAGGATGCTTCCCGCAGGCTAGTCGAGTAAAAACACGTGCGAGAGGATGCATCCCGCAGGCTAGTCGAGTAAAAACACGTGCGAGAGGATGCATCCCGCAGGCTAGTCGAGTAAAAACACGTGCGAGAGGATGCATCCCGCCGGCTAGTCGAGTAAAAACACGTGCGAGGTTTTGTGGGATGCGTATGCGCAGGTTTTGTGGGATGCGCATGCGCCGGTTTTGTGGGATGCGCATGCGCAGGTTTTTTGGGATGCGCATGCGCAGGTTTTTTGGGATGCGCATGGTTAGTCGAGCAAAAACACGTGCGAGAGGATGCTTCCCGCAGGCTAGTCGAGTAAAAACACGTGCGAGAGGATGCATCCCGCCGGCTAGTCGAGTAAAAACACGTGCGAGGTTTTGTGGGATGCGTATGCGCAGGTTTTGTGGGATGCGCATGCGCAGGTTTTTTGGGATGCGCATGCGCAGGTTTTTTGGGATGCGCATGGCTAGTCGAGCAAAAACACGTGCGAGAGGATGCATCCCGCAGGCTAGTCCAGTAAAAACACGTGCGAGAGGATGCATCCCGCCGGCTAGTCGAGTAAAAACACGTGCGAGGTTTTGTGGGATGCGTATGCGCAGGTTTTTTGGGATGCGCATGGCTAGTCGAGCAAAAACACGTGCGAGAGGATGCATCCCGCAGGCTAGTCGAGTAAAAACACGTGCGAGGTTTTGTGGGATGCGCATGCGCAGGTTTTTTGGGATGCGCATGCGCAGATTTTTTGGGATGCGCATGGCTAGTCGAGCAAAAACACGTGCGAGAGGATGCATCCCGCAGGCTAGTCGAGCAAAAACACGTGCGAGAGGATGCATCCCGCAGGCTAGTCGAGTAAAAACACGTGCGAGAGGATGCATCCCGCAGGCTAGTCGAGTAAAAACACGTGCGAGAGGATGCTTCCCGCAGGCTAGTCGAGCAAAAACACGTGCGAGAGGATGCATCCCGCAGGCTAGTCGAGTAAAAACACGTGCGAGGTTTTGTGGGATGCGCATGCGCAGGTTTTTTGGGATGCGCATGCGCAGATTTTTTGGGATGCGCATGGCTAGTCGAGCAAAAACACGTGCGAGAGGATGCATCCCGCAGGCTAGTCGAGCAAAAACACGTGCGAGAGGATGCATCCCGCAGGCTAGTCGAGTAAAAACACGTGCGAGAGGATGCATCCCGCAGGCTAGTCGAGTAAAAACACGTGCGAGAGGATGCTTCCCGCAGGCTAGTCGAGTAAAAACACGTGCGAGAGGATGCATCCCGCAGGCTAGTCCAGTAAAAACAAGTGCGAGAGGATGCATCCCGCAGGCTAGTCGAGTAAAAACACGTGCGAGGTTTTGTGGGATGCGCATGCGCAGGTTTTGTGGGATGCGCATGCGCAGGTTTTTTGGGATGCGCATGCGCAGGTTTTTTGCGATGCGCATGGCTAGTCGAGCAAAAACACGTGCGAGAGGATGCATCCCGCAGGCTAGTCCAGTAAAAACACGTGCGAGAGGATGCATCCCGCCGGCTAGTCGAGTAAAAACACGTGCGAGGTTTTGTGGGATGCGTATGCGCAGGTTTTGTGGGATGCGCATGCGCCGGTTTTGTGGGATGCGCATGCGCAGGTTTTTTGGGATGCGCATGGCTAGTCGAGCAAAAACACGTGCGAGAGGATGCATCCCGCAGGCTAGTCGAGCAAAAACACGTGCGAGAGGATGCTTCCCGCAGGCTAGTCGAGTAAAAACACGTGCGAGAGGATGCTTCCCGCAGGCTAGTCGAGTAAAAACACGTGCGAGAGGGTGCATCCCGCAGGCTAGTCGAGCAAAAACACGTGCGAGAGGATGCATCCCGCAGGCTAGTCGAGTAAAAACACGTGCGAGAGGATGCTTCCCGCAGGCTAGTCGAGTAAAAACACGTGCGAGAGGATGCATCCCGCAGGCTAGTCGAGTAAAAACACGTGCGAGAGGATGCATCCCGCAGGCTAGTCGAGTAAAAACACGTGCGAGAGGATGCATCCCGCCGGCTAGTCGAGTAAAAACACGTGCGAGGTTTTGTGGGATGCGTATGCGCAGGTTTTGTGGGATGCGCATGCGCAGGTTTTGTGGGATGCGCATGCGCAGGTTTTTTGGGATGAGCATGCGCAGGTTTTTTGGGATGCGCATGGCTAGTCGAGCAAAAACACGTGCGAGAGGATGCATCCCGCAGGCTAGTCGAGCAAAAACACGTGCGAGAGGATGCATCCCGCAGGCTAGTCGAGTAAAAACACGTGCGAGAGGATGCATCCCGCAGGCTAGTCGAGTAAAAACACGTGCGAGAGGAAGCTTCCCGCAGGCTAGTCGAGTAAAAACACGTGCGAGAGGGTGCATCCCGCAGGCTAGTCGAGTAAAAACACGTGCGAGAGGATGCATCCCGCAGGCTAGTCGAGTAAAAACACGTGCGAGAGGATGCATCCCGCAGGCTAGTCCAGTAAAAACACGTGCGAGAGGATGCATCCCGCAGGCTAGTCGAGTAAAAACACGTGCGAGGTTTTGTGGGATGCGCGTGCGCAGGTATTTTGGGATGCGCATGCGCAGGTTTTTTGGGATGCGCATGGCTAGTCGAGCAAAAACACGTGCGAGAGGATGCATCCCGCAGGCTAGTCCAGTAAAAACACGTGCGAGAGGATGCATCCCGCCGGCTAGTCGAGTAAAAACACGTGCGAGGTTTTGTGGGATGCGTATGCGCAGGTTTTGTCTGATGCGCATGCGCCGGTTTTGTGGGATGCGCATGCGCAGGTTTTTTGGGATGCGCATGCGCAGGTTTTTTGGGATGCGCATGGCTAGTCGAGCAAAAACACGTGCGAGAGGATGCATCCCGCAGGCTAGTCGAGCAAAAACCCGTGCGAGAGGATGCTTCCCGCAGGCTAGTCGAGTAAAAACACGTGCGAGAGGATGCATCCCGCAGGCTAGTCCAGTAAAAACACGTGCGAGAGGATGCATCCCGCAGGCTAGTCGAGTAAAAACACGTGCGAGGTTTTGTGGGATGCGCATGCGCAGGTTTCGTGGGATGCGCGTGCGCAGGTATTTTGGGATGCGCATGCGCAGGTTTTTTGGGATGCGCATGGCTAGTCGAGCAAAAACACGTGCGAGAGGATGCATCCCGCAGGCTAGTCCAGTAAAAACACGTGCGAGAGGATGCATCCCGCCGGCTAGTCGAGTAAAAACACGTGCGAGGTTTTGTGGGATGCGTATGCGCAGGTTTTGTCTGATGCGCATGCGCCGGTTTTGTGGGATGCGCATGCGCAGGTTTTTTGGGATGCGCATGCGCAGGTTTTTTGGGATGCGCATGGCTAGTCGAGCAAAAACACGTGCGAGAGGATGCATCCCGCAGGCTAGTCGAGCAAAAACCCGTGCGAGAGGATGCTTCCCGCAGGCTAGTCGAGTAAAAACACGTGCGAGAGGATGCATCCCGCAGGCTAGTCGAGTAAAAACACGTGCGAGAGGATGCATCCCGCAGGCTAGTCGAGTAAAAACACGTGCGAGAGGATGCATCCCGCAGGCTAGTCCAGTAAAAACACGTGCGAGAGGATGCATCCCGCCGGCTAGTCGAGTAAAAACACGTGCGAGGTTTTGTGGGATGCGTATGCGCAGGTTTTGTGGGATGCGCATGCGCCGGTTTTGTGGGATGCGCATGCGCAGGTTTTTTGGGATGCGCATGCGCAGGTTTTTTGGGATGCGCATGGCTAGTCGAGCAAAAACACGTGCGAGAGGATGCATCCCGCAGGCTAGTCGAGCAAAAACACGTGCGAGAGGATGCTTCCCGCAGGCTAGTCGAGTAAAAACACGTGCGAGAGGATGCTTCCCGCAGGCTAGTCGAGTAAAAACACGTGCGAGAGGGTGCATCCCGCAGGCTAGTCGAGTAAAAACACGTGCGAGAGGATGCATCCCGCAGGCTAGTCTAGTAAAAACACGTGCGAGAGGATGCATCCCGCCGGCTAGTCGAGTAAAAACACGTGCGAGGTTCTGTGGGATGCGTATGCGCAGGTTTTGTGGGATGCGCATGCGCAGGTTTTGTGGGATGCGCATGCGCAGGTTTTTTGGGATGCGCATGGCTAGTCGAGCAAAAACACGTGCGAGAGGATGCATCCCGCAGGCTAGTCGAGCAAAAACACGTGCGAGAGGATGCATCCCGCAGGCTAGTCGAGTAAAAACACGTGCGAGAGGATGCATCCCGCAGGCTAGTCGAGTAAAAACACGTGCGAGAGGATGCATCCCGCAGGCTAGTCGAGTAAAAACACGTGCGAGAGGATGCTTCCCGCAGGCTAGTCGAGTAAAAACACGTGCGAGAGGGTGCATCCCGCAGGCTAGTCGAGTAAAAACACGTGCGAGAGGATGCATCCCGCAGGCTAGTCGAGTAAAAACACGTGCGAGAGGATGCATCCCGCAGGCTAGTCCAGTAAAAACACGTGCGAGAGGATGAATCCCGCAGGCTAGTCGAGTAAAAACACGTGCGAGGTTTTGTGGGATGCGCATGCGCAGGTTTTGTGGGATGCGCGTGCGCAGGTATTTTGGGATGCGCATGCGCAGGTTTTTTGGGATGCGCATGGCTAGTCGAGCAAAAACACGTGCGAGAGGATGCATCCCGCAGGCTAGTCCAGTAAAAACACGTGCGAGAGGATGCATCCCGCCGGCTAGTCGAGTAAAAACACGTGCGAGGTTTTGTGGGATGCGTATGCGCAGGTTTTGTCTGATGCGCATGCGCCGGTTTTGTGGGATGCGCATGCGCAGGTTTTTTGGGATGCGCATGCGCAGGTTTTTTGGGATGCGCATGGCTAGTCGAGCAAAAACACGTGCGAGAGGATGCATCCCGCAGGCTAGTCGAGCAAAAACCCGTGCGAGAGGATGCTTCCCGCAGGCTAGTCGAGTAAAAACACGTGCGAGAGGATGCATCCCGCAGGCTAGTCGAGTAAAAACACGTGCGAGAGGATGCATCCCGCAGGCTAGTCGAGTAAAAACACGTGCGAGGTTTTGTGGGATGCGCATGCGCAGGTTTTTTGGGATGCGCATGCGCAGGTTTTTTGGGATGCGCATGCGCAGATTTTTTGGGATGCGCATGGCTAGTCGAGCATAAACACGTGCGAGAGGATGCATCCCGCAGGCTAGTCGAGCAAAAACACGTGCGAGAGGATGCATCCCGCAGGCTAGTCGAGTAAAAACACGTGCGAGAGGATGCATCCCGCAGGCTAGTCGAGTAAAAACACGTGCGAGAGGATGCTTCCCGCAGGCTAGTCGAGTAAAAACACGTGCGAGAGGATGCATCCCGCAGGCTAGTCGAGTAAAAACACGTGCGAGAGAATGCTTCCCGCAGGCTAGTCGAGTAAAAACACGTGCGAGAGGATGCATCCCGCAGGCTAGTCCAGTAAAAACACGTGCGAGAGGATGCATCCCGCAGGCTAGTCGAGTAAAAACACGTGCGAGGTTTTGTGGGATGCGTATGCGCAGGTTTTGTGGGATGCGCATGCGCAGGTTTTGTGGGATGCGCAGGCGCAGTTTTTTTGGGATGCGCATGCGCAGGTTTTTTGGGATGCGCATGGCTAGTCGAGCAAAAACACGTGCGAGAGGATGCATCCCGCAGGCTAGTCGAGCAAAAACACGTGCGAGAGGATGCATCCCGCAGGCTAGTCGAGTAAAAACACGTGCGAGAGGATGCATCCC
This sequence comes from Lasioglossum baleicum, assembly GCF_051020765.1. Classification (NCBI taxonomy): domain Eukaryota; kingdom Metazoa; phylum Arthropoda; class Insecta; order Hymenoptera; family Halictidae; genus Lasioglossum; species Lasioglossum baleicum. The sequence goes on along the minus strand of NW_027469209.1, from coordinate 57,469 downwards.
GCAGGCTAGTCGAGTAAAAACACGTGCGAGAGGATGCTTCCCGCAGGCTAGTCGAGTAAAAACACGTGCGAGAGGGTGCATCCCGCAGGCTAGTCGAGTAAAAACACGTGCAAGAGGATGCATCCCGCAGGCTAGTCGAGTAAAAACACGTGCGAGAGGATGCATCCCGCAGGCTAGTCCAGTAAAAACAAGTGCGAGAGGATGCATCCCGCAGGCTAGTCGAGTAAAAACACGTGCGAGGTTTTGTGGGATGCGCATGCGCAGGTTTTGTGGGATGCGCATGCGCAGGTTTTTTGGGATGCGCATGCGCAGGTTTTTTGGGATGCGCATGGCTAGTCGAGCAAAAACACGTGCGAGAGGATGCATCCCGCAGGCTAGTCCAGTAAAAACACGTGCGAGAGGATGCATCCCGCCGGCTAGTCGAGTAAAAACACGTGCGAGGTTTTGTGGGATGCGTATGCGCAGGTTTTGTGGGATGCGCATGCGCCGGTTTTGTGGGATGCGCATGCGCAGGTTTTTTGGGATGCGCATGCGCAGGTTTTTTGGGATGCGCATGGCTAGTCGAGCAAAAACACGTGCGAGAGGATGCATCCCGCAGGCTAGTCGAGCAAAAACACGTGCGAGAGGATGCTTCCCGCAGGCTAGTCGAGTAAAAACACGTGCGAGAGGATGCTTCCCGCAGGCTAGTCGAGTAAAAACACGTGCGAGAGGGTGCATCCCGCAGGCTAGTCGAGTAAAAACACGTGCGAGAGGATGCATCCCGCAGGCTAGTCGAGTAAAAACACGTGCGAGAGGATGCATCCCGCCGGCTAGTCGAGTAAAAACACGTGCGAGGTTTTGTGGGATGCGTATGCGCAGGTTTTGTGGGATGCGCATGCGCAGGTTTTGTGGGATGCGCATGCGCAGGTTTTTTGGGATGCGCATGGCTAGTCGAGCAAAAACACGTGCGAGAGGATGCATCCCGCAGGCTAGTCGAGCAAAAACACGTGCGAGAGGATGCATCCCGCAGGCTAGTCGAGTAAAAACACGTGCGAGGTTTTGTGGGATGCGCATGCGCCGGTTTTGTGGGATGCGCATGCGCAGGTTTTTTGGGATGCGCATGCGCAGGTTTTTTGGGATGCGCATGGCTAGTCGAGCAAAAACACGTGCGAGAGGATGCATCCCGCAGGCTAGTCGAGCAAAAACCCGTGCGAGAGGATGCTTCCCGCAGGCTAGTCGAGTAAAAACACGTGCGAGAGGATGCATCCCGCAGGCTAGTCGAGTAAAAACACGTGCGAGAGGATGCATCCCGCAGGCTAGTCGAGTAAAAACACGTGCGAGAGGATGCATCCCGCAGGCTAGTCCAGTAAAAACACGTGCGAGAGGATGCATCCCGCCGGCTAGTCGAGTAAAAACACGTGCGAGGTTTTGTGGGATGCGTATGCGCAGGTTTTGTGGGATGCGCATGCGCCGGTTTTGTGGGATGCGCATGCGCAGGTTTTTTGGGATGCGCATGCGCAGGTTTTTTGGGATGCGCATGGCTAGTCGAGCAAAAACACGTGCGAGAGGATGCATCCCGCAGGCTAGTCGAGCAAAAACACGTGCGAGAGGATGCTTCCCGCAGGCTAGTCGAGTAAAAACACGTGCGAGAGGATGCTTCCCGCAGGCTAGTCGAGTAAAAACACGTGCGAGAGGGTGCATCCCGCAGGCTAGTCGAGTAAAAACACGTGCGAGAGGATGCATCCCGCAGGCTAGTCTAGTAAAAACACGTGCGAGAGGATGCATCCCGCCGGCTAGTCGAGTAAAAACACGTGCGAGGTTCTGTGGGATGCGTATGCGCAGGTTTTGTGGGATGCGCATGCGCAGGTTTTGTGGGATGCGCATGCGCAGGTTTTTTGGGATGCGCATGGCTAGTCGAGCAAAAACACGTGCGAGAGGATGCATCCCGCAGGCTAGTCGAGCAAAAACACGTGCGAGAGGATGCATCCCGCAGGCTAGTCGAGTAAAAACACGTGCGAGAGGATGCATCCCGCAGGCTAGTCGAGTAAAAACACGTGCGAGAGGATGCATCCCGCAGGCTAGTCGAGTAAAAACACGTGCGAGAGGATGCTTCCCGCAGGCTAGTCGAGTAAAAACACGTGCGAGAGGGTGCATCCCGCAGGCTAGTCGAGTAAAAACACGTGCGAGAGGATGCATCCCGCAGGCTAGTCGAGTAAAAACACGTGCGAGAGGATGCATCCCGCAGGCTAGTCCAGTAAAAACACGTGCGAGAGGATGAATCCCGCAGGCTAGTCGAGTAAAAACACGTGCGAGGTTTTGTGGGATGCGCATGCGCAGGTTTTGTGGGATGCGCGTGCGCAGGTATTTTGGGATGCGCATGCGCAGGTTTTTTGGGATGCGCATGGCTAGTCGAGCAAAAACACGTGCGAGAGGATGCATCCCGCAGGCTAGTCCAGTAAAAACACGTGCGAGAGGATGCATCCCGCCGGCTAGTCGAGTAAAAACACGTGCGAGGTTTTGTGGGATGCGTATGCGCAGGTTTTGTCTGATGCGCATGCGCCGGTTTTGTGGGATGCGCATGCGCAGGTTTTTTGGGATGCGCATGCGCAGGTTTTTTGGGATGCGCATGGCTAGTCGAGCAAAAACACGTGCGAGAGGATGCATCCCGCAGGCTAGTCGAGCAAAAACCCGTGCGAGAGGATGCTTCCCGCAGGCTAGTCGAGTAAAAACACGTGCGAGAGGATGCATCCCGCAGGCTAGTCGAGTAAAAACACGTGCGAGAGGATGCATCCCGCAGGCTAGTCGAGTAAAAACACGTGCGAGGTTTTGTGGGATGCGCATGCGCAGGTTTTTTGGGATGCGCATGCGCAGGTTTTTTGGGATGCGCATGCGCAGATTTTTTGGGATGCGCATGGCTAGTCGAGCATAAACACGTGCGAGAGGATGCATCCCGCAGGCTAGTCGAGCAAAAACACGTGCGAGAGGATGCATCCCGCAGGCTAGTCGAGTAAAAACACGTGCGAGAGGATGCATCCCGCAGGCTAGTCGAGTAAAAACACGTGCGAGAGGATGCTTCCCGCAGGCTAGTCGAGTAAAAACACGTGCGAGAGGATGCATCCCGCAGGCTAGTCGAGTAAAAACACGTGCGAGAGAATGCTTCCCGCAGGCTAGTCGAGTAAAAACACGTGCGAGAGGATGCATCCCGCAGGCTAGTCCAGTAAAAACACGTGCGAGAGGATGCATCCCGCAGGCTAGTCGAGTAAAAACACGTGCGAGGTTTTGTGGGATGCGTATGCGCAGGTTTTGTGGGATGCGCATGCGCAGGTTTTGTGGGATGCGCAGGCGCAGTTTTTTTGGGATGCGCATGCGCAGGTTTTTTGGGATGCGCATGGCTAGTCGAGCAAAAACACGTGCGAGAGGATGCATCCCGCAGGCTAGTCGAGCAAAAACACGTGCGAGAGGATGCATCCCGCAGGCTAGTCGAGTAAAAACACGTGCGAGAGGATGCATCCCGCAGGCTAGTCGAGTAAAAACACGTGCGAGAGGATGCTTCCCGCAGGCTAGTCGAGTAAAAACACGTGCGAGAGGGTGCATCCCGCAGGCTAGTCGAGTAAAAACACGTGCAAGAGGATGCATCCCGCAGGCTAGTCGAGTAAAAACACGTGCGAGAGGATGCATCCCGCAGGCTAGTCGAGTAAAAACACGTGCGAGAGGATGCATCCCGCAGGCTAGTCGAGTAAAAACACGTGCGAGAGGATGCATCCCGCAGGCTAGTCCAGTAAAAACACGTGCGAGAGGATGCATCCCGCAGGCTAGTCGAGTAAAAACACGTGCGAGGTTTTGTGGGATGCGCGTGCGCAGGTATTTTGGGATGCGCATGCGCAGGTTTTTTGGGATGCGCATGGCTAGTCGAGCAAAAACACGTGCGAGAGGATGCATCCCGCAGGCTAGTCCAGTAAAAACACGTGCGAGAGGATGCATCCCGCCGGCTAGTCGAGTAAAAACACGTGCGAGGTTTTGTGGGATGCGTATGCGCAGGTTTTGTCTGATGCGCATGCGCCGGTTTTGTGGGATGCGCATGCGCAGGTTTTTTGGGATGAGCATGCGCAGGTTTTTTGGGATGCGCATGGCTAGTCGAGCAAAAACACGTGCGAGAGGATGCATCCCGCAGGCTAGTCGAGCAAAAACCCGTGCGAGAGGATGCTTCCCGCAGGCTAGTCGAGTAAAAACACGTGCGAGAGGATGCATCCCGCAGGCTAGTCCAGTAAAAACACGTGCGAGAGGATGCATCCCGCAGGCTAGTCGAGTAAAAACACGTGCGAGGTTTTGTGGGATGCGCATGCGCAGGTTTCGTGGGATGCGCGTGCGCAGGTATTTTGGGATGCGCATGCGCAGGTTTTTTGGGATGCGCATGGCTAGTCGAGCAAAAACACGTGCGAGAGGATGCATCCCGCAGGCTAGTCCAGTAAAAACACGTGCGAGAGGATGCATCCCGCCGGCTAGTCGAGTAAAAACACGTGCGAGGTTTTGTGGGATGCGTATGCGCAGGTTTTGTCTGATGCGCATGCGCCGGTTTTGTGGGATGCGCATGCGCAGGTTTTTTGGGATGCGCATGCGCAGGTTTTTTGGGATGCGCATGGCTAGTCGAGCAAAAACACGTGCGAGAGGATGCATCCCGCAGGCTAGTCGAGCAAAAACCCGTGCGAGAGGATGCTTCCCGCAGGCTAGTCGAGTAAAAACACGTGCGAGAGGATGCATCCCGCAGGCTAGTCGAGTAAAAACACGTGCGAGAGGATGCATCCCGCAGGCTAGTCGAGTAAAAACACGTGCGAGAGGATGCATCCCGCAGGCTAGTCCAGTAAAAACACGTGCGAGAGGATGCATCCCGCCGGCTAGTCGAGTAAAAACACGTGCGAGGTTTTGTGGGATGCGTATGCGCAGGTTTTGTGGGATGCGCATGCGCCGGTTTTGTGGGATGCGCATGCGCAGGTTTTTTGGGATGCGCATGCGCAGGTTTTTTGGGATGCGCATGGCTAGTCGAGCAAAAACACGTGCGAGAGGATGCATCCCGCAGGCTAGTCGAGCAAAAACACGTGCGAGAGGATGCTTCCCGCAGGCTAGTCGAGTAAAAACACGTGCGAGAGGATGCTTCCCGCAGGCTAGTCGAGTAAAAACACGTGCGAGAGGGTGCATCCCGCAGGCTAGTCGAGTAAAAACACGTGCGAGAGGATGCATCCCGCAGGCTAGTCTAGTAAAAACACGTGCGAGAGGATGCATCCCGCCGGCTAGTCGAGTAAAAACACGTGCGAGGTTCTGTGGGATGCGTATGCGCAGGTTTTGTGGGATGCGCATGCGCAGGTTTTGTGGGATGCGCATGCGCAGGTTTTTTGGGATGCGCATGGCTAGTCGAGCAAAAACACGTGCGAGAGGATGCATCCCGCAGGCTAGTCGAGCAAAAACACGTGCGAGAGGATGCATCCCGCAGGCTAGTCGAGTAAAAACACGTGCGAGAGGATGCATCCCGCAGGCTAGTCGAGTAAAAACACGTGCGAGAGGATGCATCCCGCAGGCTAGTCGAGTAAAAACACGTGCGAGAGGATGCTTCCCGCAGGCTAGTCGAGTAAAAACACGTGCGAGAGGGTGCATCCCGCAGGCTAGTCGAGTAAAAACACGTGCGAGAGGATGCATCCCGCAGGCTAGTCGAGTAAAAACACGTGCGAGAGGATGCATCCCGCAGGCTAGTCCAGTAAAAACACGTGCGAGAGGATGAATCCCGCAGGCTAGTCGAGTAAAAACACGTGCGAGGTTTTGTGGGATGCGCATGCGCAGGTTTTGTGGGATGCGCGTGCGCAGGTATTTTGGGATGCGCATGCGCAGGTTTTTTGGGATGCGCATGGCTAGTCGAGCAAAAACACGTGCGAGAGGATGCATCCCGCAGGCTAGTCCAGTAAAAACACGTGCGAGAGGATGCATCCCGCCGGCTAGTCGAGTAAAAACACGTGCGAGGTTTTGTGGGATGCGTATGCGCAGGTTTTGTCTGATGCGCATGCGCCGGTTTTGTGGGATGCGCATGCGCAGGTTTTTTGGGATGCGCATGCGCAGGTTTTTTGGGATGCGCATGGCTAGTCGAGCAAAAACACGTGCGAGAGGATGCATCCCGCAGGCTAGTCGAGCAAAAACCCGTGCGAGAGGATGCTTCCCGCAGGCTAGTCGAGTAAAAACACGTGCGAGAGGATGCATCCCGCAGGCTAGTCGAGTAAAAACACGTGCGAGAGGATGCATCCCGCAGGCTAGTCGAGTAAAAACACGTGCGAGGTTTTGTGGGATGCGCATGCGCAGGTTTTTTGGGATGCGCATGCGCAGGTTTTTTGGGATGCGCATGGCTAGTCGAGCATAAACACGTGCGAGAGGATGCATCCCGCAGGCTAGTCGAGCAAAAACACGTGCGAGAGGATGCATCCCGCAGGCTAGTCGAGTAAAAACACGTGCGAGAGGATGCATCCCGCAGGCTAGTCGAGGAAAAACACGTGCGAGAGGATGCTTCCCGCAGGCTAGTCGAGTAAAAACACGTGCGAGAGGATGCATCCCGCAGGCTAGTCGAGTAAAAACACGTGCGAGAGAATGCTTCCCGCAGGCTAGTCGAGTAAAAACACGTGCGAGAGGATGCATCCCGCAGGCTAGTCCAGTAAAAACACGTGCGAGAGGATGCATCCCGCAGGCTAGTCGAGTAAAAACACGTGCGAGGTTTTGTGGGATGCGTATGCGCAGGTTTTGTGGGATGCGCATGCGCAGGTTTTGTGGGATGCGCAGGCGCAGTTTTTTTGGGATGCGCATGCGCAGGTTTTTTGGGATGCGCATGGCTAGTCGAGCAAAAACACGTGCGAGAGGATGCATCCCGCAGGCTAGTCGAGCAAAAACACGTGCGAGAGGATGCATCCCGCAGGCTAGTCGAGTAAAAACACGTGCGAGAGGATGCATCCCGCAGGCTAGTCGAGTAAAAACACGTGCGAGAGGATGCTTCCCGCAGGCTAGTCGAGTAAAAACACGTGCGAGAGGGTGCATCCCGCAGGCTAGTCGAGTAAAAACACGTGCAAGAGGATGCATCCCGCAGGCTAGTCGAGTAAAAACACGTGCGAGAGGATGCATCCCGCAGGCTAGTCCAGTAAAAACAAGTGCGAGAGGATGCATCCCGCAGGCTAGTCGAGTAAAAACACGTGCGAGGTTTTGTGGGATGCGCATGCGCAGGTTTTGTGGGATGCGCATGCGCAGGTTTTTTGGGATGCGCATGCGCAGGTTTTTTGGGATGCGCATGGCTAGTCGAGCAAAAACACGTGCGAGAGGATGCATCCCGCAGGCTAGTCCAGTAAAAACACGTGCGAGAGGATGCATCCCGCCGGCTAGTCGAGTAAAAACACGTGCGAGGTTTTGTGGGATGCGTATGCGCAGGTTTTGTGGGATGCGCATGCGCCGGTTTTGTGGGATGCGCATGCGCAGGTTTTTTGGGATGCGCATGCGCAGGTTTTTTGGGATGCGCATGGCTAGTCGAGCAAAAACACGTGCGAGAGGATGCATCCCGCAGGCTAGTCGAGCAAAAACACGTGCGAGAGGATGCTTCCCGCAGGCTAGTCGAGTAAAAACACGTGCGAGAGGATGCTTCCCGCAGGCTAGTCGAGTAAAAACACGTGCGAGAGGGTGCATCCCGCAGGCTAGTCGAGTAAAAACACGTGCGAGAGGATGCATCCCGCAGGCTAGTCGAGTAAAAACACGTGCGAGAGGATGCATCCCGCCGGCTAGTCGAGTAAAAACACGTGCGAGGTTTTGTGGGATGCGTATGCGCAGGTTTTGTGGGATGCGCATGCGCAGGTTTTGTGGGATGCGCATGCGCAGGTTTTTTGGGATGCGCATGGCTAGTCGAGCAAAAACACGTGCGAGAGGATGCATCCCGCAGGCTAGTCGAGCAAAAACACGTGCGAGAGGATGCATCCCGCAGGCTAGTCGAGTAAAAACACGTGCGAGGTTTTGTGGGATGCGCATGCGCCGGTTTTGTGGGATGCGCATGCGCAGGTTTTTTGGGATGCGCATGCGCAGGTTTTTTGGGATGCGCATGGCTAGTCGAGCAAAAACACGTGCGAGAGGATGCATCCCGCAGGCTAGTCGAGCAAAAACCCGTGCGAGAGGATGCTTCCCGCAGGCTAGTCGAGTAAAAACACGTGCGAGAGGATGCATCCCGCAGGCTAGTCGAGTAAAAACACGTGCGAGAGGATGCATCCCGCAGGCTAGTCGAGTAAAAACACGTGCGAGAGGATGCATCCCGCAGGCTAGTCCAGTAAAAACACGTGCGAGAGGATGCATCCCGCCGGCTAGTCGAGTAAAAACACGTGCGAGGTTTTGTGGGATGCGTATGCGCAGGTTTTGTGGGATGCGCATGCGCCGGTTTTGTGGGATGCGCATGCGCAGGTTTTTTGGGATGCGCATGCGCAGGTTTTTTGGGATGCGCATGGCTAGTCGAGCAAAAACACGTGCGAGAGGATGCATCCCGCAGGCTAGTCGAGCAAAAACACGTGCGAGAGGATGCTTCCCGCAGGCTAGTCGAGTAAAAACACGTGCGAGAGGATGCTTCCCGCAGGCTAGTCGAGTAAAAACACGTGCGAGAGGGTGCATCCCGCAGGCTAGTCGAGTAAAAACACGTGCGAGAGGATGCATCCCGCAGGCTAGTCTAGTAAAAACACGTGCGAGAGGATGCATCCCGCCGGCTAGTCGAGTAAAAACACGTGCGAGGTTCTGTGGGATGCGTATGCGCAGGTTTTGTGGGATGCGCATGCGCAGGTTTTGTGGGATGCGCATGCGCAGGTTTTTTGGGATGCGCATGGCTAGTCGAGCAAAAACACGTGCGAGAGGATGCATCCCGCAGGCTAGTCGAGCAAAAACACGTGCGAGAGGATGCATCCCGCAGGCTAGTCGAGTAAAAACACGTGCGAGAGGATGCATCCCGCAGGCTAGTCGAGTAAAAACACGTGCGAGAGGATGCATCCCGCAGGCTAGTCGAGTAAAAACACGTGCGAGAGGATGCTTCCCGCAGGCTAGTCGAGTAAAAACACGTGCGAGAGGGTGCATCCCGCAGGCTAGTCGAGTAAAAACACGTGCGAGAGGATGCATCCCGCAGGCTAGTCGAGTAAAAACACGTGCGAGAGGATGCATCCCGCAGGCTAGTCCAGTAAAAACACGTGCGAGAGGATGAATCCCGCAGGCTAGTCGAGTAAAAACACGTGCGAGGTTTTGTGGGATGCGCATGCGCAGGTTTTGTGGGATGCGCGTGCGCAGGTATTTTGGGATGCGCATGCGCAGGTTTTTTGGGATGCGCATGGCTAGTCGAGCAAAAACACGTGCGAGAGGATGCATCCCGCAGGCTAGTCCAGTAAAAACACGTGCGAGAGGATGCATCCCGCCGGCTAGTCGAGTAAAAACACGTGCGAGGTTTTGTGGGATGCGTATGCGCAGGTTTTGTCTGATGCGCATGCGCCGGTTTTGTGGGATGCGCATGCGCAGGTTTTTTGGGATGCGCATGCGCAGGTTTTTTGGGATGCGCATGGCTAGTCGAGCAAAAACACGTGCGAGAGGATGCATCCCGCAGGCTAGTCGAGCAAAAACCCGTGCGAGAGGATGCTTCCCGCAGGCTAGTCGAGTAAAAACACGTGCGAGAGGATGCATCCCGCAGGCTAGTCGAGTAAAAACACGTGCGAGAGGATGCATCCCGCAGGCTAGTCGAGTAAAAACACGTGCGAGGTTTTGTGGGATGCGCATGCGCAGGTTTTTTGGGATGCGCATGCGCAGGTTTTTTGGGATGCGCATGCGCAGATTTTTTGGGATGCGCATGGCTAGTCGAGCATAAACACGTGCGAGAGGATGCATCCCGCAGGCTAGTCGAGCAAAAACACGTGCGAGAGGATGCATCCCGCAGGCTAGTCGAGTAAAAACACGTGCGAGAGGATGCATCCCGCAGGCTAGTCGAGTAAAAACACGTGCGAGAGGATGCTTCCCGCAGGCTAGTCGAGTAAAAACACGTGCGAGAGGATGCATCCCGCAGGCTAGTCGAGTAAAAACACGTGCGAGAGAATGCTTCCCGCAGGCTAGTCGAGTAAAAACACGTGCGAGAGGATGCATCCCGCAGGCTAGTCCAGTAAAAACACGTGCGAGAGGATGCATCCCGCAGGCTAGTCGAGTAAAAACACGTGCGAGGTTTTGTGGGATGCGTATGCGCAGGTTTTGTGGGATGCGCATGCGCAGGTTTTGTGGGATGCGCAGGCGCAGTTTTTTTGGGATGCGCATGCGCAGGTTTTTTGGGATGCGCATGGCTAGTCGAGCAAAAACACGTGCGAGAGGATGCATCCCGCAGGCTAGTCGAGCAAAAACACGTGCGAGAGGATGCATCCCGCAGGCTAGTCGAGTAAAAACACGTGCGAGAGGATGCATCCCGCAGGCTAGTCGAGTAAAAACACGTGCGAGAGGATGCTTCCCGCAGGCTAGTCGAGTAAAAACACGTGCGAGAGGGTGCATCCCGCAGGCTAGTCGAGTAAAAACACGTGCAAGAGGATGCATCCCGCAGGCTAGTCGAGTAAAAACACGTGCGAGAGGATGCATCCCGCAGGCTAGTCGAGTAAAAACACGTGCGAGAGGATGCATCCCGCAGGCTAGTCGAGTAAAAACACGTGCGAGAGGATGCTTCCCGCAGGCTAGTCGAGTAAAAACACGTGCGAGAGGGTGCATCCCGCAGGCTAGTCGAGTAAAAACACGTGCGAGAGGATGCATCCCGCAGGCTAGTCGAGTAAAAACACGTGCGAGAGGATGCATCCCGCAGGCTAGTCCAGTAAAAACACGTGCGAGAGGATGAATCCCGCAGGCTAGTCGAGTAAAAACACGTGCGAGGTTTTGTGGGATGCGCATGCGCAGGTTTTGTGGGATGCGCGTGCGCAGGTATTTTGGGATGCGCATGCGCAGGTTTTTTGGGATGCGCATGGCTAGTCGAGCAAAAACACGTGCGAGAGGATGCATCCCGCAGGCTAGTCCAGTAAAAACACGTGCGAGAGGATGCATCCCGCCGGCTAGTCGAGTAAAAACACGTGCGAGGTTTTGTGGGATGCGTATGCGCAGGTTTTGTCTGATGCGCATGCGCCGGTTTTGTGGGATGCGCATGCGCAGGTTTTTTGGGATGCGCATGCGCAGGTTTTTTGGGATGCGCATGGCTAGTCGAGCAAAAACACGTGCGAGAGGATGCATCCCGCAGGCTAGTCGAGCAAAAACCCGTGCGAGAGGATGCTTCCCGCAGGCTAGTCGAGTAAAAACACGTGCGAGAGGATGCATCCCGCAGGCTAGTCGAGTAAAAACACGTGCGAGAGGATGCATCCCGCAGGCTAGTCGAGTAAAAACACGTGCGAGGTTTTGTGGGATGCGCATGCGCAGGTTTTTTGGGATGCGCATGCGCAGGTTTTTTGGGATGCGCATGCGCAGATTTTTTGGGATGCGCATGGCTAGTCGAGCATAAACACGTGCGAGAGGATGCATCCCGCAGGCTAGTCGAGCAAAAACACGTGCGAGAGGATGCATCCCGCAGGCTAGTCGAGTAAAAACACGTGCGAGAGGATGCATCCCGCAGGCTAGTCGAGTAAAAACACGTGCGAGAGGATGCTTCCCGCAGGCTAGTCGAGTAAAAACACGTGCGAGAGGATGCATCCCGCAGGCTAGTCGAGTAAAAACACGTGCGAGAGAATGCTTCCCGCAGGCTAGTCGAGTAAAAACACGTGCGAGAGGATGCATCCCGCAGGCTAGTCCAGTAAAAACACGTGCGAGAGGATGCATCCCGCAGGCTAGTCGAGTAAAAACACGTGCGAGGTTTTGTGGGATGCGTATGCGCAGGTTTTGTGGGATGCGCATGCGCAGGTTTTGTGGGATGCGCAGGCGCAGTTTTTTTGGGATGCGCATGCGCAGGTTTTTTGGGATGCGCATGGCTAGTCGAGCAAAAACACGTGCGAGAGGATGCATCCCGCAGGCTAGTCGAGCAAAAACACGTGCGAGAGGATGCATCCCGCAGGCTAGTCGAGTAAAAACACGTGCGAGAGGATGCATCCCGCAGGCTAGTCGAGTAAAAACACGTGCGAGAGGATGCTTCCCGCAGGCTAGTCGAGTAAAAACACGTGCGAGAGGGTGCATCCCGCAGGCTAGTCGAGTAAAAACACGTGCAAGAGGATGCATCCCGCAGGCTAGTCGAGTAAAAACACGTGCGAGAGGATGCATCCCGCAGGCTAGTCGAGTAAAAACACGTGCGAGAGGATGCATCCCGCAGGCTAGTCGAGTAAAAACACGTGCGAGAGGATGCATCCCGCAGGCTAGTCCAGTAAAAACACGTGCGAGAGGATGCATCCCGCAGGCTAGTCGAGTAAAAACACGTGCGAGGTTTTGTGGGATGCGCGTGCGCAGGTATTTTGGGATGCGCATGCGCAGGTTTTTTGGGATGCGCATGGCTAGTCGAGCAAAAACACGTGCGAGAGGATGCATCCCGCAGGCTAGTCCAGTAAAAACACGTGCGAGAGGATGCATCCCGCCGGCTAGTCGAGTAAAAACACGTGCGAGGTTTTGTGGGATGCGTATGCGCAGGTTTTGTCTGATGCGCATGCGCCGGTTTTGTGGGATGCGCATGCGCAGGTTTTTTGGGATGCGCATGCGCAGGTTTTTTGGGATGCGCATGGCTAGTCGAGCAAAAACACGTGCGAGAGGATGCATCCCGCAGGCTAGTCGAGTAAAAACACGTGCGAGGTTTTGTGGGATGCGCATGCGCAGGTTTCGTGGGATGCGCGTGCGCAGGTATTTTGGGATGCGCATGCGCAGGTTTTTTGGGATGCGCATGGCTAGTCGAGCAAAAACACGTGCGAGAGGATGCATCCCGCAGGCTAGTCCAGTAAAAACACGTGCGAGAGGATGCATCCCGCCGGCTAGTCGAGTAAAAACACGTGCGAGGTTTTGTGGGATGCGTATGCGCAGGTTTTGTCTGATGCGCATGCGCCGGTTTTGTGGGATGCGCATGCGCAGGTTTTTTGGGATGCGCATGCGCAGGTTTTTTGGGATGCGCATGGCTAGTCGAGCAAAAACACGTGCGAGAGGATGCATCCCGCAGGCTAGTCGAGCAAAAACCCGTGCGAGAGGATGCTTCCCGCAGGCTAGTCGAGTAAAAACACGTGCGAGAGGATGCATCCCGCAGGCTAGTCGAGTAAAAACACGTGCGAGAGGATGCATCCCGCAGGCTAGTCGAGTAAAAACACGTGCGAGAGGATGCATCCCGCAGGCTAGTCCAGTAAAAACACGTGCGAGAGGATGCATCCCGCCGGCTAGTCGAGTAAAAACACGTGCGAGGTTTTGTGGGATGCGTATGCGCAGGTTTTGTGGGATGCGCATGCGCCGGTTTTGTGGGATGCGCATGCGCAGGTTTTTTGGGATGCGCATGCGCAGGTTTTTTGGGATGCGCATGGCTAGTCGAGCAAAAACACGTGCGAGAGGATGCATCCCGCAGGCTAGTCGAGCAAAAACACGTGCGAGAGGATGCTTCCCGCAGGCTAGTCGAGTAAAAACACGTGCGAGAGGATGCTTCCCGCAGGCTAGTCGAGTAAAAACACGTGCGAGAGGGTGCATCCCGCAGGCTAGTCGAGTAAAAACACGTGCGAGAGGATGCATCCCGCAGGCTAGTCTAGTAAAAACACGTGCGAGAGGATGCATCCCGCCGGCTAGTCGAGTAAAAACACGTGCGAGGTTCTGTGGGATGCGTATGCGCAGGTTTTGTGGGATGCGCATGCGCAGGTTTTGTGGGATGCGCATGCGCAGGTTTTTTGGGATGCGCATGGCTAGTCGAGCAAAAACACGTGCGAGAGGATGCATCCCGCAGGCTAGTCGAGCAAAAACACGTGCGAGAGGATGCATCCCGCAGGCTAGTCGAGTAAAAACACGTGCGAGAGGATGCATCCCGCAGGCTAGTCGAGTAAAAACACGTGCGAGAGGATGCATCCCGCAGGCTAGTCGAGTAAAAACACGTGCGAGAGGATGCTTCCCGCAGGCTAGTCGAGTAAAAACACGTGCGAGAGGGTGCATCCCGCAGGCTAGTCGAGTAAAAACACGTGCGAGAGGATGCATCCCGCAGGCTAGTCGAGTAAAAACACGTGCGAGAGGATGCATCCCGCAGGCTAGTCCAGTAAAAACACGTGCGAGAGGATGAATCCCGCAGGCTAGTCGAGTAAAAACACGTGCGAGGTTTTGTGGGATGCGCATGCGCAGGTTTTGTGGGATGCGCGTGCGCAGGTATTTTGGGATGCGCATGCGCAGGTTTTTTGGGATGCGCATGGCTAGTCGAGCAAAAACACGTGCGAGAGGATGCATCCCGCAGGCTAGTCCAGTAAAAACACGTGCGAGAGGATGCATCCCGCCGGCTAGTCGAGTAAAAACACGTGCGAGGTTTTGTGGGATGCGTATGCGCAGGTTTTGTCTGATGCGCATGCGCCGGTTTTGTGGGATGCGCATGCGCAGGTTTTTTGGGATGCGCATGCGCAGGTTTTTTGGGATGCGCATGGCTAGTCGAGCAAAAACACGTGCGAGAGGATGCATCCCGCAGGCTAGTCGAGCAAAAACCCGTGCGAGAGGATGCTTCCCGCAGGCTAGTCGAGTAAAAACACGTGCGAGAGGATGCATCCCGCAGGCTAGTCGAGTAAAAACACGTGCGAGAGGATGCATCCCGCAGGCTAGTCGAGTAAAAACACGTGCGAGGTTTTGTGGGATGCGCATGCGCAGGTTTTTTGGGATGCGCATGCGCAGGTTTTTTGGGATGCGCATGCGCAGATTTTTTGGGATGCGCATGGCTAGTCGAGCATAAACACGTGCGAGAGGATGCATCCCGCAGGCTAGTCGAGCAAAAACACGTGCGAGAGGATGCATCCCGCAGGCTAGTCGAGTAAAAACACGTGCGAGAGGATGCATCCCGCAGGCTAGTCGAGGAAAAACACGTGCGAGAGGATGCTTCCCGCAGGCTAGTCGAGTAAAAACACGTGCGAGAGGATGCATCCCGCAGGCTAGTCGAGTAAAAACACGTGCGAGAGAATGCTTCCCGCAGGCTAGTCGAGTAAAAACACGTGCGAGAGGATGCATCCCGCAGGCTAGTCCAGTAAAAACACGTGCGAGAGGATGCATCCCGCAGGCTAGTCGAGTAAAAACACGTGCGAGGTTTTGTGGGATGCGTATGCGCAGGTTTTGTGGGATGCGCATGCGCAGGTTTTGTGGGATGCGCAGGCGCAGTTTTTTTGGGATGCGCATGCGCAGGTTTTTTGGGATGCGCATGGCTAGTCGAGCAAAAACACGTGCGAGAGGATGCATCCCGCAGGCTAGTCGAGCAAAAACACGTGCGAGAGGATGCATCCCGCAGGCTAGTCGAGTAAAAACACGTGCGAGAGGATGCATCCCGCAGGCTAGTCGAGTAAAAACACGTGCGAGAGGATGCTTCCCGCAGGCTAGTCGAGTAAAAACACGTGCGAGAGGGTGCATCCCGCAGGCTAGTCGAGTAAAAACACGTGCAAGAGGATGCATCCCGCAGGCTAGTCGAGTAAAAACACGTGCGAGAGGATGCATCCCGCAGGCTAGTCCAGTAAAAACAAGTGCGAGAGGATGCATCCCGCAGGCTAGTCGAGTAAAAACACGTGCGAGGTTTTGTGGGATGCGCATGCGCAGGTTTTGTGGGATGCGCATGCGCAGGTTTTTTGGGATGCGCATGCGCAGGTTTTTTGGGATGCGCATGGCTAGTCGAGCAAAAACACGTGCGAGAGGATGCATCCCGCAGGCTAGTCCAGTAAAAACACGTGCGAGAGGATGCATCCCGCCGGCTAGTCGAGTAAAAACACGTGCGAGGTTTTGTGGGATGCGTATGCGCAGGTTTTGTGGGATGCGCATGCGCCGGTTTTGTGGGATGCGCATGCGCAGGTTTTTTGGGATGCGCATGCGCAGGTTTTTTGGGATGCGCATGGCTAGTCGAGCAAAAACACGTGCGAGAGGATGCATCCCGCAGGCTAGTCGAGCAAAAACACGTGCGAGAGGATGCTTCCCGCAGGCTAGTCGAGTAAAAACACGTGCGAGAGGATGCTTCCCGCAGGCTAGTCGAGTAAAAACACGTGCGAGAGGGTGCATCCCGCAGGCTAGTCGAGTAAAAACACGTGCGAGAGGATGCATCCCGCAGGCTAGTCGAGTAAAAACACGTGCGAGAGGATGCATCCCGCCGGCTAGTCGAGTAAAAACACGTGCGAGGTTTTGTGGGATGCGTATGCGCAGGTTTTGTGGGATGCGCATGCGCAGGTTTTGTGGGATGCGCATGCGCAGGTTTTTTGGGATGCGCATGGCTAGTCGAGCAAAAACACGTGCGAGAGGATGCATCCCGCAGGCTAGTCGAGCAAAAACACGTGCGAGAGGATGCATCCCGCAGGCTAGTCGAGTAAAAACACGTGCGAGGTTTTGTGGGATGCGCATGCGCCGGTTTTGTGGGATGCGCATGCGCAGGTTTTTTGGGATGCGCATGCGCAGGTTTTTTGGGATGCGCATGGCTAGTCGAGCAAAAACACGTGCGAGAGGATGCATCCCGCAGGCTAGTCGAGTAAAAACACGTGCGAGAGGATGCTTCCCGCAGGCTAGTCGAGTAAAAACACGTGCGAGAGGATGCATCCCGCAGGCTAGTCGAGTAAAAACACGTGCGAGAGGATGCATCCCGCAGGCTAGTCGAGTAAAAACACGTGCGAGAGGATGCATCCCGCCGGCTAGTCGAGTAAAAACACGTGCGAGGTTTTGTGGGATGCGTATGCGCAGGTTTTGTGGGATGCGCATGCGCCGGTTTTGTGGGATGCGCATGCGCAGGTTTTTTGGGATGCGCATGCGCAGGTTTTTTGGGATGCGCATGGCTAGTCGAGCAAAAACACGTGCGAGAGGATGCATCCCGCAGGCTAGTCGAGCAAAAACCCGTGCGAGAGGATGCTTCCCGCAGGCTAGTCGAGTAAAAACACGTGCGAGAGGATGCATCCCGCAGGCTAGTCGAGTAAAAACACGTGCGAGAGGATGCATCCCGCAGGCTAGTCGAGTAAAAACACGTGCGAGAGGATGCATCCCGCAGGCTAGTCCAGTAAAAACACGTGCGAGAGGATGCATCCCGCAGGCTAGTCGAGTAAAAACACGTGCGAGGTTTTGTGGGATGCGCATGCGCAGGTTTTTTGGGATGCGCATGCGCAGGTTTTTTGGGATGCGCATGCGCAGATTTTTTGGGATGCGCAAGGCTAGTCGAGCAAAAACACGTGCGAGAGGATGCATCCCGCAGGCTAGTCGAGCAAAAACACGTGCGAGAGGATGCATCCCGCAGGCTAGTCGAGTAAAAACACGTGCGAGAGGATGCATCCCGCAGGCTAGTCGAGTAAAAACACGTGCGAGAGGATGCTTCCCGCAGGCTAGTCGAGTAAAAACACGTGCGAGAGGATGCATCCCGCAGGCTAGTCGAGTAAAAACACGTGCGAGAGGATGCTTCCCGCAGGCTAGTCGAGTAAAAACACGTGCGAGAGGATGCATCCCGCAGGCTAGTCCAGTAAAAACACGTGCGAGAGGATGCATCCCGCAGGCTAGTCGAGTAAAAACACGTGCGAGGTTTTGTGGGATGCGTATGCGCAGGTTTTGTGGGATGCGCATGCGCAGGTTTTGTGGGATGCGCAGGCGCAGGTTTTTTGGGATGCGCATGCGCAGGTTTTTTGGGATGCGCATGGCTAGTCGAGCAAAAACACGTGCGAGAGGATGCATCCCGCAGGCTAGTCGAGCAAAAACACGTGCGAGAGGATGCATCCCGCAGGCTAGTCGAGTAAAAACACGTGCGAGAGGATGCTTCCCGCAGGCTAGTCGAGTAAAAACACGTGCGAGAGGATGCATCCCGCAGGCTAGTCGAGTAAAAACACGTGCGAGAGGATGCATCCCGCAGGCTAGTCGAGTAAAAACACGTGCGAGAGGATGCATCCCGCCGGCTAGTCGAGTAAAAACACGTGCGAGGTTTTGTGGGATGCGTATGCGCAGGTTTTGTGGGATGCGCATGCGCAGGTTTTGTGGGATGCGCATGCGCAGGTTTTTTGGGATGAGCATGCGCAGGTTTTTTGGGATGCGCATGGCTAGTCGAGCAAAAACACGTGCGAGAGGATGCATCCCGCAGGCTAGTCGAGCAAAAACACGTGCGAGAGGATGCATCCCGCAGGCTAGTCGAGTAAAAACACGTGCGAGAGGATGCATCCCGCAGGCTAGTCGAGTAAAAACACGTGCGAGAGGATGCTTCCCGCAGGCTAGTCGAGTAAAAACACGTGCGAGAGGGTGCATCCCGCAGGCTAGTCGAGTAAAAACACGTGCGAGAGGATGCATCCCGCAGGCTAGTCGAGTAAAAACACGTGCGAGAGGATGCATCCCGCAGGCTAGTCCAGTAAAAACACGTGCGAGAGGATGCATCCCGCAGGCTAGTCGAGTAAAAACACGTGCGAGGTTTTGTGGGATGCGCATGCGCAGGTTTCGTGGGATGCGCGTGCGCAGGTATTTTGGGATGCGCATGCGCAGGTTTTTTGGGATGCGCATGGCTAGTCGAGCAAAAACACGTGCGAGAGGATGCATCCCGCAGGCTAGTCCAGTAAAAACACGTGCGAGAGGATGCATCCCGCCGGCTAGTCGAGTAAAAACACGTGCGAGGTTTTGTGGGATGCGTATGCGCAGGTTTTGTCTGATGCGCATGCGCCGGTTTTGTGGGATGCGCATGCGCAGGTTTTTTGGGATGCGCATGCGCAGGTTTTTTGGGATGCGCATGGCTAGTCGAGCAAAAACACGTGCGAGAGGATGCATCCCGCAGGCTAGTCGAGCAAAAACCCGTGCGAGAGGATGCTTCCCGCAGGCTAGTCGAGTAAAAACACGTGCGAGAGGATGCATCCCGCAGGCTAGTCCAGTAAAAACACGTGCGAGAGGATGCATCCCGCAGGCTAGTCGAGTAAAAACACGTGCGAGGTTTTGTGGGATGCGCATGCGCAGGTTTCGTGGGATGCGCGTGCGCAGGTATTTTGGGATGCGCATGCGCAGGTTTTTTGGGATGCGCATGGCTAGTCGAGCAAAAACACGTGCGAGAGGATGCATCCCGCAGGCTAGTCCAGTAAAAACACGTGCGAGAGGATGCATCCCGCCGGCTAGTCGAGTAAAAACACGTGCGAGGTTTTGTGGGATGCGTATGCGCAGGTTTTGTCTGATGCGCATGCGCCGGTTTTGTGGGATGCGCATGCGCAGGTTTTTTGGGATGCGCATGCGCAGGTTTTTTGGGATGCGCATGGCTAGTCGAGCAAAAACACGTGCGAGAGGATGCATCCCGCAGGCTAGTCGAGCAAAAACCCGTGCGAGAGGATGCTTCCCGCAGGCTAGTCGAGTAAAAACACGTGCGAGAGGATGCATCCCGCAGGCTAGTCGAGTAAAAACACGTGCGAGAGGATGCATCCCGCAGGCTAGTCGAGTAAAAACACGTGCGAGAGGATGCATCCCGCAGGCTAGTCCAGTAAAAACACGTGCGAGAGGATGCATCCCGCCGGCTAGTCGAGTAAAAACACGTGCGAGGTTTTGTGGGATGCGTATGCGCAGGTTTTGTGGGATGCGCATGCGCCGGTTTTGTGGGATGCGCATGCGCAGGTTTTTTGGGATGCGCATGCGCAGGTTTTTTGGGATGCGCATGGCTAGTCGAGCAAAAACACGTGCGAGAGGATGCATCCCGCAGGCTAGTCCAGTAAAAACACGTGCGAGAGGATGCATCCCGCCGGCTAGTCGAGTAAAAACACGTGCGAGGTTTTGTGGGATGCGTATGCGCAGGTTTTGTCTGATGCGCATGCGCCGGTTTTGTGGGATGCGCATGCGCAGGTTTTTTGGGATGCGCATGCGCAGGTTTTTTGGGATGCGCATGGCTAGTCGAGCAAAAACACGTGCGAGAGGATGCATCCCGCAGGCTAGTCGAGCAAAAACCCGTGCGAGAGGATGCTTCCCGCAGGCTAGTCGAGTAAAAACACGTGCGAGAGGATGCATCCCGCAGGCTAGTCGAGTAAAAACACGTGCGAGAGGATGCATCCCGCAGGCTAGTCGAGTAAAAACACGTGCGAGAGGATGCATCCCGCAGGCTAGTCCAGTAAAAACACGTGCGAGAGGATGCATCCCGCCGGCTAGTCGAGTAAAAACACGTGCGAGGTTTTGTGGGATGCGTATGCGCAGGTTTTGTGGGATGCGCATGCGCCGGTTTTGTGGGATGCGCATGCGCAGGTTTTTTGGGATGCGCATGCGCAGGTTTTTTGGGATGCGCATGGCTAGTCGAGCAAAAACACGTGCGAGAGGATGCATCCCGCAGGCTAGTCGAGCAAAAACACGTGCGAGAGGATGCTTCCCGCAGGCTAGTCGAGTAAAAACACGTGCGAGAGGATGCTTCCCGCAGGCTAGTCGAGTAAAAACACGTGCGAGAGGGTGCATCCCGCAGGCTAGTCGAGTAAAAACACGTGCGAGAGGATGCATCCCGCAGGCTAGTCTAGTAAAAACACGTGCGAGAGGATGCATCCCGCCGGCTAGTCGAGTAAAAACACGTGCGAGGTTCTGTGGGATGCGTATGCGCAGGTTTTGTGGGATGCGCATGCGCAGGTTTTGTGGGATGCGCATGCGCAGGTTTTTTGGGATGCGCATGGCTAGTCGAGCAAAAACACGTGCGAGAGGATGCATCCCGCAGGCTAGTCGAGCAAAAACACGTGCGAGAGGATGCATCCCGCAGGCTAGTCGAGTAAAAACACGTGCGAGAGGATGCATCCCGCAGGCTAGTCGAGTAAAAACACGTGCGAGAGGATGCATCCCGCAGGCTAGTCGAGTAAAAACACGTGCGAGAGGATGCATCCCGCAGGCTAGTCCAGTAAAAACACGTGCGAGAGGATGCATCCCGCAGGCTAGTCGAGTAAAAACACGTGCGAGGTTTTGTGGGATGCGCATGCGCAGGTTTCGTGGGATGCGCGTGCGCAGGTATTTTGGGATGCGCATGCGCAGGTTTTTTGGGATGCGCATGGCTAGTCGAGCAAAAACACGTGCGAGAGGATGCATCCCGCAGGCTAGTCCAGTAAAAACACGTGCGAGAGGATGCATCCCGCCGGCTAGTCGAGTAAAAACACGTGCGAGGTTTTGTGGGATGCGTATGCGCAGGTTTTGTCTGATGCGCATGCGCCGGTTTTGTGGGATGCGCATGCGCAGGTTTTTTGGGATGCGCATGCGCAGGTTTTTTGGGATGCGCATGGCTAGTCGAGCAAAAACACGTGCGAGAGGATGCATCCCGCAGGCTAGTCGAGCAAAAACCCGTGCGAGAGGATGCTTCCCGCAGGCTAGTCGAGTAAAAACACGTGCGAGAGGATGCATCCCGCAGGCTAGTCCAGTAAAAACACGTGCGAGAGGATGCATCCCGCAGGCTAGTCGAGTAAAAACACGTGCGAGGTTTTGTGGGATGCGCATGCGCAGGTTTCGTGGGATGCGCGTGCGCAGGTATTTTGGGATGCGCATGCGCAGGTTTTTTGGGATGCGCATGGCTAGTCGAGCAAAAACACGTGCGAGAGGATGCATCCCGCAGGCTAGTCCAGTAAAAACACGTGCGAGAGGATGCATCCCGCCGGCTAGTCGAGTAAAAACACGTGCGAGGTTTTGTGGGATGCGTATGCGCAGGTTTTGTCTGATGCGCATGCGCCGGTTTTGTGGGATGCGCATGCGCAGGTTTTTTGGGATGCGCATGCGCAGGTTTTTTGGGATGCGCATGGCTAGTCGAGCAAAAACACGTGCGAGAGGATGCATCCCGCAGGCTAGTCGAGCAAAAACCCGTGCGAGAGGATGCTTCCCGCAGGCTAGTCGAGTAAAAACACGTGCGAGAGGATGCATCCCGCAGGCTAGTCGAGTAAAAACACGTGCGAGAGGATGCATCCCGCAGGCTAGTCGAGTAAAAACACGTGCGAGAGGATGCATCCCGCAGGCTAGTCCAGTAAAAACACGTGCGAGAGGATGCATCCCGCCGGCTAGTCGAGTAAAAACACGTGCGAGGTTTTGTGGGATGCGTATGCGCAGGTTTTGTGGGATGCGCATGCGCCGGTTTTGTGGGATGCGCATGCGCAGGTTTTTTGGGATGCGCATGCGCAGGTTTTTTGGGATGCGCATGGCTAGTCGAGCAAAAACACGTGCGAGAGGATGCATCCCGCAGGCTAGTCGAGCAAAAACACGTGCGAGAGGATGCTTCCCGCAGGCTAGTCGAGTAAAAACACGTGCGAGAGGATGCTTCCCGCAGGCTAGTCGAGTAAAAACACGTGCGAGAGGGTGCATCCCGCAGGCTAGTCGAGTAAAAACACGTGCGAGAGGATGCATCCCGCAGGCTAGTCTAGTAAAAACACGTGCGAGAGGATGCATCCCGCCGGCTAGTCGAGTAAAAACACGTGCGAGGTTCTGTGGGATGCGTATGCGCAGGTTTTGTGGGATGCGCATGCGCAGGTTTTGTGGGATGCGCATGCGCAGGTTTTTTGGGATGCGCATGGCTAGTCGAGCAAAAACACGTGCGAGAGGATGCATCCCGCAGGCTAGTCGAGCAAAAACACGTGCGAGAGGATGCATCCCGCAGGCTAGTCGAGTAAAAACACGTGCGAGAGGATGCATCCCGCAGGCTAGTCGAGTAAAAACACGTGCGAGAGGATGCATCCCGCAGGCTAGTCGAGTAAAAACACGTGCGAGAGGATGCTTCCCGCAGGCTAGTCGAGTAAAAACACGTGCGAGAGGGTGCATCCCGCAGGCTAGTCGAGTAAAAACACGTGCGAGAGGATGCATCCCGCAGGCTAGTCGAGTAAAAACACGTGCGAGAGGATGCATCCCGCAGGCTAGTCCAGTAAAAACACGTGCGAGAGGATGCATCCCGCAGGCTAGTCGAGTAAAAACACGTGCGAGGTTTTGTGGGATGCGCATGCGCAGGTTTTGTGGGATGCGCGTGCGCAGGTATTTTGGGATGCGCATGCGCAGGTTTTTTGGGATGCGCATGGCTAGTCGAGCAAAAACACGTGCGAGAGGATGCATCCCGCAGGCTAGTCCAGTAAAAACACGTGCGAGAGGATGCATCCCGCCGGCTAGTCGAGTAAAAACACGTGCGAGGTTTTGTGGGATGCGTATGCGCAGGTTTTGTCTGATGCGCATGCGCCGGTTTTGTGGGATGCGCATGCGCAGGTTTTTTGGGATGCGCATGCGCAGGTTTTTTGGGATGCGCATGGCTAGTCGAGCAAAAACACGTGCGAGAGGATGCATCCCGCAGGCTAGTCGAGCAAAAACCCGTGCGAGAGGATGCTTCCCGCAGGCTAGTCGAGTAAAAACACGTGCGAGAGGATGCATCCCGCAGGCTAGTCGAGTAAAAACACGTGCGAGAGGATGCATCCCGCAGGCTAGTCGAGTAAAAACACGTGCGAGGTTTTGTGGGATGCGCATGCGCAGGTTTTTTGGGATGCGCATGCGCAGGTTTTTTGGGATGCGCATGCGCAGATTTTTTGGGATGCGCATGGCTAGTCGAGCATAAACACGTGCGAGAGGATGCATCCCGCAGGCTAGTCGAGCAAAAACACGTGCGAGAGGATGCATCCCGCAGGCTAGTCGAGTAAAAACACGTGCGAGAGGATGCATCCCGCAGGCTAGTCGAGTAAAAACACGTGCGAGAGGATGCTTCCCGCAGGCTAGTCGAGTAAAAACACGTGCGAGAGGATGCATCCCGCAGGCTAGTCGAGTAAAAACACGTGCGAGAGAATGCTTCCCGCAGGCTAGTCGAGTAAAAACACGTGCGAGAGGATGCATCCCGCAGGCTAGTCCAGTAAAAACACGTGCGAGAGGATGCATCCCGCAGGCTAGTCGAGTAAAAACACGTGCGAGGTTTTGTGGGATGCGCATGCGCCGGTTTTGTGGGATGCGCATGCGCAGGTTTTTTGGGATGCGCATGCGCAGGTTTTTTGGGATGCGCATGGCTAGTCGAGCAAAAACACGTGCGAGAGGATGCATCCCGCAGGCTAGTCGAGTAAAAACACGTGCGAGAGGATGCATCCCGCAGGCTAGTCGAGTAAAAACACGTGCGAGAGGATGCTTCCCGCAGGCTAGTCGAGTAAAAACACGTGCGAGAGGATGCATCCCGCAGGCTAGTCGAGTAAAAACACGTGCGAGAGGATGCATCCCGCAGGCTAGTCGAGTAAAAACACGTGCGAGAGAATGCTTCCCGCAGGCTAGTCGAGTAAAAACACGTGCGAGAGGATGCATCCCGCAGGCTAGTCCAGTAAAAACACGTGCGAGAGGATGCATCCCGCAGGCTAGTCGAGTAAAAACACGTGCGAGGTTTTGTGGGATGCGCATGCGCCGGTTTTGTGGGATGCGCATGCGCAGGTTTTTTGGGATGCGCATGCGCAGGTTTTTTGGGATGCGCATGGCTAGTCGAGCAAAAACACGTGCGAGAGGATGCATCCCGCAGGCTAGTCGAGTAAAAACACGTGCGAGAGGATGCATCCCGCAGGCTAGTCGAGTAAAAACACGTGCGAGAGGATGCTTCCCGCAGGCTAGTCGAGTAAAAACACGTGCGAGAGGATGCATCCCGCAGGCTAGTCGAGTAAAAACACGTGCGAGAGGATGCATCCCGCAGGCTAGTCCAGTAAAAACACGTGCGAGAGGATGCATCCCGCAGGCTAGTCGAGTAAAAACACGTGCGAGGTTTTGTGGGATGCGCATGCGCAGGTTTTTTGGGATGCGCATGCGCAGATTTTTTGGGATGCGCATGGCTAGTCGAGCAAAAACACGTGCGAGAGGATGCATCCCGCAGGCTAGTCGAGCAAAAACACGTGCGAGAGGATGCATCCCGCAGGCTAGTCGAGTAAAAACACGTGCGAGAGGATGCATCCCGCAGGCTAGTCGAGTAAAAACACGTGCGAGAGGATGCTTCCCGCAGGCTAGTCGAGTAAAAACACGTGCGAGAGGATGCATCCCGCAGGCTAGTCGAGTAAAAACACGTGCGAGAGGATGCTTCCCGCAGGCTAGTCGAGTAAAAACACGTGCGAGAGGATGCATCCCGCAGGCTAGTCCAGTAAAAACACGTGCGAGAGGATGCATCCCGCAGGCTAGTCGAGTAAAAACACGTGCGAGGTTTTGTGGGATGCGTATGCGCAGGTTTTGTGGGATGCGCATGCGCAGGTTTTGTGGGATGCGCAGGCGTAGGTTTTTTGGGATGCGCATGCGCAGGTTTTTTGGGATGCGCATGGCTAGTCGAGCAAAAACACGTGCGAGAGGATGCATCCCGCAGGCTAGTCGAGCAAAAACACGTGCGAGAGGATGCATCCCGCAGGCTAGTCGAGTAAAAACACGTGCGAGAGCATGCATCCCGCAGGCTAGTCGAGTAAAAACACGTGCGAGAGGATGCTTCCCGCAGGCTAGTCGAGTAAAAACACGTGCGAGGTTTTGTGGGATGCGCATGCGCAGGTTTTGTGGGATGCGCGTGCGCAGGTTTTTTGGGATGCGCATGCGCAGGTTTTTTGGGATGCGCATGGCTAGTCGAGCAAAAACACGTGCGAGAGGATGCATCCCGCAGGCTAGTCGAGCAAAAACACGTGCGAGAGGATGCTTCCCGCAGGCTAGTCGAGTAAAAACACGTGCGAGAGGATGCATCCCGCAGGCTAGTCGAGTAAAAACACGTGCCAGAGGATGCATCCCGCAGGCTAGTCGAGTAAAAACACGTGCGAGGTTTTGTGGGATGCGCATGCGCCGGTTTTGTGGGATGCGCATGCGCAGGTTTTTTGGGATGCGCATGGCTAGTCGAGCAAAAACACGTGCGAGAGGATGCATCCCGCAGGCTAGTCCAGTAAAAACACGTGCGAGAGGATGCATCCCGCAGGCTAGTCGAGTAAAAACACGTGCGAGAGGATGCTTCCCGCAGGCTAGTCGAGTAAAAACACGTGCGAGTGGATGCATCCCGCAGGCTAGTCGAGTAAAAACACGTGCGAGAGGATGCACCCCGCAGGCTAGTCGAGTAAAAACACGTGCGAGGTTTTGTGGGATGCGCATGCGCAGGTTTTGTGGGATGCGCATGCGCAGGTTTTTTGGGATGCGCATGCGCAGGTTTTTTGGGATGCGCATGGCTAGTCGAGCAAAAACACGTGCGAGAGGATGCATCCCGCAGGCTAGTCGAGCAAAAACACGTGCGAGAGGATGCATCCCGCAGGCTAGTCGAGTAAAAACACGTGCGAGAGGATGCATCCCGCAGGCTAGTCGAGTAAAAACACGTGCGAGAGGATGCTTCCCGCAGGCTAGTCGAGTAAAAACACGTGCGAGAGGGTGCATCCCGCAGGCTAGTCGAGTAAAAACACGTGCGAGAGGATGCATCCCGCAGGCTAGTCGAGTAAAAACACGTGCGAGAGGATGCATCCCGCAGGCTAGTCCAGTAAAAACACGTGCGAGAGGATGCATCCCGCAGGCTAGTCGAGTAAAAACACGTGCGAGGTTTTGTTTGATGCGCATGCGCAGGTTTTGTGGGATGCGCATGCGCAGGTTTTTTGGGATGCGCATGCGCAGGTTTTTTGGGATGCGCATGGCTAGTCGAGCAAAAACACGTGCGAGAGGTTGCATCCCGCAGGCTAGTCCAGTAAAAACACGTGCGAGAGGATGCATCCCGCCGGCTAGTCGAGTAAAAACACGTGCGAGAGGATGCATCCCGCAGGCTAGTCGAGTAAAAACACGTGCGAGAGGATGCATCCCGCAGGCTAGTCGAGTAAAAACACGTGCGAGAGGATGCTTCCCGCAGGCTAGTCGAGTAAAAACACGTGCGAGAGGATGCATCCCGCAGGCTAGTCGAGTAAAAACACGTGCGAGAGGATGCATCCCGCAGGCTAGTCGAGTAAAAACACGTGCGAGGTTTTGTGGGATGCGCATGCGCAGGTTTTTTGGGATGCGCATGCGCAGGTTTTTTGGGATGCGCATGCGCAGATTTTTTGGGATGCGCATGGCTAGTCGAGCAAAAACACGTGCGAGAGGATGCATCCCGCAGGCTAGTCCAGTAAAAACACGTGCGAGAGGATGCATCCCGCCGGCTAGTCGAGTAAA
Source organism: Lasioglossum baleicum (assembly GCF_051020765.1). Classification (NCBI taxonomy): domain Eukaryota; kingdom Metazoa; phylum Arthropoda; class Insecta; order Hymenoptera; family Halictidae; genus Lasioglossum; species Lasioglossum baleicum. The sequence continues at coordinate 30,283 of NW_027469209.1, read as the reverse complement.
AACACGTGCGAGGTTTTGTGGGATGCGTATGCGCAGGTTTTGTGGGATGCGCATGCGCCGGTTTTGTGGGATGCGCATGCGCTGGTTTTTTGGGATGCGCATGGCTAGTCGAGGAAAAACACGTGCGAGAGGATGCATCCCGCAGGCTAGTCGAGCAAAAACACGTGCGAGAGGATGCTTCCCGCAGGCTAGTCGAGTAAAAACACGTGCGAGAGGATGCTTCCCGCAGGCTAGTCGAGTAAAAACACGTGCGAGAGGGTGCATCCCGCAGGCTAGTCGAGCAAAAACACGTGCGAGAGGATGCATCCCGCAGGCTAGTCGAGTAAAAACACGTGCGAGAGGATGCTTCCCGCAGGCTAGTCGAGTAAAAACACGTGCGAGAGGATGCATTCCGCAGGCTAGTCGAGTAAAAACACGTGCGAGAGGATGCATCCCGCAGGCTAGTCGAGTAAAAACACGTGCGAGAGGATGCATCCCGCCGGCTAGTCGAGTAAAAACACGTGCGAGGTTTTGTGGGATGCGTATGCGCAGGTTTTGTGGGATGCGCATGCGCAGGTTTTGTGGGATGCGCATGCGCAGGTTTTTTGGGATGAGCATGCGCAGGTTTTTTGGGATGCGCATGGCTAGTCGAGCAAAAACACGTGCGAGAGGATGCATCCCGCAGGCTAGTCGAGCAAAAACACGTGCGAGAGGATGCATCCCGCAGGCTAGTCGAGTAAAAACACGTGCGAGAGGATGCATCCCGCAGGCTAGTCGAGTAAAAACACGTGCGAGAGGATGCTTCCCGCAGGCTAGTCGAGTAAAAACACGTGCGAGAGGGTGCATCCCGCAGGCTAGTCGAGTAAAAACACGTGCGAGAGGATGCATCCCGCAGGCTAGTCGAGTAAAAACACGTGCGAGAGGATGCATCCCGCAGGCTAGTCCAGTAAAAACACGGGCGAGAGGATGCATCCCGCAGGCTAGTCGAGTAAAAACACGTGCGAGGTTTTGTGGGATGCGCATGCGCAGGTTTTGTGGGATGCGCGTGCGCAGGTATTTTGGGATGCGCATACGCAGGTTTTTTGGGATGCGCATGGCTAGTCGAGCAAAAACACGTGCGAGAGGATGCATCCCGCAGGCTAGTCCAGTAAAAACACGTGCGAGAGGATGCATCCCGCCGGCTAGTCGAGTAAAAACACGTGCGAGGTTTTGTGGGATGCGTATGCGCAGGTTTTGTGGGATGCGCATGCGCAGGTTTTTTGGGATGCGCATGCGCAGGTTTTTTGGGATGCGCATGGCTAGTCGAGCAAAAACACGTGCGAGAGGATGCATCCCGCAGGCTAGTCGAGCAAAAACCCGTGCGAGAGGATGCTTCCCGCAGGCTAGTCGAGTAAAAACACGTGCGAGAGGATGCATCCCGCAGGCTAGTCGAGTAAAAACACGTGCGAGAGGATGCTTCCCGCAGGCTAGTCGAGTAAAAACACGTGCGAGAGGATGCATCCCGCAGGCTAGTCGAGTAAAAACACGTGCGAGAGGATGCATCCCGCAGGCTAGTCGAGTAAAAACACGTGCGAGGTTTTGTGGGATGCGCATGCGCAGGTTTTTTGGGATGCGCATGCGCAGGTTTTTTGGGATGCGCATGGCTAGTCGAGCAAAAACACGTGCGAGAGGATGCATCCCGCAGGCTAGTCGAGCAAAAACCCGTGCGAGAGGATGCTTCCCGCAGGCTAGTCGAGTAAAAACACGTGCGAGAGGATGCATCCCGCAGGCTAGTCGAGTAAAAACACGTGCGAGAGGATGCATCCCGCAGGCTAGTCGAGTAAAAACACGTGCGAGAGGATGCATCCCGCAGGCTAGTCCAGTAAAAACACGTGCGAGAGGATGCATCCCGCAGGCTAGTCGAGTAAAAACACGTGCGAGGTTTTGTGGGATGCGCATGCGCAGGTTTTTTGGGATGCGCATGCGCAGATTTTTTGGGATGCGCATGGCTAGTCGAGCAAAAACACGTGCGAGAGGATGCATCCCGCAGGCTAGTCGAGTAAAAACACGTGCGAGAGGATGCATCCCGCAGGCTAGTCCAGTAAAAACACGTGCGAGAGGATGCATCCCGCAGGCTAGTCGAGTAAAAACACGTGCGAGGTTTTGTGGGATGCGTATGCGCAGGTTTTGTGGGATGCGCATGCGCCGGTTTTGTGGGATGCGCATGCGCCGGTTTTGTGGGATGCGCATGCGCAGGTTTTTTGGGATGCGCATGCGCAGGTTTTTTGGGATGCGCATGGCTAGTCGAGCAAAAACACGTGCGAGAGGATGCATCCCGCAGGCTAGTCGAGCAAAAACACGTGCGAGAGGATGCTTCCCGCAGGCTAGTCGAGTAAAAACACGTGCGAGAGGATGCATCCCGCAGGCTAGTCGAGTAAAAACACGTGCGAGAGGATGCATCCCGCAGGCTAGTCGAGTAAAAACACGTGCGAGGTTTTGTGGGATGCGCATGCGCAGGTTTTTTGGGATGCGCATGCGCAGATTTTTTGGGATGCGCATGGCTAGTCGAGCAAAAACACGTGCGAGAGGATGCATCCCGCAGGCTAGTCGAGTAAAAACACGTGCGAGGTTTTGTGGGATGCGCATGCGCAGGTTTTTTGGGATGCGCATGCGCAGATTTTTTGGGATGCGCATGGCTAGTCGAGCAAAAACACGTGCGAGAGGATGCATCCCGCAGGCTAGTCGAGCAAAAACACGTGCGAGAGGATGCATCCCGCAGGCTAGTCGAGTAAAAACACGTGCGAGAGGATGCATCCCGCAGGCTAGTCGAGTAAAAACACGTGCGAGAGGATGCTTCCCGCAGGCTAGTCGAGTAAAAACACGTGCGAGAGGATGCATCCCGCAGGCTAGTCGAGTAAAAACACGTGCGAGAGGATGCATCCCGCAGGCTAGTCGAGTAAAAACACGTGCGAGAGGATGCATCCCGCAGGCTAGTCCAGTAAAAACAAGTGCGAGAGGATGCATCCCGCAGGCTAGTCGAGTAAAAACACGTGCGAGGTTTTGTGGGATGCGCATGCGCAGGTTTTGTGGGATGCGCATGCGCAGGTTTTTTGGGATGCGCATGCGCAGGTTTTTTGCGATGCGCATGGCTAGTCGAGCAAAAACACGTGCGAGAGGATGCATCCCGCAGGCTAGTCCAGTAAAAACACGTGCGAGAGGATGCATCCCGCCGGCTAGTCGAGTAAAAACACGTGCGAGGTTTTGTGGGATGCGTATGAGCAGGTTTTGTGGGATGCGCATGCGCCGGTTTTGTGGGATGCGCATGCGCAGGTTTTTTGGGATGCGCATGGCTAGTCGAGCAAAAACACGTGCGAGAGGATGCATCCCGCAGGCTAGTCGAGCAAAAACACGTGCGAGAGGATGCTTCCCGCAGGCTAGTCGAGTAAAAACACGTGCGAGAGGATGCTTCCCGCAGGCTAGTCGAGTAAAAACACGTGCGAGAGGGTGCATCCCGCAGGCTAGTCGAGCAAAAACACGTGCGAGAGGATGCATCCCGCAGGCTAGTCGAGTAAAAACACGTGCGAGAGGATGCTTCCCGCAGGCTAGTCGAGTAAAAACACGTGCGAGAGGATGCATCCCGCAGGCTAGTCGAGTAAAAATACGTGCGAGAGGATGCATCCCGCAGGCTAGTCGAGTAAAAACACGTGCGAGAGGATGCATCCCGCCGGCTAGTCGAGTAAAAACACGTGCGAGGTTTTGTGGGATGCGTATGCGCAGGTTTTGTGGGATGCGCATGCGCAGGTTTTGTGGGATGCGCATGCGCAGGTATTTTGGGATGCGCATGCGCAGGTTTTTTGGGATGCGCATGGCTAGTCGAGCAAAAACACGTGCGAGAGGATGCATCCCGCAGGCTAGTCCAGTAAAAACACGTGCGAGAGGATGCATCCCGCCGGCTAGTCGAGTAAAAACACGTGCGAGGTTTTGTGGGATGCGTATGCGCAGGTTTTGTGGGATGCGCATGCGCAGGTTTTTTGGGATGCGCATGCGCAGGTTTTTTGGGATGCGCATGGCTAGTCGAGCAAAAACACGTGCGAGAGGATGCATCCCGCAGGCTAGTCGAGCAAAAACCCGTGCGAGAGGATGCTTCCCGCAGGCTAGTCGAGTAAAAACACGTGCGAGAGGGTGCATCCCGCAGGCTAGTCGAGTAAAAACACGTGCGAGAGGATGCATCCCGCAGGCTAGTCGAGTAAAAACACGTGCGAGAGGATGCATCCCGCAGGCTAGTCCAGTAAAAACACGGGCGAGAGGATGCATCCCGCAGGCTAGTCGAGTAAAAACACGTGCGAGGTTTTGTGGGATGCACATGCGCAGGTTTTGTGGGATGCGCGTGCGCAGGTATTTTGGGATGCGCATGCGCAGGTTTTTTGGGATGCGCATGGCTAGTCGAGCAAAAACACGTGCGAGAGGATGCATCCCGCAGGCTAGTCCAGTAAAAACACGTGCGAGAGGATGCATCCCGCCGGCTAGTCGAGTAAAAACACGTGCGAGGTTTTGTGGGATGCGTATGCGCAGGTTTTGTGGGATGCGCATGCGCAGGTTTTTTGGGATGCGCATGCGCAGGTTTTTTGGGATGCGCATGGCTAGTCGAGCAAAAACACGTGCGAGAGGATGCATCCCGCAGGCTAGTCGAGCAAAAACCCGTGCGAGAGGATGCTTCCCGCAGGCTAGTCGAGTAAAAACACGTGCGAGAGGATGCATCCCGCAGGCTAGTCGAGTAAAAACACGTGCGAGAGGATGCTTCCCGCAGGCTAGTCGAGTAAAAACACGTGCGAGAGGATGCATCCCGCAGGCTAGTCGAGTAAAAACACGTGCGAGAGGATGCATCCCGCAGGCTAGTCGAGTAAAAACACGTGCGAGGTTTTGTGGGATGCGCATGCGCAGGTTTTTTGGGATGCGCATGCGCAGGTTTTTTGGGATGCGCATGGCTAGTCGAGCAAAAACACGTGCGAGAGGATGCATCCCGCAGGCTAGTCGAGCAAAAACCCGTGCGAGAGGATGCTTCCCGCAGGCTAGTCGAGTAAAAACACGTGCGAGAGGATGCATCCCGCAGGCTAGTCGAGTAAAAACACGTGCGAGAGGATGCATCCCGCAGGCTAGTCGAGTAAAAACACGTGCGAGAGGATGCATCCCGCAGGCTAGTCCAGTAAAAACACGTGCGAGAGGATGCATCCCGCAGGCTAGTCGAGTAAAAACACGTGCGAGGTTTTGTGGGATGCGCATGCGCAGGTTTTTTGGGATGCGCATGCGCAGATTTTTTGGGATGCGCATGGCTAGTCGAGCAAAAACACGTGCGAGAGGATGCATCCCGCAGGCTAGTCGAGTAAAAACACGTGCGAGAGGATGCTTCCCGCAGGCTAGTCGAGTAAAAACACGTGCGAGAGGATGCATCCCGCAGGCTAGTCGAGTAAAAACACGTGCGAGAGGATGCATCCCGCAGGCTAGTCGAGTAAAAACACGTGCGAGAGGATGCATCCCGCAGGCTAGTCCAGTAAAAACAAGTGCGAGAGGATGCATCCCGCAGGCTAGTCGAGTAAAAACACGTGCGAGGTTTTGTGGGATGCGCATGCGCAGGTTTTGTGGGATGCGCATGCGCAGGTTTTTTGGGATGCGCATGCGCAGGTTTTTTGCGATGCGCATGGCTAGTCGAGCAAAAACACGTGCGAGAGGATGCATCCCGCAGGCTAGTCCAGTAAAAACACGTGCGAGAGGATGCATCCCGCCGGCTAGTCGAGTAAAAACACGTGCGAGGTTTTGTGGGATGCGTATGCGCAGGTTTTGTGGGATGCGCATGCGCCGGTTTTGTGGGATGCGCATGCGCAGGTTTTTTGGGATGCGCATGGCTAGTCGAGCAAAAACACGTGCGAGAGGATGCATCCCGCAGGCTAGTCGAGCAAAAACACGTGCGAGAGGATGCTTCCCGCAGGCTAGTCGAGTAAAAACACGTGCGAGAGGATGCTTCCCGCAGGCTAGTCGAGTAAAAACACGTGCGAGAGGGTGCATCCCGCAGGCTAGTCGAGCAAAAACACGTGCGAGAGGATGCATCCCGCAGGCTAGTCGAGTAAAAACACGTGCGAGAGGATGCTTCCCGCAGGCTAGTCGAGTAAAAACACGTGCGAGAGGATGCATCCCGCAGGCTAGTCGAGTAAAAACACGTGCGAGAGGATGCATCCCGCAGGCTAGTCGAGTAAAAACACGTGCGAGAGGATGCATCCCGCCGGCTAGTCGAGTAAAAACACGTGCGAGGTTTTGTGGGATGCGTATGCGCAGGTTTTGTGGGATGCGCATGCGCAGGTTTTGTGGGATGCGCATGCGCAGGTTTTTTGGGATGAGCATGCGCAGGTTTTTTGGGATGCGCATGGCTAGTCGAGCAAAAACACGTGCGAGAGGTTGCATCCCGCAGGCTAGTCGAGCAAAAACACGTGCGAGAGGATGCATCCCGCAGGCTAGTCGAGTAAAAACACGTGCGAGAGGATGCATCCCGCAGGCTAGTCGAGTAAAAACACGTGCGAGAGGATGCTTCCCGCAGGCTAGTCGAGTAAAAACACGTGCGAGAGGGTGCATCCCGCAGGCTAGTCGAGTAAAAACACGTGCGAGGTTTTGTGGGATGCGTATGCGCAGGTTTTGTGGGATGCGCATGCGCAGGTTTTGTGGGATGCGCATGCGCAGGTTTTTTGGGATGAGCATGCGCAGGTTTTTTGGGATGCGCATGGCTAGTCGAGCAAAAACACGTGCGAGAGGTTGCATCCCGCAGGCTAGTCGAGCAAAAACACGTGCGAGAGGATGCATCCCGCAGGCTAGTCGAGTAAAAACACGTGCGAGAGGATGCATCCCGCAGGCTAGTCCAGTAAAAACACGTGCGAGAGGATGCATCCCGCAGGCTAGTCGAGTAAAAACACGTGCGAGGTTTTGTGGGATGCGCATGCGCAGGTTTCGTGGGATGCGCGTGCGCAGGTATTTTGGGATGCGCATGCGCAGGTTTTTTGGGATGCGCATGGCTAGTCGAGCAAAAACACGTGCGAGAGGATGCATCCCGCAGGCTAGTCGAGTAAAAACACGTGCGAGAGGATGCATCCCGCAGGCTAGTCCAGTAAAAACACGTGCGAGAGGATGCATCCCGCAGGCTAGTCGAGTAAAAACACGTGCGAGGTTTTGTGGGATGCGTATGCGCAGGTTTTGTGGGATGCGCATGCGCCGGTTTTGTGGGATGCGCATGCGCCGGTTTTGTGGGATGCGCATGCGCAGGTTTTTTGGGATGCGCATGCGCAGGTTTTTTGGGATGCGCATGGCTAGTCGAGCAAAAACACGTGCGAGAGGATGCATCCCGCAGGCTAGTCGAGCAAAAACACGTGCGAGAGGATGCTTCCCGCAGGCTAGTCGAGTAAAAACACGTGCGAGAGGATGCATCCCGCAGGCTAGTCGAGTAAAAACACGTGCGAGAGGATGCATCCCGCAGGCTAGTCGAGTAAAAACACGTGCGAGGTTTTGTGGGATGCGCATGCGCAGGTTTTTTGGGATGCGCATGCGCAGATTTTTTGGGATGCGCATGGCTAGTCGAGCAAAAACACGTGCGAGAGGATGCATCCCGCAGGCTAGTCGAGTAAAAACACGTGCGAGGTTTTGTGGGATGCGCATGCGCAGGTTTTTTGGGATGCGCATGCGCAGATTTTTTGGGATGCGCATGGCTAGTCGAGCAAAAACACGTGCGAGAGGATGCATCCCGCAGGCTAGTCGAGCAAAAACACGTGCGAGAGGATGCATCCCGCAGGCTAGTCGAGTAAAAACACGTGCGAGAGGATGCATCCCGCAGGCTAGTCGAGTAAAAACACGTGCGAGAGGATGCTTCCCGCAGGCTAGTCGAGTAAAAACACGTGCGAGAGGATGCATCCCGCAGGCTAGTCGAGTAAAAACACGTGCGAGAGGATGCATCCCGCAGGCTAGTCGAGTAAAAACACGTGCGAGAGGATGCATCCCGCAGGCTAGTCCAGTAAAAACAAGTGCGAGAGGATGCATCCCGCAGGCTAGTCGAGTAAAAACACGTGCGAGGTTTTGTGGGATGCGCATGCGCAGGTTTTGTGGGATGCGCATGCGCAGGTTTTTTGGGATGCGCATGCGCAGGTTTTTTGCGATGCGCATGGCTAGTCGAGCAAAAACACGTGCGAGAGGATGCATCCCGCAGGCTAGTCCAGTAAAAACACGTGCGAGAGGATGCATCCCGCCGGCTAGTCGAGTAAAAACACGTGCGAGGTTTTGTGGGATGCGTATGAGCAGGTTTTGTGGGATGCGCATGCGCCGGTTTTGTGGGATGCGCATGCGCAGGTTTTTTGGGATGCGCATGGCTAGTCGAGCAAAAACACGTGCGAGAGGATGCATCCCGCAGGCTAGTCGAGCAAAAACACGTGCGAGAGGATGCTTCCCGCAGGCTAGTCGAGTAAAAACACGTGCGAGAGGATGCTTCCCGCAGGCTAGTCGAGTAAAAACACGTGCGAGAGGGTGCATCCCGCAGGCTAGTCGAGCAAAAACACGTGCGAGAGGATGCATCCCGCAGGCTAGTCGAGTAAAAACACGTGCGAGAGGATGCTTCCCGCAGGCTAGTCGAGTAAAAACACGTGCGAGAGGATGCATCCCGCAGGCTAGTCGAGTAAAAATACGTGCGAGAGGATGCATCCCGCAGGCTAGTCGAGTAAAAACACGTGCGAGAGGATGCATCCCGCCGGCTAGTCGAGTAAAAACACGTGCGAGGTTTTGTGGGATGCGTATGCGCAGGTTTTGTGGGATGCGCATGCGCAGGTTTTGTGGGATGCGCATGCGCAGGTTTTTTGGGATGAGCATGCGCAGGTTTTTTGGGATGCGCATGGCTAGTCGAGCAAAAACACGTGCGAGAGGATGCATCCCGCAGGCTAGTCGAGCAAAAACACGTGCGAGAGGATGCATCCCGCAGGCTAGTCGAGTAAAAACACGTGCGAGAGGATGCATCCCGCAGGCTAGTCGAGTAAAAACACGTGCGAGAGGATGCTTCCCGCAGGCTAGTCGAGTAAAAACACGTGCGAGAGGGTGCATCCCGCAGGCTAGTCGAGTAAAAACACGTGCGAGAGGATGCATCCCGCAGGCTAGTCGAGTAAAAACACGTGCGAGAGGATGCATCGCGCAGGCTAGTCCAGTAAAAACACGGGCGAGAGGATGCATCCCGCAGGCTAGTCGAGTAAAAACACGTGCGAGGTTTTGTGGGATGCGCATGCGCAGGTTTTGTGGGATGCGCGTGCGCAGGTATTTTGGGATGCGCATGCGCAGGTTTTTTGGGATGCGCATGGCTAGTCGAGCAAAAACACGTGCGAGAGGATGCATCCCGCAGGCTAGTCCAGTAAAAACACGTGCGAGAGGATGCATCCCGCCGGCTAGTCGAGTAAAAACACGTGCGAGGTTTTGTGGGATGCGTATGCGCAGGTTTTGTGGGATGCGCATGCGCAGGTTTTTTGGGATGCGCATGCGCAGGTTTTTTGGGATGCGCATGGCTAGTCGAGCAAAAACACGTGCGAGAGGATGCATCCCGCAGGCTAGTCGAGCAAAAACCCGTGCGAGAGGATGCTTCCCGCAGGCTAGTCGAGTAAAAACACGTGCGAGAGGATGCATCCCGCAGGCTAGTCGAGTAAAAACACGTGCGAGAGGATGCATCCCGCAGGCTAGTCCAGTAAAAACACGGGCGAGAGGATGCATCCCGCAGGCTAGTCGAGTAAAAACACGTGCGAGGTTTTGTGGGATGCGCATGCGCAGGTTTTGTGGGATGCGCGTGCGCAGGTATTTTGGGATGCGCATGCGCAGGTTTTTTGGGATGCGCATGGCTAGTCGAGCAAAAACACGTGCGAGAGGATGCATCCCGCAGGCTAGTCCAGTAAAAACACGTGCGAGAGGATGCATCCCGCCGGCTAGTCGAGTAAAAACACGTGCGAGGTTTTGTGGGATGCGTATGCGCAGGTTTTGTGGGATGCGCATGCGCAGGTTTTTTGGGATGCGCATGCGCAGGTTTTTTGGGATGCGCATGGCTAGTCGAGCAAAAACACGTGCGAGAGGATGCATCCCGCAGGCTAGTCGAGCAAAAACCCGTGCGAGAGGATGCTTCCCGCAGGCTAGTCGAGTAAAAACACGTGCGAGAGGGTGCATCCCGCAGGCTAGTCGAGTAAAAACACGTGCGAGAGGATGCATCCGCAGGCTAGTCGAGTAAAAACACGTGCGAGAGGATGCATCCCGCAGGCTAGTCCAGTAAAAACACGGGCGAGAGGATGCATCCCGCAGGCTAGTCGAGTAAAAACACGTGCGAGGTTTTGTGGGATGCACATGCGCAGGTTTTGTGGGATGCGCGTGCGCAGGTATTTTGGGATGCGCATGCGCAGGTTTTTTGGGATGCGCATGGCTAGTCGAGCAAAAACACGTGCGAGAGGATGCATCCCGCAGGCTAGTCCAGTAAAAACACGTGCGAGAGGATGCATCCCGCCGGCTAGTCGAGTAAAAACACGTGCGAGGTTTTGTGGGATGCGTATGCGCAGGTTTTGTGGGATGCGCATGCGCAGGTTTTTTGGGATGCGCATGCGCAGGTTTTTTTGGGATGCGCATGGCTAGTCGAGCAAAAACACGTGCGAGAGGATGCATCCCGCAGGCTAGTCGAGCAAAAACCCGTGCGAGAGGATGCTTCCCGCAGGCTAGTCGAGTAAAAACACGTGCGAGAGGATGCATCCCGCAGGCTAGTCGAGTAAAAACACGTGCGAGAGGATGCTTCCCGCAGGCTAGTCGAGTAAAAACACGTGCGAGAGGATGCATCCCGCAGGCTAGTCGAGTAAAAACACGTGCGAGAGGATGCATCCCGCAGGCTAGTCGAGTAAAAACACGTGCGAGGTTTTGTGGGATGCGCATGCGCAGGTTTTTTGGGATGCGCATGCGCAGGTTTTTTGGGATGCGCATGGCTAGTCGAGCAAAAACACGTGCGAGAGGATGCATCCCGCAGGCTAGTCGAGCAAAAACCCGTGCGAGAGGATGCTTCCCGCAGGCTAGTCGAGTAAAAACACGTGCGAGAGGATGCATCCCGCAGGCTAGTCGAGTAAAAACACGTGCGAGAGGATGCATCCCGCAGGCTAGTCGAGTAAAAACACGTGCGAGAGGATGCATCCCGCAGGCTAGTCCAGTAAAAACACGTGCGAGAGGATGCATCCCGCAGGCTAGTCGAGTAAAAACACGTGCGAGGTTTTGTGGGATGCGCATGCGCAGGTTTTTTGGGATGCGCATGCGCAGATTTTTTGGGATGCGCATGGCTAGTCGAGCAAAAACACGTGCGAGAGGATGCATCCCGCAGGCTAGTCGAGCAAAAACACGTGCGAGAGGATGCATCCCGCAGGCTAGTCGAGTAAAAACACGTGCGAGGTTTTGTGGGATGCGCATGCGCAGGTTTTTTGGGATGCGCATGCGCAGGTTTTTTGCGATGCGCATGGCTAGTCGAGCAAAAACACGTGCGAGAGGATGCATCCCGCAGGCTAGTCCAGTAAAAACACGTGCGAGAGGATGCATCCCGCCGGCTAGTCGAGTAAAAACACGTGCGAGGTTTTGTGGGATGCGTATGCGCAGGTTTTGTGGGATGCGCATGCGCCGGTTTTGTGGGATGCGCATGCGCAGGTTTTTTGGGATGCGCATGGCTAGTCGAGCAAAAACACGTGCGAGAGGATGCATCCCGCAGGCTAGTCGAGCAAAAACACGTGCGAGAGGATGCTTCCCGCAGGCTAGTCGAGTAAAAACACGTGCGAGAGGATGCTTCCCGCAGGCTAGTCGAGTAAAAACACGTGCGAGAGGGTGCATCCCGCAGGCTAGTCGAGCAAAAACACGTGCGAGAGGATGCATCCCGCAGGCTAGTCGAGTAAAAACACGTGCGAGAGGATGCTTCCCGCAGGCTAGTCGAGTAAAAACACGTGCGAGAGGATGCATCCCGCAGGCTAGTCGAGTAAAAACACGTGCGAGAGGATGCATCCCGCAGGCTAGTCGAGTAAAAACACGTGCGAGAGGATGCATCCCGCCGGCTAGTCGAGTAAAAACACGTGCGAGGTTTTGTGGGATGCGTATGCGCAGGTTTTGTGGGATGCGCATGCGCAGGTTTTGTGGGATGCGCATGCGCAGGTTTTTTGGGATGAGCATGCGCAGGTTTTTTGGGATGCGCATGGCTAGTCGAGCAAAAACACGTGCGAGAGGTTGCATCCCGCAGGCTAGTCGAGCAAAAACACGTGCGAGAGGATGCATCCCGCAGGCTAGTCGAGTAAAAACACGTGCGAGAGGATGCATCCCGCAGGCTAGTCGAGTAAAAACACGTGCGAGAGGATGCTTCCCGCAGGCTAGTCGAGTAAAAACACGTGCGAGAGGGTGCATCCCGCAGGCTAGTCGAGTAAAAACACGTGCGAGGTTTTGTGGGATGCGTATGCGCAGGTTTTGTGGGATGCGCATGCGCAGGTTTTGTGGGATGCGCATGCGCAGGTTTTTTGGGATGAGCATGCGCAGGTTTTTTGGGATGCGCATGGCTAGTCGAGCAAAAACACGTGCGAGAGGTTGCATCCCGCAGGCTAGTCGAGCAAAAACACGTGCGAGAGGATGCATCCCGCAGGCTAGTCGAGTAAAAACACGTGCGAGAGGATGCATCCCGCAGGCTAGTCCAGTAAAAACACGTGCGAGAGGATGCATCCCGCAGGCTAGTCGAGTAAAAACACGTGCGAGGTTTTGTGGGATGCGCATGCGCAGGTTTCGTGGGATGCGCGTGCGCAGGTATTTTGGGATGCGCATGCGCAGGTTTTTTGGGATGCGCATGGCTAGTCGAGCAAAAACACGTGCGAGAGGATGCATCCCGCAGGCTAGTCCAGTAAAAACACGTGCGAGAGGATGCATCCCGCCGGCTAGTCGAGTAAAAACACGTGCGAGGTTTTGTGGGATGCGTATGCGCAGGTTTTGTCTGATGCGCATGCGCAGGTTTTTTGGGATGCGCATGCGCAGGTTTTTTGGGATGCGCATGGCTAGTCGAGCAAAAACACGTGCGAGAGGATGCATCCCGCAGGCTAGTCGAGCAAAAACCCGTGCGAGAGGATGCTTCCCGCAGGCTAGTCGAGTAAAAACACGTGCGAGAGGATGCATCCCGCAGGCTAGTCGAGTAAAAACACGTGCGAGAGGATGCATCCCGCAGGCTAGTCGAGTAAAAACACGTGCGAGAGGATGCATCCCGCAGGCTAGTCCAGTAAAAACACGTGCGAGAGGATGCATCCCGCCGGCTAGTCGAGTAAAAACACGTGCGAGGTTTTGTGGGATGCGTATGCGCAGGTTTTGTGGGATGCGCATGCGCCGGTTTTGTGGGATGCGCATGCGCAGGTTTTTTGGGATGCGCATGCGCAGGTTTTTTGGGATGCGCATGGCTAGTCGAGCAAAAACACGTGCGAGAGGATGCATCCCGCAGGCTAGTCGAGCAAAAACACGTGCGAGAGGATGCTTCCCGCAGGCTAGTCGAGTAAAAACACGTGCGAGAGGATGCTTCCCGCAGGCTAGTCGAGTAAAAACACGTGCGAGAGGGTGCATCCCGCAGGCTAGTCGAGTAAAAACACGTGCGAGAGGATGCATCCCGCAGGCTAGTCTAGTAAAAACACGTGCGAGAGGATGCATCCCGCCGGCTAGTCGAGTAAAAACACGTGCGAGGTTCTGTGGGTTGCGTATGCGCAGGTTTTGTGGGATGCGCATGCGCAGGTTTTGTGGGATGCGCATGCGCAGGTTTTTTGGGATGCGCATGGCTAGTCGAGCAAAAACACGTGCGAGAGGATGCATCCCGCAGGCTAGTCGAGCAAAAACACGTGCGAGAGGATGCATCCCGCAGGCTAGTCGAGTAAAAACACGTGCGAGAGGATGCATCCCGCAGGCTAGTCGAGTAAAAACACGTGCGAGAGGATGCATCCCGCAGGCTAGTCGAGTAAAAACACGTGCGAGAGGATGCTTCCCGCAGGCTAGTCGAGTAAAAACACGTGCGAGAGGGTGCATCCCGCAGGCTAGTCGAGTAAAAACACGTGCGAGAGGATGCATCCCGCAGGCTAGTCGAGTAAAAACACGTGCGAGAGGATGCATCCCGCAGGCTAGTCCAGTAAAAACACGTGCGAGAGGATGCATCCCGCAGGCTAGTCGAGTAAAAACACGTGCGAGGTTTTGTGGGATGCGCATGCGCAGGTTTTGTGGGATGCGCGTGCGCAGGTATTTTGGGATGCGCATGCGCAGGTTTTTTGGGATGCGCATGGCTAGTCGAGCAAAAACACGTGCGAGAGGATGCATCCCGCAGGCTAGTCCAGTAAAAACACGTGCGAGAGGATGCATCCCGCCGGCTAGTCGAGTAAAAACACGTGCGAGGTTTTGTGGGATGCGTATGCGCAGGTTTTGTCTGATGCGCATGCGCCGGTTTTGTGGGATGCGCATGCGCAGGTTTTTTGGGATGCGCATGCGCAGGTTTTTTGGGATGCGCATGGCTAGTCGAGCAAAAACACGTGCGAGAGGATGCATCCCGCAGGCTAGTCGAGCAAAAACCCGTGCGAGAGGATGCTTCCCGCAGGCTAGTCGAGTAAAAACACGTGCGAGAGGATGCATCCCGCAGGCTAGTCGAGTAAAAACACGTGCGAGGTTTTGTGGGATGCGTATGCGCAGGTTTTGTGGGATGCGCATGCGCAGGTTTTGTGGGATGCGCAGGCGCAGGTTTTTTGGGATGCGCATGCGCAGGTTTTTTGGGATGCGCATGGCTAGTCGAGCAAAAACACGTGCGAGAGGATGCATCCCGCAGGCTAGTCGAGCAAAAACACGTGCGAGAGGATGCATCCCGCAGGCTAGTCGAGTAAAAACACGTGCGAGAGGATGCATCCCGCAGGCTAGTCGAGTAAAAACACGTGCGAGAGGATGCTTCCCGCAGGCTAGTCGAGTAAAAACACGTGCGAGAGGGTGCATCCCGCAGGCTAGTCGAGTAAAAACACGTGCAAGAGGATGCATCCCGCAGGCTAGTCGAGTAAAAACACGTGCGAGAGGATGCATCCCGCAGGCTAGTCCAGTAAAAACAAGTGCGAGAGGATGCATCCCGCAGGCTAGTCGAGTAAAAACACGTGCGAGGTTTTGTGGGATGCGCATGCGCAGGTTTTGTGGGATGCGCATGCGCAGGTTTTTTGGGATGCGCATGCGCAGGTTTTTTGGGATGCGCATGGCTAGTCGAGCAAAAACACGTGCGAGAGGATGCATCCCGCAGGCTAGTCCAGTAAAAACACGTGCGAGAGGATGCATCCCGCCGGCTAGTCGAGTAAAAACACGTGCGAGGTTTTGTGGGATGCGTATGCGCAGGTTTTGTGGGATGCGCATGCGCCGGTTTTGTGGGATGCGCATGCGCAGGTTTTTTGGGATGCGCATGCGCAGGTTTTTTGGGATGCGCATGGCTAGTCGAGCAAAAACACGTGCGAGAGGATGCATCCCGCAGGCTAGTCGAGTAAAAACACGTGCGAGAGGATGCATCCCGCAGGCTAGTCGAGTAAAAACACGTGCGAGAGGATGCATCCCGCCGGCTAGTCGAGTAAAAACACGTGCGAGGTTTTGTGGGATGCGTATGCGCAGGTTTTGTGGGATGCGCATGCGCAGGTTTTGTGGGATGCGCATGCGCAGGTTTTTTGGGATGCGCATGGCTAGTCGAGCAAAAACACGTGCGAGAGGATGCATCCCGCAGGCTAGTCGAGTAAAAACACGTGCGAGAGGATGCATCCCGCAGGCTAGTCGAGTAAAAACACGTGCGAGAGGATGCATCCCGCAGGCTAGTCCAGTAAAAACACGTGCGAGAGGATGCATCCCGCAGGCTAGTCGAGTAAAAACACGTGCGAGGTTTTGTGGGATGCGCATGCGCAGGTTTTTTGGGATGCGCATGCGCAGGTTTTTTGGGATGCGCATGCGCAGATTTTTTGGGATGCGCATGGCTAGTCGAGCAAAAACACGTGCGAGAGGATGCATCCCGCAGGCTAGTCGAGTAAAAACACGTGCGAGAGGATGCATCCCGCAGGCTAGTCGAGTAAAAACACGTGCGAGAGGATGCTTCCCGCAGGCTAGTCGAGTAAAAACACGTGCGAGAGGATGCATCCCGCAGGCTAGTCGAGTAAAAACACGTGCGAGAGGATGCTTCCCGCAGGCTAGTCGAGTAAAAACACGTGCGAGAGGATGCATCCCGCAGGCTAGTCCAGTAAAAACACGTGCGAGAGGATGCATCCCGCAGGCTAGTCGAGTAAAAACACGTGCGAGGTTTTGTGGGATGCGTATGCGCAGGTTTTGTGGGATGCGCATGCGCAGGTTTTGTGGGATGCGCAGGCGCAGGTTTTTTGGGATGCGCATGCGCAGGTTTTTTGGGATGCGCATGGCTAGTCGAGCAAAAACACGTGCGAGAGGATGCATCCCGCAGGCTAGTCGAGTAAAAACACGTGCGAGAGCATGCATCCCGCAGGCTAGTCGAGTAAAAACACGTGCGAGAGGATGCTTCCCGCAGGCTAGTCGAGTAAAAACACGTGCGAGGTTTTGTGGGATGCGCATGCGCAGGTTTTGTGGGATGCGCGTGCGCAGGTTTTTTGGGATGCGCATGCGCAGGTTTTTTGGGATGCGCATGGCTAGTCGAGCAAAAACACGTGCGAGAGGATGCATCCCGCAGGCTAGTCCAGTAAAAACACGTGCGAGGTTTTGTGGGATGCGTATGCGCAGGTTTTGTGGGATGCGCATGCGCCGGTTTTGTGGGATGCGCATGCGCAGGTTTTTTGGGATGCGCATGCGCAGGTTTTTTGGGATGCGCATGGCTAGTCGAGCAAAAACACGTGCGAGAGGATGCATCCCGCAGGCTAGTCGAGCAAAAACACGTGCGAGAGGATGCTTCCCGCAGGCTAGTCGAGTAAAAACACGTGCGAGAGGATGCATCCCGCAGGCTAGTCGAGTAAAAACACGTGCCAGAGGATGCATCCCGCAGGCTAGTCGAGTAAAAACACGTGCGAGAGGATGCATCCCGCAGGCTAGTCCAGTAAAAACACGTGCGAGAGGATGCATCCCGCAGGCTAGTCGAGTAAAAACACGTGCGAGGTTTTGTGGGATGCGCATGCGCAGGTTTTGTGGGATGCGCAGGCGCAGGTTTTTTGGGATGCGCATGCGCAGATTTTTTGGGATGCGCATGGCTAGTCGAGCAAAAACACGTGCGAGAGGATGCATCCCGCAGGCTAGTCGAGCAAAAACACGTGCGAGAGGATGCATCCCGCAGGCTAGTCGAGTAAAAACACGTGCGAGAGGATGCATCCCGCAGGCTAGTCGAGTAAAAACACGTGCGAGAGGATGCTTCCCGCAGGCTAGTCGAGTAAAAACACGTGCGAGAGGATGCATCCCGCAGGCTAGTCGAGTAAAAACACGTGCGAGAGGATGCATCCCGCAGGCTAGTCGAGTAAAAACACGTGCGAGAGGATGCATCCCGCAGGCTAGTAAAGTAAAAACAAGTGCGAGAGGATGCATCCCGCAGGCTAGTCGAGTAAAAACACGTGCGAGGTTTTGTGGGATGCGCATGCGCAGGTTTTGTGGGATGCGCATGCGCAGGTTTTTTGGGATGCGCATGCGCAGGTTTTTTGGGATGCGCATGGCTAGTCGAGCAAAAACACGTGCGAGAGGATGCATCCCGCAGGCTAGTCGAGCAAAAACACGTGCGAGAGGATGCATCCCGCAGGCTAGTCGAGTAAAAACACGTGCGAGAGGATGCATCCCGCAGGCTAGTCGAGTAAAAACACGTGCGAGAGGATGCTTCCCGCAGGCTAGTCGAGTAAAAACACGTGCGAGAGGGTGCATCCCGCAGGCTAGTCGAGTAAAAACACGTGCGAGAGGATGCATCCCGCAGGCTAGTCGAGTAAAAACACGTGCGAGAGGATGCATCCCGCAGGCTAGTCCAGTAAAAACACGTGCGAGAGGATGCATCCCGCAGGCTAGTCGAGTAAAAACACGTGCGAGGTTTTGTGGGATGCGCATGCGCAGGTTTTGTGGGATGCGCATGCGCAGGTTTTTTGGGATGCGCATGCGCAGGTTTTTTGGGATGCGCATGGCTAGTCGAGCAAAAACACGTGCGAGAGGTTGCATCCCGCAGGCTAGTCCAGTAAAAACACGTGCGAGAGGATGCATCCCGCCGGCTAGTCGAGTAAAAACACGTGCGAGAGGATGCATCCCGCAGGCTAGTCGAGTAAAAACACGTGCGAGAGGATGCATCCCGCAGGCTAGTCGAGTAAAAACACGTGCGAGAGGATGCTTCCCGCAGGCTAGTCGAGTAAAAACACGTGCGAGTGGATGCATCCCGCAGGCTAGTCGAGTAAAAACACGTGCGAGAGGATGCACCCCGCAGGCTAGTCGAGTAAAAACACGTGCGAGGTTTTGTGGGATGCGCATGCGCAGGTTTTGTGGGATGCGCATGCGCAGGTTTTTTGGGATGCGCATGCGCAGGTTTTTTGGGATGCGCATGGCTAGTCGAGCAAAAACACGTGCGAGAGGATGCATCCCGCAGGCTAGTCGAGCAAAAACACGTGCGAGAGGATGCATCCCGCAGGCTAGTCGAGTAAAAACACGTGCGAGAGGATGCATCCCGCAGGCTAGTCGAGTAAAAACACGTGCGAGAGGATGCTTCCCGCAGGCTAGTCGAGTAAAAACACGTGCGAGAGGGTGCATCCCGCAGGCTAGTCGAGTAAAAACACGTGCGAGAGGATGCATCCCGCAGGCTAGTCGAGTAAAAACACGTGCGAGAGGATGCATCCCGCAGGCTAGTCCAGTAAAAACACGTGCGAGAGGATGCATCCCGCAGGCTAGTCGAGTAAAAACACGTGCGAGGTTTTGTGGGATGCGCATGCGCAGGTTTTGTGGGATGCGCATGCGCAGGTTTTTTGGGATGCGCATGCGCAGGTTTTTTGGGATGCGCATGGCTAGTCGAGCAAAAACACGTGCGAGAGGTTGCATCCCGCAGGCTAGTCCAGTAAAAACACGTGCGAGAGGATGCATCCCGCCGGCTAGTCGAGTAAAAACACGTGCGAGAGGATGCATCCCGCAGGCTAGTCGAGTAAAAACACGTGCGAGAGGATGCATCCCGCAGGCTAGTCGAGTAAAAACACGTGCGAGAGGATGCTTCCCGCAGGCTAGTCGAGTAAAAACACGTGCGAGAGGATGCATCCCGCAGGCTAGTCGAGTAAAAACACGTGCGAGAGGATGCATCCCGCAGGCTAGTCGAGTAAAAACACGTGCGAGGTTTTGTGGGATGCGCATGCGCAGGTTTTTTGGGATGCGCATGCGCAGGTTTTTTGGGATGCGCATGCGCAGATTTTTTGGGATGCGCATGGCTAGTCGAGCAAAAACACGTGCGAGAGGGTGCATCCCGCAGGCTAGTCGAGCAAAAACACGTGCGAGAGGATGCATCCCGCAGGCTAGTCCAGTAAAAACACGTGCGAGGTTTTGTGGGATGCGTATGCGCAGGTTTTGTGGGATGCGCATGCGCCGGTTTTGTGGGATGCGCATGCGCAGGTTTTTTGGGATGCGCATGCGCAGGTTTTTTGGGATGCGCATGGCTAGTCGAGCAAAAACACGTGCGAGAGGATGCATCCCGCAGGCTAGTCGAGCAAAAACACGTGCGAGAGGATGCTTCCCGCAGGCTAGTCGAGTAAAAACACGTGCGAGAGGATGCATCCCGCAGGCTAGTCGAGTAAAAACACGTGCCAGAGGATGCATCCCGCAGGCTAGTCGAGTAAAAACACGTGCGAGAGGATGCATCCCGCAGGCTAGTCCAGTAAAAACACGTGCGAGAGGATGCATCCCGCAGGCTAGTCGAGTAAAAACACGTGCGAGGTTTTGTGGGATGCGCATGCGCAGGTTTTTTGGGAAGCGCATGCGCAGGTTTTTTGGGATGCGCATGCGCAGATTTTTTGGGATGCGCATGGCTAGTCGAGCAAAAACACGTGCGAGAGGATGCATCCCGCAGGCTAGTCGAGCAAAAACACGTGCGAGAGGATGCATCCCGCAGGCTAGTCGAGTAAAAACACGTGCGAGAGGATGCATCCCGCAGGCTAGTCGAGTAAAAACACGTGCGAGAGGATGCTTCCCGCAGGCTAGTCGAGTAAAAACACGTGCGAGAGGATGCATCCCGCAGGCTAGTCGAGTAAAAACACGTGCGAGAGGATGCATCCCGCAGGCTAGTCGAGTAAAAACACGTGCGAGAGGATGCATCCCGCAGGCTAGTAAAGTAAAAACAAGTGCGAGAGGATGCATCCCGCAGGCTAGTCGAGTAAAAACACGTGCGAGGTTTTGTGGGATGCGCATGCGCAGGTTTTGTGGGATGCGCATGCGCAGGTTTTTTGGGATGCGCATGCGCTGG
Source organism: Lasioglossum baleicum (assembly GCF_051020765.1). Lineage (NCBI taxonomy): Eukaryota > Metazoa > Arthropoda > Insecta > Hymenoptera > Halictidae > Lasioglossum > Lasioglossum baleicum. Next base: position 9,840 of record NW_027469209.1, on the reverse strand, counting down.
TTTTTTGGGATGCGCATGGCTAGTCGAGCAAAAACACGTGCGAGAGGATGCATCCCGCAGGCTAGTCGAGCAAAAACACGTGCGAGAGGATGCATCCCGCAGGCTAGTCGAGTAAAAACACGTGCGAGAGGATGCATCCCGCAGGCTAGTCGAGTAAAAACACGTGCGAGAGGATGCTTCCCGCAGGCTAGTCGAGTAAAAACACGTGCGAGGTTTTGTGGGATGCGCATGCGCAGGTTTTGTGGGATGCGCGTGCGCAGGTTTTTTGGGATGCGCATGCGCAGGTTTTTTGGGATGCGCATGGCTAGTCGAGCAAAAACACGTGCGAGAGGATGCATCCCGCAGGCTAGTCGAGCAAAAACACGTGCGAGAGGATGCTTCCCGCAGGCTAGTCGAGTAAAAACACGTGCGAGAGGATGCATCCCGCAGGCTAGTCGAGTAAAAACACGTGCCAGAGGATGCATCCCGCAGGCTAGTCGAGTAAAAACACGTGCGAGGTTTTGTGGGATGCGCATGCGCCGGTTTTGTGGGATGCGCATGCGCAGGTTTTTTGGGATGCGCATGGCTAGTCGAGCAAAAACACGTGCGAGAGGATGCATCCCGCAGGCTAGTCCAGTAAAAACACGTGCGAGGTTTTGTGGGATGCGTATGCGCAGGTTTTGTGGGATGCGCATGCGCCGGTTTTGTGGGATGCGCATGCGCAGGTTTTTTGGGATGCGCATGCGCAGGTTTTTTGGGATGCGCATGGCTAGTCGAGCAAAAACACGTGCGAGAGGATGCATCCCGCAGGCTAGTCGAGCAAAAACACGTGCGAGAGGATGCTTCCCGCAGGCTAGTCGAGTAAAAACACGTGCGAGAGGATGCATCCCGCAGGCTAGTCGAGTAAAAACACGTGCCAGAGGATGCATCCCGCAGGCTAGTCGAGTAAAAACACGTGCGAGAGGATGCATCCCGCAGGCTAGTCCAGTAAAAACACGTGCGAGAGGATGCATCCCGCAGGCTAGTCGAGTAAAAACACGTGCGAGGTTTTGTGGGATGCGCATGCGCAGGTTTTGTGGGATGCGCAGGCGCAGGTTTTTTGGGATGCGCATGCGCAGATTTTTTGGGATGCGCATGGCTAGTCGAGCAAAAACACGTGCGAGAGGATGCATCCCGCAGGCTAGTCGAGCAAAAACACGTGCGAGAGGATGCATCCCGCAGGCTAGTCGAGTAAAAACACGTGCGAGAGGATGCATCCCGCAGGCTAGTCGAGTAAAAACACGTGCGAGAGGATGCTTCCCGCAGGCTAGTCGAGTAAAAACACGTGCGAGAGGATGCATCCCGCAGGCTAGTCGAGTAAAAACACGTGCGAGAGGATGCATCCCGCAGGCTAGTCGAGTAAAAACACGTGCGAGAGGATGCATCCCGCAGGCTAGTAAAGTAAAAACAAGTGCGAGAGGATGCATCCCGCAGGCTAGTCGAGTAAAAACACGTGCGAGGTTTTGTGGGATGCGCATGCGCAGGTTTTGTGGGATGCGCATGCGCAGGTTTTTTGGGATGCGCATGCGCAGGTTTTTTGGGATGCGCATGGCTAGTCGAGCAAAAACACGTGCGAGAGGATGCATCCCGCAGGCTAGTCGAGCAAAAACACGTGCGAGAGGATGCATCCCGCAGGCTAGTCGAGTAAAAACACGTGCGAGAGGATGCATCCCGCAGGCTAGTCGAGTAAAAACACGTGCGAGAGGATGCTTCCCGCAGGCTAGTCGAGTAAAAACACGTGCGAGAGGGTGCATCCCGCAGGCTAGTCGAGTAAAAACACGTGCGAGAGGATGCATCCCGCAGGCTAGTCGAGTAAAAACACGTGCGAGAGGATGCATCCCGCAGGCTAGTCCAGTAAAAACACGTGCGAGAGGATGCATCCCGCAGGCTAGTCGAGTAAAAACACGTGCGAGGTTTTGTGGGATGCGCATGCGCAGGTTTTGTGGGATGCGCATGCGCAGGTTTTTTGGGATGCGCATGCGCAGGTTTTTTGGGATGCGCATGGCTAGTCGAGCAAAAACACGTGCGAGAGGTTGCATCCCGCAGGCTAGTCCAGTAAAAACACGTGCGAGAGGATGCATCCCGCCGGCTAGTCGAGTAAAAACACGTGCGAGAGGATGCATCCCGCAGGCTAGTCGAGTAAAAACACGTGCGAGAGGATGCATCCCGCAGGCTAGTCGAGTAAAAACACGTGCGAGAGGATGCTTCCCGCAGGCTAGTCGAGTAAAAACACGTGCGAGTGGATGCATCCCGCAGGCTAGTCGAGTAAAAACACGTGCGAGAGGATGCACCCCGCAGGCTAGTCGAGTAAAAACACGTGCGAGGTTTTGTGGGATGCGCATGCGCAGGTTTTGTGGGATGCGCATGCGCAGGTTTTTTGGGATGCGCATGCGCAGGTTTTTTGGGATGCGCATGGCTAGTCGAGCAAAAACACGTGCGAGAGGATGCATCCCGCAGGCTAGTCGAGCAAAAACACGTGCGAGAGGATGCATCCCGCAGGCTAGTCGAGTAAAAACACGTGCGAGAGGATGCATCCCGCAGGCTAGTCGAGTAAAAACACGTGCGAGAGGATGCTTCCCGCAGGCTAGTCGAGTAAAAACACGTGCGAGAGGGTGCATCCCGCAGGCTAGTCGAGTAAAAACACGTGCGAGAGGATGCATCCCGCAGGCTAGTCGAGTAAAAACACGTGCGAGAGGATGCATCCCGCAGGCTAGTCCAGTAAAAACACGTGCGAGAGGATGCATCCCGCAGGCTAGTCGAGTAAAAACACGTGCGAGGTTTTGTGGGATGCGCATGCGCAGGTTTTGTGGGATGCGCATGCGCAGGTTTTTTGGGATGCGCATGCGCAGGTTTTTTGGGATGCGCATGGCTAGTCGAGCAAAAACACGTGCGAGAGGTTGCATCCCGCAGGCTAGTCCAGTAAAAACACGTGCGAGAGGATGCATCCCGCCGGCTAGTCGAGTAAAAACACGTGCGAGAGGATGCATCCCGCAGGCTAGTCGAGTAAAAACACGTGCGAGAGGATGCATCCCGCAGGCTAGTCGAGTAAAAACACGTGCGAGAGGATGCTTCCCGCAGGCTAGTCGAGTAAAAACACGTGCGAGAGGATGCATCCCGCAGGCTAGTCGAGTAAAAACACGTGCGAGAGGATGCATCCCGCAGGCTAGTCGAGTAAAAACACGTGCGAGGTTTTGTGGGATGCGCATGCGCAGGTTTTTTGGGATGCGCATGCGCAGGTTTTTTGGGATGCGCATGCGCAGATTTTTTGGGATGCGCATGGCTAGTCGAGCAAAAACACGTGCGAGAGGGTGCATCCCGCAGGCTAGTCGAGCAAAAACACGTGCGAGAGGATGCATCCCGCAGGCTAGTCCAGTAAAAACACGTGCGAGGTTTTGTGGGATGCGTATGCGCAGGTTTTGTGGGATGCGCATGCGCCGGTTTTGTGGGATGCGCATGCGCAGGTTTTTTGGGATGCGCATGCGCAGGTTTTTTGGGATGCGCATGGCTAGTCGAGCAAAAACACGTGCGAGAGGATGCATCCCGCAGGCTAGTCGAGCAAAAACACGTGCGAGAGGATGCTTCCCGCAGGCTAGTCGAGTAAAAACACGTGCGAGAGGATGCATCCCGCAGGCTAGTCGAGTAAAAACACGTGCCAGAGGATGCATCCCGCAGGCTAGTCGAGTAAAAACACGTGCGAGAGGATGCATCCCGCAGGCTAGTCCAGTAAAAACACGTGCGAGAGGATGCATCCCGCAGGCTAGTCGAGTAAAAACACGTGCGAGGTTTTGTGGGATGCGCATGCGCAGGTTTTTTGGGAAGCGCATGCGCAGGTTTTTTGGGATGCGCATGCGCAGATTTTTTGGGATGCGCATGGCTAGTCGAGCAAAAACACGTGCGAGAGGATGCATCCCGCAGGCTAGTCGAGCAAAAACACGTGCGAGAGGATGCATCCCGCAGGCTAGTCGAGTAAAAACACGTGCGAGAGGATGCATCCCGCAGGCTAGTCGAGTAAAAACACGTGCGAGAGGATGCTTCCCGCAGGCTAGTCGAGTAAAAACACGTGCGAGAGGATGCATCCCGCAGGCTAGTCGAGTAAAAACACGTGCGAGAGGATGCATCCCGCAGGCTAGTCGAGTAAAAACACGTGCGAGAGGATGCATCCCGCAGGCTAGTAAAGTAAAAACAAGTGCGAGAGGATGCATCCCGCAGGCTAGTCGAGTAAAAACACGTGCGAGGTTTTGTGGGATGCGCATGCGCAGGTTTTGTGGGATGCGCATGCGCAGGTTTTTTGGGATGCGCATGCGCTGGTTTTTTGGGATGCGCATGGCTAGTCGAGCAAAAACACGTGCGAGAGGATGCATCCCGCAGGCTAGTCGAGCAAAAACACGTGCGAGAGGATGCATCCCGCAGGCTAGTCGAGTAAAAACACGTGCCAGAGGATGCATCCCGCAGGCTAGTCGAGTAAAAACACGTGCGAGAGGATGCTTCCCGCAGGCTAGTCGAGTAAAAACACGTGCGAGAGGGTGCATCCCGCAGGCTAGTCGAGTAAAAACACGTGCGAGAGGATGCATCCCGCAGGCTAGTCGAGTAAAAACACGTGCGAGAGGATGCATCCCGCAGGCTAGTCCAGTAAAAACACGTGCGAGAGGATGCATCCCGCAGGCTAGTCGAGTAAAAACACGTGCGAGGTTTTGTGGGATGCGCATGCGCAGGTTTTGTGGGATGCGCATGCGCAGGTTTTTTGGGATGCGCATGCGCAGGTTTTTTGGGATGCGCATGGCTAGTCGAGCAAAAACACGTGCGAGAGGTTGCATCCCGCAGGCTAGTCCAGTAAAAACACGTGCGAGAGGATGCATCCCGCCGGCTAGTCGAGTAAAAACACGTGCGAGAGGATGCATCCCGCAGGCTAGTCGAGTAAAAACACGTGCGAGAGGATGCATCCCGCAGGCTAGTCGAGTAAAAACACGTGCGAGAGGATGCTTCCCGCAGGCTAGTCGAGTAAAAACACGTGCGAGTGGATGCATCCCGCAGGCTAGTCGAGTAAAAACACGTGCGAGAGGATGCATCCCGCAGGCTAGTCGAGTAAAAACACGTGCGAGGTTTTGTGGGATGCGCATGCGCAGGTTTTGTGGGATGCGCATGCGCAGGTTTTTTGGGATGCGCATGCGCAGGTTTTTTGGGATGCGCATGGCTAGTCGAGCAAAAAACACGTGCGAGAGGATGCATCCCGCAGGCTAGTCGAGCAAAAACACGTGCGAGAGGATGCATCCCGCAGGCTAGTCGAGTAAAAACACGTGCGAGAGGATGCATCCCGCAGGCTAGTCGAGTAAAAACACGTGCGAGAGGATGCTTCCCGCAGGCTAGTCGAGTAAAAACACGTGCGAGAGGGTGCATCCCGCAGGCTAGTCGAGTAAAAACACGTGCGAGAGGATGCATCCCGCAGGCTAGTCGAGTAAAAACACGTGCGAGAGGATGCTTCCCGCAGGCTAGTCGAGTAAAAACACGTGCGAGAGGATGCATCCCGCAGGCTAGTCGAGTAAAAACACGTGCGAGAGGATGCATCCCGCAGGCTAGTCGAGTAAAAACACGTGCGAGGTTTTGTGGGATGCGCATGCGCAGGTTTTTTGGGATGCGCATGCGCAGGTTTTTTGGGATGCGCATGCGCAGATTTTTTGGGATGCGCATGGCTAGTCGAGCAAAAACACGTGCGAGAGGGTGCATCCCGCAGGCTAGTCGAGCAAAAACACGTGCGAGAGGATGCATCCCGCAGGCTAGTCGAGTAAAAACACGTGCGAGAGGATGCATCCCGCAGGCTATTCGAGTAAAAACACGTGCGAGAGAATGCTTCCCGCAGGCTAGTCGAGTAAAAACACGTGCGAGAGGATGCATCCCGCAGGCTAGTCGAGTAAAAAACACGTGCGAGAGGATGCATCCCGCAGGCTAGTCGAGTAAAAACACGTGCGAGAGGATGCATCCCGCAGGCTAGTCCAGTAAAAACACGTGCGAGAGATGCATCCCGCAGGCTAGTCGAGCAAAAACACGTGCGAGAGGATGCATCCGCAGGCTAGTCGAGTAAAAACACGTGCGAGAGGATGCATCCCGCAGGCTAGTCGAGTAAAAACACGTGCGAGAGGATGCTTCCCGCAGGCTAGTCGAGTAAAAACACGTGCGAGAGGGTGCATCCCGCAGGCTAGTCGAGTAAAAACACGTGCGAGAGGATGCATCCCGCAGGCTAGTCGAGTAAAAACACGTGCGAGAGGATGCATCCCGCAGGCTAGTCCAGTAAAAACAAGTGCGAGAGGATGCATCCCGCAGGCTAGTCGAGTAAAAACACGTGCGAGGTTTTGTGGGATGCGCATGCGCAGGTTTTTTGGATGCGCATGCGCAGGTTTTTTGGGATGCGCATGGCTAGTCGATCAAAAAACACGTGCGAGAGATGCATCCCGCAGGCTAGTCGAGCAAAAACACGTGCGAGAGGATGCATCCCGCAGGCTAGTCGAGCAAAAACACGTGCGAGAGGATGCATCCCGCAGGCTAGTCGGGAGTAAAAACACGTGCGAGAGGATGCATCCCGCAGGCTAGTCGAGTAAAAACACGTGCGAGAGGATGCTTCCCGCAGGCTAGTCGAGTAAAAACACGTGCGAGAGGATGCATCCCGCAGGCTAGTCGAGTAAAAACACGTGCGAGAGGATGCATCCCGCAGGCTAGTCGAGTAAAAACACGTGCGAGGTTTTGTGGGATGCGCATGCGCAGGTTTTTTGGGATGCGCATGCGCAGATTTTTTGGGATGCGCATGGCTAGTCGAGCAAAAACACGTGCGAGAGGATGCATCCCGCAGGCTAGTCGAGTAAAAACACGTGCGAGGTTTTGTGGGATGCGCATGCGCAGGTTTTTTGGGATGCGCATGCGCAGATTTTTTGGGATGCGCATGGCTAGTCGAGCAAAAACACGTGCGAGAGGATGCATCCCGCAGGCTAGTCGAGCAAAAACACGTGCGAGAGGATGCATCCCGCAGGCTAGTCGAGTAAAAACACGTGCGAGAGGATGCATCCCGCAGGCTAGTCGAGTAAAAACACGTGCGAGAGGATGCTTCCCGCAGGCTAGTCGAGTAAAAACACGTGCGAGAGGATGCATCCCGCAGGCTAGTCGAGTAAAAACACGTGCGAGAGGATGCATCCCGCAGGCTAGTCGAGTAAAAACACGTGCGAGAGGATGCATCCCGCAGGCTAGTCCAGTAAAAACAAGTGCGAGAGGATGCATCCCGCAGGCTAGTCGAGTAAAAACACGTGCGAGGTTTTGTGGGATGCGCATGCGCAGGTTTTGTGGGATGCGCATGCGCAGGTTTTTTGGGATGCGCATGCGCAGGTTTTTTGCGATGCGCATGGCTAGTCGAGCAAAAACACGTGCGAGAGGATGCATCCCGCAGGCTAGTCCAGTAAAAACACGTGCGAGAGGATGCATCCCGCCGGCTAGTCGAGTAAAAACACGTGCGAGGTTTTGTGGGATGCGTATGCGCAGGTTTTGTGGGATGCGCATGCGCCGGTTTTGTGGGATGCGCATGCGCAGGTTTTTTGGGATGCGCATGGCTAGTCGAGCAAAAACACGTGCGAGAGGATGCATCCCGCAGGCTAGTCGAGCAAAAACACGTGCGTGAGGATGCTTCCCGCAGGCTAGTCGAGTAAAAACACGTGCGAGAGGATGCTTCCCGCAGGCTAGTCGAGTAAAAACACGTGCGAGAGGGTGCATCCCGCAGGCTAGTCGAGCAAAAACACGTGCGAGAGGATGCATCCCGCAGGCTAGTCGAGTAAAAACACGTGCGAGAGGATGCTTCCCGCAGGCTAGTCGAGTAAAAACACGTGCGAGAGGATGCATCCCGCAGGCTAGTCGAGTAAAAACACGTGCGAGAGGATGCATCCCGCAGGCTAGTCGAGTAAAAACACGTGCGAGAGGATGCATCCCGCCGGCTAGTCGAGTAAAAACACGTGCGAGGTTTTGTGGGATGCGTATGCGCAGGTTTTGTGGGATGCGCATGCGCAGGTTTTGTGGGATGCGCATGCGCAGGTTTTTTGGGATGAGCATGCGCAGGTTTTTTGGGATGCGCATGGCTAGTCGAGCAAAAACACGTGCGAGAGGATGCATCCCGCAGGCTAGTCGAGCAAAAACACGTGCGAGAGGATGCATCCCGCAGGCTAGTCGAGTAAAAACACGTGCGAGAGGATGCATCCCGCAGGCTAGTCGAGTAAAAACACGTGCGAGAGGATGCTTCCCGCAGGCTAGTCGAGTAAAAACACGTGCGAGAGGGTGCATCCCGCAGTCTAGTCGAGTAAAAACACGTGCGAGAGGATGCATCCCGCAGGCTAGTCGAGTAAAAACACGTGCGAGAGGATGCATCCCGCAGGCTAGTCCAGTAAAAACACGTGCGAGAGGATGCATCCCGCAGGCTAGTCGAGTAAAAACACGTGCGAGAGGATGCATCCCGCAGGCTAGTCGAGTAAAAACACGTGCGAGGTTTTGTGGGATGCGCATGCGCCGGTTTTGTGGGATGCGCATGGCTAGTCGAGCAAAAACACGTGCGAGAGGATGCATCCCGCAGGCTAGTCGAGCAAAAACACGTGCGAGAGGATGCTTCCCGCAGGCTAGTCGAGTAAAAACACGTGCGAGAGGATGCTTCCCGCAGGCTAGTCGAGTAAAAACACGTGCGAGAGGGTGCATCCCGCAGGCTAGTCGAGTAAAAACACGTGCGAGAGGATGCATCCCGCAGGCTAGTCGAGTAAAAACACGTGCGAGAGGATGCATCCCGCCGGCTAGTCGAGTAAAAACACGTGCGAGGTTCTGTGGGATGCGTATGCGCAGGTTTTGTGGGATGCGCATGCGCAGGTTTTGTGGGATGCGCATGCGCAGGTTTTTTGGGATGCGCATGGCTAGTCGAGCAAAAACACGTGCGAGAGGATGCATCCCGCAGGCTAGTCGAGCAAAAACACGTGCGAGAGGATGCATCCCGCAGGCTAGTCGAGTAAAAACATTTGCGAGAGGATGCATCCCGCAGGCTAGTCGAGTAAAAACACGTGCGAGAGGATGCATCCCGCAGGCTAGTCGAGTAAAAACACGTGCGAGAGGATGCATCCCGCAGGCTAGTCCAGTAAAAACACGTGCGAGAGGATGCATCCCGCAGGCTAGTCGAGTAAAAACACGTGCGAGGTTTTGTGGGATGCGCATGCGCAGGTTTTGTGGGATGCGCGTGCGCAGGTATTTTGGGATGCGCATGCGCAGGTTTTTTGGGATGCGCATGGCTAGTCGAGCAAAAACACGTGCGAGAGGATGCATCCCGCAGGCTAGTCCAGTAAAAACACGTGCGAGAGGATGCATCCCGCCGGCTAGTCGAGTAAAAACACGTGCGAGGTTTTGTGGGATGCGTATGCGCAGGTTTTGTCTGATGCGCATGCGCCGGTTTTGTGGGATGCGCATGCGCAGGTTTTTTGGGATGCGCATGCGCAGGTTTTTTGGGATGCGCATCGCTAGTCGAGCAAAAACACGTGCGAGAGGATGCATCCCGCAGGCTAGTCGAGCAAAAACCCGTGCGAGAGGATGCTTCCCGCAGGCTAGTCGAGTAAAAACACGTGCGAGAGGATGCATCCCGCAGGCTAGTCGAGTAAAAACACGTGCGAGAGGATGCATCCCGCAGGCTAGTCGAGTAAAAACACGTGCGAGAGGATGCATCCCGCAGGCTAGTCCAGTAAAAACACGTGCGAGAGGATGCATCCCGCAGGCTAGTCGAGTAAAAACACGTGCGAGGTTTTGTGGGATGCGCATGCGCAGGTTTTT